>NC_059341.1:137519194-137819194 GCF_018350155.1 Leopardus geoffroyi
CTGTCGGCTCCGACCACCTTCGTGGCTCATCCAGGCTCCTCGGTGTTCCATAGGTCCCCGAACCACAGCCGTGCTCACATCCTACTTCTGGCCTCACCTGGCCCTTTACCCCGTTTCATCCCCACCCCGCACCCCTGCGGGGGGACAGGGCAGGGGTTGTGTCTCCATTCGACAGAGGGGAAAGCTGAGGCCCAGAGAGGCTCTGGGGCTTGCCCAGGACCACTCCGCTGCTCAGTGACAGGTCTGACACGAGCACTGGCCTTCTGACCCTCAGCCTGCTCTTCTCCCCCTTGCACCACGGAGACGCGGTCTTCAGTGGGCACGGCCTCCACCTTCCCGGGAGGCAGGAGCGCGCTTGACTGGAAGACTGGTTCGGGGCTCAGACTCTCAAGGGCTCGGCTCTAGGGTGAGGAGCTAATCGGCTGGAGCCGTGCAGCGTTTGTGGTTCTAGAGGTAGGAGCAGGAACAGTGGGCTCGCTGTTTGCCTCCAAAGCCAGAGCCTTCTCCTTGTTTCTGGGGAGTCAGGGTGAGCCCTAAGGGAGGCAGAGGGGGTGTGAGCCTCTCCGTGGCCAAGAGGGAGGCTTGCCCGAAGCTGCTGGAAGGCTCAGGAGGGTCAGAGCCCAGCCGGGGCGGTGGTGTTCGCCCTGCACCCAGAAGGCAGGACACGGAGGCAGGAGAAGGCAGGAGAGCGGGGAGGCGGATGGAGAAGTGAGGGCCACACGCAGGCCAGGGAGCCTTGGGAAGGGGCGCAGAACCAAGACCCGGGACGGCACAGGAGTCCCCTCTTTGTTCCTCGGCTGTCGGGCTCCATGGGGACTTCAAAGCCTCCGCCCCACAGTCGGCACGCTCACAAACCCCATTACGAGCCAGGGACAAACGTCCTGACTCCTCGCGTCCCCGGGTGCCGTCAGCCTGCTGAACCCACTGATCTCAGAACCAGCTTCCCGCGATGAGCCACATTCCACACAAGGGAAGAGAAGCGGCCTCTGAGCTCAGACCCCCAAGAATGGATTTTTACTGTGGGAGGTCTCAGCTGCGGGAGGGTGTGACCAAAGTGCCGAGAGGTCATTAGCTGAAGAGGGCGGGAGCGCCAGCCCTTTGCATCGTGATCTTGGCGGAGCGGCCCCTCGACGTTGGCGGTCTCCTTATCAGCCCTTCCTGGCCACCGGTGTTTTCGCGAGACTGTCATTCCTTTCGGGAAGACGAGCTCTAGGGACGGAGGGAGGGAGGCGACGGTCTGCTCTGCTGAAAGCAAAACACCGGTTCCGGGAATCGCGGGCCTCCTCCCACGTTCAATTATTTCTCCCCGGGGGGATTTGAGCGCATCCTCCTGGGTTACGACCTTCCCCCCCAGCTCCGTGCAACGCGGTGCCTCTGTCACCATCTCACACCGTGCACGGAAGCGAGGTGACGCTTAGGGAGGAGCGCGGGAGACGGATCTGGAGCCTGCGGCAGCTCCGCGGGGCTCGGGTCGAGCACGGGCTTGACAGGTTGAAGCAAGTGTGGTCGTTCTCACAGTGCCGATGGTGGCGGTTCTCAAAGCACAAATTCCATGGGGGCAGGGAGCGGGGGGCGGGGGGTGATTTTGCCCTGTCGCACAGCCAGCTCACGGTAGGCGCTCACAAATATTTTTTAAATAAGTGAATGGACCAAGTGTTTCCAAAACACTGGTCCCCTGAGGGGCCCCATGACCAGTGGATCCTACGGTCAAATAACTTGGGCAACCACGCGTTGTCTTGAAGGTTCGCGGTACGCCGTAGACAGTCAAGGCTCTGAGAAGTCCCGCAGCGAAGGATTTCCATCGTACTTTAAGCTGACCTTTCCCCAACCCGTTTGGTCACAGACGCCCTTTCCCTCTATGCCCTGGGTCGTGCTCTGGGAGACGCCGGTGTGGAGAGTGAGTCCATCAAAGGCAGGGCTGGGAGGCGGGAGAGCACTGTGCCGAGAGTCCGGTCTCAGCCTTTCATTCTGACGCTTACCTTGTGGGCAGCCGGTGACTAGTGTTCACGATGAGAATGCGAACAACAGCGGCCCTCATTGTTTCAGAATATTCTGGGCTGGGGGGAATCCTTGGGGACACGGTGACAGCAGCGAGCAATGGAGCCGTGACCTGCTCCCTCTGAGACCTCCTACCTGCGTCTGCACGGCCCCAGTGGTGTGTCCCACCTGCCTGGGGGCTTCGGCACCACTGACAGCCTGGGGCTCCTCCTGACCGGCTACAGCGCCGCCCCTCTCCCACTCTTGCGTCTCGGACCCCCCACCCCCCTGCCCGGGTCTCTGTCCATTCTCTGCGGCAACACCTCTCCCCGTGGAGAGGGACCCCACAGACGGCCCGCCTTGTCCCCGCACAGCCTGCCGCGACCAGCCACCAGGGAGCGCTCCGCCCCTCGCCCCAGGTTGCAGCGGGAGTCCTGGGGTGGGGGGTGGGGTGGAAGGTTCTCCCCGGCCCCGCCCAGTGTCCTCGGACCAGGACCGGGTGACCCTCAGGAGAGCTCTCTTAGGGGCTTCGAGCCCCCCCCCCCCAAAACGTGTCCCATCTCCTGGCCCCCGCGGGAGCCCAGACACAGGGAATTTGCAGGGAGGCCCCGGCCGAGGCCAGCCCCCCGCTGTGCCTTCATCACCCGCCTTCAGCTCTTGCTTTGTGGCCTTCGTTCCGTGTCCGTCATCATGTTTGACCCACGTGGCAGCTTTGGGGAGGCAGGCTGGAAGACGCGCTGTGCTCGTTGCAAGAGGAGGGAAACTGAGGCCCAGTCAGGACGGGTGACTTACCTGACCTGTGACCCGTGAGCTGGTGGGGGTCGGGGCACGGACGCCCCGTCCAGGTCGCAAGAGTCCTCCTACCCAGAGCCACTGGGAGGCCACCGGGCTGGGCCGGCTTCCCCAAGTGGCCTTGCTCGGCTTGGGGGCCTCTAGGCCACCGGTGAGGTTGCCATGGGGACCGTGGGAAGCCGGGGCGGGGATGGGGCCGCATGGCTGGCCGCCAGTCGAGGCCTTCCGGGGCCCACAGTCACCCTGTCGGGGGCCGAGACCATTGAAGGGAGGGCCTGCTTGAAGTCACAGTGAATGAGGGGTTTAGCTGCCTTCAGACCTGCTTCACCCCACCCCACACTGTCGCCGTCACCCCACACCGTCTCCTTCTAAGACACCAGGCTGCTGCCCCAAGAAGGGAAGGGACTTTTTGATCGTATCGAGGCCCCAGGGAGAAACTAGCCGTGAACACGGAAATCTCCGCTAACAGAGCGTCTCTTCAGGGCTCCCCAGGGCGCCCCGCCCAGCATCCCGGGTCGGGACACGGGGGAAACGGTGGGGACTCCGCTCTGCAGGTGCGCAAGGCAGGCCGGGGGAGCCTGGAGGTTGCCCGGCGACCGAGCAGGGGTCTGAGCCCAGGTGGGCCTGGGCAGGGGCGCTGCTCCAGCCTCCAGCCTGCTTTGCACGGACATCAGAGTGAGACAGACCTGGTTCTGACGCTCTCCGTCTTGTAAGCTCAGACGAGCCCCTTGGCCACTCAGAACCTCAGTTTCCCCATCTGTGCGTTGCCCCTGGAACTGAGCTGCTTCTGGTGGCGTCTCCGTTGCCCACAGCGTTGGGGCTGCATCAGAAAAGGTCAGGATAAACCCGTGTTCCTTTCCCTGGCTACGTCCCCTCCCTTGGCAGGACTTACCTCTAGACGTCACCTCCCCCAGGAAGCCCTCCCTGACGTCCGGACTAGATGCCCCTCGCCATAACTGCCTTTCCCACTCGGGGTGGACTCCTTGAGTGGTGGGCGGGCCTGGTACTTGGGGACCAGCACCTGGGTGGAGGCTCCCTCATTTTGCCAACATCTGGTGGGGTCTTGTCACAGCTGCACAATGTCACCCTGGCCCTGGAGCTGCTCAAGGACGAAGGCCTGCTCAGCTACCCCATCAACCCCGAAGGTGAGGGTGCGGCTCGAGGGGGTGCCGTGGTGTCAGGGGACAGCATGTGGCCGTGCGGTCCCCTTGCGTGGCATGGCAGACACCGAGTCTCTTCAGGGACTTCCTATGAGGGGGTGCGGTGCCCACAGCTTCCACCAGCCCCAGTGGGGGAGGGGTCACAGGGGGAGGAGACGGGGGATTGGGGACCCTGGGGCAGGCTGTCCCGACAGGTGTGGGGGGCACCGGGGTGCAGGGGAGGAGCAGGGAGGCAGGGCCACGTGAGGGTCCTGGGACTCAGGCCTGGCGTGACCAGCTGTCCCGCTGGATAGGGATTCCCCACCCCCCGGGTTTAGCACGGAAGTCCCGTGTCCCAGGAAGCCACTCGGTCCCGGGCAACAGTGGGACGGTGGTCACCCTCTCCCCACCCCCGCCTAGGCCTGACCGGCTGTCCTGTTCTCCTCTGCCCTGCAGACATCGTGAACAAGGACACCAAGAGCACGTTGCGTGTCCTCTACAGCCTGTTTCGCAAGCACAAACTGAAAGAAAACGCAGACAGCACGCCCCGTGGATCCCCGAATTAACTGTCACTGCCCCCCCAAAGCTGCTTCTCTGAGCCTGCTTGCAGGACCCAAGGGAGGGCCCGAGGGCCACAGAGGGACCTCCCCCACCATACAGCCCGCTGCCCTCTGTTTCCCTGTGTGTCTGTGGCACGCCTGCCCCTTCCCGCCATCCCTGATCTGTGTTTCCATCCGAATACCTTTGAATTCACTAGGCCTGGATCTGTTTTGAACCAACCTCTGGCCTCACTCAGTTTACAGTAACTCATGTAGTTCTGGGAGGGATTGGGGGAGCCTGCGGTGCCCTGGGAAGGACCCTTCAATATGCATAAATATGAGCTGACTCCCCAGAGCAGTTCCCCTTTCCATGGGGCGGGGCGTGGAAGGTTCTCAGGGTCTCATCTCTGAGGGCATCCGTGGGAGCAGCGAAGAGACCAATGGTGCTGACCTTCACTCGGGCTCCTGGGTCCGACTTTGGGAGCAGAAAGGACTCTCAGGTGTCAGGGCTGAAGATCGGAGGCCCCAGCCTGCCTCTGTCTCAGCGTGATGGGCCCCGGGATCACCATCCAGAGGCAGGAGTCTCACCTGGCCCCCAAACCAAGCCCCCGAGCCCCTTGGGGGAAGTTAATCCACTTACTTGCCAGAGGAGCCATGGCCCAGAGCCACCCCTACAGCTCGATGGTGAGCCTTGCCTGGAAGTCACAAAGAGATCTTTGTGGCTGACGAGTAGGTCGGATGGTCTCCTGGTCTGTCCCCAGGGATGTGCCATCACGTCACGCTGTCTCTGGTGAGAACTGGCCCTTGCTGCCTGTGTTTCTCAAAGAACAAGTCCCTGCAGGGGGGTGGAACGTGGCCGTCCCAGGAGCGGGCGTGTGGCGGGAACCAGCCAGGACAAGGCACAGGGGGTGGGGGTCGGGGCTGGCAAGGGGACGACTGAGCTGGGCACCCCCAGGGCTGCCTCTCCCCTGCCCTCCAGCTCTGGGCCCCCGCTGGGTCTGGGGTTGTACCAGTTTGACAGCCTTGGATCTGGGGGCGGGGGTGGGGGGCTTGTGGCGTGTGGGAGGACGTCCCATGGGGTGTGGCATCAGGAGTTGGTGTCTGAGGGTGAGACGTCTCAAGAGGTCTCTCTTCCACCCCACCCCCATCCACCCGCTCCCCTCCCCTCTGGACTCACAGGCGATTAGGTATAGAGGAGTTCGCGAGGGTGGGGCCCCGGATGGGATTAGCGTCCTAATAAGAAGAGGGAGAGACGCCAGGGCTCTCTCTCTCTCTCTCTCTCTCTGTCTCTGCCGCGTGAAGACCCAGCCAGAAAGTGGCCATCTGCAGCCGCCAGGAGGCCTCTCACCAGGAGCTGAACCTGCCAGCACCTTGACCTTGGACTTCCAGCCTCTAGAACTGTGAGCGATGAATGGCGTCTAAGCCCCCCGGTCTGCCGTATGCCGTCACGGCAGCCTGAGCTGACCAACCCGGATTCCCCAGACCGTCGTTCCTTAGGGAAGTAAAACCACCAGACTGCCCGCTGTGCACCTCCTATCACGGCGAAGTTGAAGGGTCTGACGATATCAAGTGTGGGCAAGGACGTGGAGCCCCGGGACCTGGCACGCGTCGCGGGTGGGGATGCGGGTTCGGCAAGGAGTTCGGCGGTTTCCTTCCGGACTAAAACAGACCCTCATCGGCCGACCCGGCCGATTCACGGCTAGGTGTTCATCCGAGAGAAATGAACACGCACGTCTACGCGAAGACCTGCACGCGCGTGGCGGTGCTGTTCACAGACGCCTCAGATCGGGAAGGACTCAGACGTCCGTCGCTGGCAAAGGCATACACGGGTCACAGGGCGTCCGCGTACTGGGTTCTGCGTGGCCCCGAGGGAGGGGGTGCCGATACAGAACCAGCGGGCAGGAACCCCGGAGCACGGGGCAGGTGACAGACGGGAGGCCCAGCAGGCGATGCGCCGATGCTACAGTTTGTAAGAAGTTCTAGAAAAGGCCAAAGTGCGGTGGGAGGGGGGCGGGGGGCGGTTCCCAGGGGGGCTTGGGGAAGGGTTCCGACACCAAAGAGGCACGAAGGGACCTTTGCGGGAGGCGGCACTGCCCTGCGTCATGAGAGTTGGGGCGGCGGTTACGTGACCATATGCCTTCATCAGAACTCATCAAATTGTTCACTTAAAACACTGGGGGACCTTTCCTCTTATAGGTTACTCCTCGATAAGGCTACAGAAAATTAACGGACACGTTTAAATTTGCCGTGACACTGCACAGGGGTCAACGTTGTCCACCTGCACGAGCGAGGCAAGACGGCTGGGGCGGCCCTGACTCGTGCTTTCTGGAAGCCTGGTGTGAAGGGGACCAGGGCCGAGGGCCGAGGCGGGGAGTGCAGAGGACCTGGCCCCATTAAAGGCCTGCTGGGGACGGCGGGGGATCGCCCGGTGGCTCTTGGGTTAAGTGTCTCCCTCTTGGTTTCGGCTCAGGTCGTGATCTCACGGTTCGTGGGTTCAGGCCCCGCGTCGGGCTCCGCGCCGGCAATGCGGAGCCTGCTTGTGATTCTCTCTCTCCCTCTCCACCCCTCCCTCTCTACCC
The DNA here is from genome assembly GCF_018350155.1 of Leopardus geoffroyi. NCBI lineage: Eukaryota > Metazoa > Chordata > Mammalia > Carnivora > Felidae > Leopardus > Leopardus geoffroyi. The sequence continues at coordinate 137,526,221 of NC_059341.1, forward strand.
CTCCCCTGCTCCCTCTCTCTGTCTTGCTTGAAGTGAATAGATAAACTTAAAAACGATTTTTTACAGAAAAAATAAATGACTGCTGGAAGGTTCTGGATGAGAGAAGGGGGTGGGGGAAGAGGGAGACGTTCAAAGTGTGGGAGGGGGCGACAGGCGCAGGGAGGGCGGGAGGGGCGGGTGTGGGAGCAGGCGGACAGGATGCTCACCTGGGGCCCCCCGGGGAGTGCCGTCCGTGCTCTCCTTGTCCCCCGGAGTATCTCCTGCGCTGAAACCTTTGTCTGATGCTAACACAGCGAGCTATCATTTCCATCTTGCTACTTTCACACTGTCTGTGTCTCTGTATGTAAAGAGGATTCCTTGCAGACACAAATAGCCGTCTCCTTCTGGCCAATCTGAACAGCTCTGCCTTTTAATTGCACCGTTCCGTCGCTTTATTGTGGAAAAATGCACCTGACATCTGGAGTGCACCGATCGGTGGCATTAAGGTCCTTCACATTGTCCTGCGACCATCCCCACCATCCGTCCCCAGAACTCCTTCCGTCTCGCCAAACTGACCCTCGGTCCCCCTTGGACGGTAACTCCAGCCCCTGACACCCACCATCCGCCTTCCCGACCACACCCCCGTTTCCAACTGCCCAGGGCCCGGCGTCCCTTGGGTGGGGGAGGGGACCCGCCCAACTCACCATATCCAGGTCAGCCCTCGCCCCTCCCCTGTCCTACCGCCTGACTCCCCATCTCCAGCCTCCTGGCCGCCAGACTCCAGACTCCTCTAGACCCTCCCTTCCCCCCCTTCCCGGGGAACCAAGTCTTGCCCTTCCCCCAGTCTAGCTCCCTGGTCCTGGCCCCCCACCCCCTCCACCCCGGGGAGTCTGGCTCCTACAGAGGAGGAAGCAGGAAGCAGGATGATGACAGTGGCTGAACAGGAGGCCCTGAGGCCTGAGAAGGAGCTGGCAGTCTGGGGCTGCGTGTGCAAACAGCTTCGGAGCGACGGGAAATGCCTCGAAGGACGGCCGGGGTGCTGTGGAGTTGAGCCGCTTCCCGAAATAATCCAGGGGGCAGCTGTCTCCGATTCTGAAACTGGGTCTGGCTGCCTGAGCTACAGGAAGCCCCGGGCCCCACACCAGCCCCGCTCTGGGAACAGATGGCACTAGTTATATTTTTTCTTTTACCAAAGTCAGCTGGGAAGCAAACAGCTTGTCTGGGGAAAAGTGTGTTCCTCCCCGCTCTCTCTGGCAACAGACCAAAGCCCCCACCTCCCTCCTCCAGTCCCCGCCCCCGTGGGCTTTCTTTCCCTGTAAGACCCAGGCAGCGGAGGAAGGGGGCATCACGGGCCTTTCTCACCCGGGAGATCAAATGGGTCCTCATATCCCCCCGATGGGTTTATCCTAGGGAGCAGCGGGGGCTGGTCGGTCCGTGGGGGCCCGGGCTGAGCTAGCACAGCAGGTTCTGGGAGGCCTGGCTGCTTGGAAAATGGACAGAGGGGATGGCCCAGGCATGCTTCTCCCGGGAAGAGCCAGCCAGCTGATCTGGGTTGGCCAACAACTGCAGGAATTCATTCACTCATCCGTGAGCATTTCGGATGGGTTGGTATGCTTCCTGCCTGCAGGGGTATCATCAAGGCATAGGTGGGATTTCACATCCGTACAAATCACTGCGCACAAACCGTTCCTAACAGACCTTCCCCGCGCACCTACCCTGCGCAGGCCCTGGGCTCAGAGCCGGGGATACAGACAGCCTGTTGGAGGCTCTGTCCAGGAGGAGCTCAGTGCCTCTCTCGGGGCATCGGCTGCCCTGCAATGCTGGAGTCAGGTCCCAGGGTGTGAATCCTGGGTGCATCCTCCTCCTGCCCTGTGACGCGGGGGGAATCGCTCACTTCTCGGAGCCCCAGTTTCCTTCTCTGGTCAAATGCAAGCGAGAAGGGAATTTGCGTTTCGTAGGGTTATGACGAAAGTTAAAGAGGGTCCATCTCCCACCCAGGCACTGCCGGGCGCACAGCGTTCAGGAATGTCGGATGACATCGCTGCCGTCACCGGAGTCAACTTCACCATTATCGTCCCTATACCTGCGAAAACAGAACTGAAAGTCCTTCCTTCCGTGGGTCCTGGTGAAAATGCTGTGCCGTGAGGTCAGGGCCCCAGCTCGCGGTGGGAGTTCGGGCGCTAGAAATCTAGCTCATCAGGTAAGCCCTACCTGGATTTCGCATGTCTCCTGCTCCCAGGCTCTGCTTGTTGAAACCTACAACACTACTCACTACACCGGGGGTGCTGGATAAATATTTGCTGGCTGACCCACTGACAGGGACCTCTTAGCTGCACTGGGGTGGGGCAGATGCCGACCCTGGGGCCCAGGCCGGCCACCCTGATGCCCAGGGAGCTGGTGTTAACGCTGATCTCAACTCTAGACTCACGGCCCTGACCTCCGATCAGTTTCCTCAGCCCCTGGGTCCACTGGAGCCTAAGCGGGGGGGTTCACCAACTCAGCTGAACACACAGAGGCCAACGGAGGACCCCTGGCTCCACGATCCCTCTCCTTTCCCCTGGTTGTCCGGAGAGAAAGGCAACGGTGTGATGTGGCAGGAAGTCCTGGACTCCGATCCCAAGCTCGGCCTCTCAGCAGCTGTGTAATCTTGGGCAAGTCACTGCCCTTCTCTGAGCATGAGTTTCCTCATTTGGAAAATGGGAAGGCTGCTCCCAGCTTAGCTCCATCCCCAGGGTGGGAGTCACGAGGATTAACGGAAGTAACGATGGGCAAGGTTTTCAAGAGTGCCGTTAGCTAAATAATGGCTGTGGCTGACACTTACAGGACCTTCATGTTTCTTCACCTGCCGTGGTCCAGACGGCCTGGCCGCTCAGCAGACCCACTTTCTTTTCCTGCTGGGCGCACAGCTAGCCCACATCTCCCAGCCATGGAACGGACTCCTAGTCACCGAAATGTGAGTGAAGCAAGATGTACCCTTGCGGGGCCTGGTCCCCAAACCTGGTCCCCGTATGACCCTTGGTGCTCATACAGGGATGTTCATCCAGAAGGCCCGGGTGACGCCCTGGTGCGCAGGCAATGGGGTGACATTGGTAGCCACGTGCTGGAAGATGGCGGGGGCCACAGACGGAATCGTTCTGGGAGGGAGGGCTGCCAGGTAGGAACACCCGCTTTGAACTTTCTTGAGCAAGAAATGTGTGAACTCACCCCTTGGATGGGCGTTGCAGCAGCTGGGGGTGGGGTGGGGGAGGGGACCTTGACTACAATGGCTACATTGACTCTGCTGTTTACTCCATTTTATTTCAGTTATATCGCTTGGGGTTGCTAGAAGTTCTAGTTGCTTCCTTTGCAAAATTTCTTGGCCATTTTACAGTTTCTTGTCCCTTATTCATATCTTTGATCCCTTCTTTTAACTCTTTAGGCATCTTTATGTCATGTTCCACCTCTGATGAGCTGGCGCCTGAAGCCTGGTCTGCGGCGGCTGCCTCTTGTTTGCGTGGACTCTTGCTCATGGTGCTTTTTCCCTTGTGTGTCTTCTGTGAGCTTTGCCGGCAGTCGTTTCTACCTGCTGAGAGTCACTTCATGTGGGTCCCTTTCGCTAGAGTCTTAGTTTGAGCTTTGTGGTCCACATGGCTAGGTATAAAATCCACAAGACGGCTGGTTTGTGGTTATGACTTCAGGGGAGAGTGTTTTTCCTTTTGTCCTGTGCCAGGATTGATAAAGTAAGTGTTCTCTTCAAGTTTCCCCTCTAATTAAAAAAAAAAAAAAATCTGTATCTATATCTATCATCTATCTATACATATATATGTTATTGTTTATTTTTTTGAGAGAGAGAGAGCGAGGGAAAGGCAGAGAGAGAAGGAGACACTGAATCCAAAGCAGGCTCCAGGCTCTGAGCTGTCAGCACAGACGTGGGGCCTGAACCCATGAACTGTGAGCTCATGACCTGAGTCAAAGTCAGATGCTTAACCGACTGAGCCACCCAGGCGCTCCACCCCCTGCCAACTTATTTCAACAGTGACATCATAGCCCTTGGAAAACCCGGCTTTACGTGGGCTCCCTGACTCTCCAGCAGGACAGGCCCAGGCTTTCCTTCCCACCCCAGCGCCGTATGTGGTCCTGACAAAGGAAGGTCGAGGTGACTGGGCTTGGCAAATGCTCCCGCTGGGCAAAACCAGCTTAGGCAGTGGCTTACCTCTGGAGAATTCCAATTCCATTTTTAGTTCCTTGGCTCGTGAGGGTCTTCCTTGCTCTTGCTTGCTCTGTGTGATGCATATTAATCTGTCCATTATCCATATCTGTATGAGTATATGCACACAGAAAAAAATACCTTCACACGCACGCATATGCACGGTACTTTTCTGTTGCTTTGCAACGTGACTCATGCTCAGCGACTCAGTCCATCGTACTGTGGGAAGGGGACGTTGTTCTCTGGTCTCACGTAACAGATTTCTAATAGGCAGCAACGTATCTTCACCGATCCCTTTCGCCGTGTTGGCCCCTCCTGGAGTCTCCACATGGAGGGAGGGATCTGCTCCCCCATCACCCCCTGTTCCTTGTCGAGACCCACTTCCCTTGCCCGGTCCTCTCATCCTGGACCCTGACCCAGGCCGCTTTTGTCCGTGAATCATCTCCATCACGGCAGTATACGTCACTAACAAAAGGCTTTGGGTGCTTCCTTCTAGGGACACAATTAGCGTGGTGTTAGCGAGATGGAATCTTCTCAAACGGCCGGTCCTGGTTGGTCTGGGGGACAGGTCCTATCCGGGGGACAGTGGAGGGGGGGGGGGCGGGTGCTGAGGCAGCAGCTCGGGAGGAAAGAAATCGGCCTAAAGGTCCCAGGCAGAGGGAGACAAGAGACAGGTGCTGGGGAGCGGACAGCCTGAGGTGGAGACCAGGCCCCGGCAGCTCACCCGGGGGAGTCAGAGGCCGGGAACCCTGCGTCGGATCCGGTAGAACTTTCTAACAGGCAAGGCCCATGGAAGGAAGGCGTGGGCTGCACAGGGTCCTAGCATCCTATGGCAAGGTGGGAACAGAACACACCTAATGGGGCCAGGTGCCCCGCTCAGACCACCCTGGGCCATCCAAATCTGGGCCGTGATGGTCAGACGGGCCGGCCAGCTCAGGTCCATCCGCCACTCGGGGCCTCCGGGGACAGGAAGTACACCTGGGTTTCACGCCATGCACCAGGCAGCGGCTCGGAATGCACATGTGCGTTGCTCACCCCGGTGATAGATGCAGACTCTGGATGGCTAACGCGCTCTGGGAGGCCCGGAAGCTGCCGGTCCACGGACCACCTTTGAGTAGAAGCTCCAGGAAGGTGGTTCCCATCTTGGCTCCACTTGGACTTCTGATCCTGGGCCTTACCTGTGCCCGTTCTCGGTCCCTGGGCCGGGTGCGGTTTGGGCGCTGGGAGGTCTGGACCCTGTCCGAGTGATTCTAACGGGCAGTTGAGCCTCAGAACCATAGTTCTAAAGGCCACCGAGAACGGGGAACTCATAGGCCCTCCCGTTCATCTTGCATCGACAGAGGTTTGGGTGTGGAGAAACACCTGTCTTCTCTGAGAAAAAGCGGCACAGAGCTAGTGACCAGCTGGCTAGGACGCGGAGACCCAGAGAGGGGCCCTCACAGACCCTCAGGGCCTTGTACGGCCACCGTAGGCAGGAAGGAAGCCTCGGGCCTGGCTGGGGTTTATCTCCTCGCTGCGTGTTGCAAGTTCCCCTGTCCCGCCTCTGTTCCTGTCCTGCCACGTCTGGGCCAACAGTTCTTGAACTTGAACCCACACCACATGTGAGCTCTCTGTGCCTTGACCCCCTCTGCTGGAGCCCGAGTTCCGGGGCACAGAGCCCTGCTCTGAGAGTGTGGTGCCCACGGCTGGGCCTGTCTTCCCTGGCCGGTGGGCTACTTCAGGGCAGGGCCTGAATCTGCCTCCCTACTGAGTGCCCAGCGCCCAGCAAGGTGGGCACGGGCAGTGGCCGGTGAGGATCTGCTGAGTGAGTGCGTAATGGGCACGCTCTCCCTTCCCTCCCTCCCTCTTCTACCTCCCCTTCTCCCTTTTCTCTTCCTTCTTCCTTCCTTCCCTCCTCTTTTCCCGTCTTTCAGACTCCTTCCCTCCCATTCACGCGACAGCCCCATGGGGCACGATGCCCAGGGACACCAAAGCAGACAGACTAGCCCCTAACCTCAGGGGTTGTCATTCCAGGCGACAGGACCCTTCCCCTCAGTCTCCCCACCTTTAAGGCCAGGTGCTCCGAACTTGGGATTCCCGTGGGATCACCCTCCCTGCTTTGGAACTCTTAGAAGGGCCCCTCCTACCTCATCTCACGCACTGTGAGTGGCCGTATCTCCCAGACCCCGTGTTTGTGGGGGGCAGCAGGCCCCCAGGGAGATTTTCTGGGCACGTGTGGTCTGTGATGCGGTTTGGACAGAGCAGTGACGAATCCTGGTGACACAGTGATGGTTTCTGGAACAAAGGTCAGCCTTTTTTTTTTTTTTTTTTTTTTTTTTAATGTTTATTTATTTATTTTGAGGCAGGGAGGGACAGAGAGAGAGACAGAGAGAAGAGACAGAGAGAATCCCAAGCAGGCTCCGCACTGTCGGTGCAGAGCCTGACTCGGAGCTCGAACTCACGAACCCTGAGATCGCGAAGGCTCTGGGCCTTCTCCCTCCTCAACTCACACCTCCCTCCCTGCCTTCCCACAGCCTGGGGGTCCTGCACGTCTAATCCAGTCCCTTGACTCAGCCACCAAACTGCCCTCTCGCAACGGGGTGCGTAGGGGAGGGTGGAGCTTTAAAGGCGGGACTTCTGGGGCACCTGGGTGGCTCAGTCAGTTAAGCGTCCAACTTCAGCTCAGGTCACGATCTCGCGGTCCGTGAGTTCGAGCCCCGCGTCGGGCTCTGGGCTGATGGCTCAGAGCCTGGAGCCTGCTTCCGACTCTGTGTCTCCCTCTCTCTCTGCCCCTCCCCCGTTCATGCTCTGTCTCTCTCTGTCCCAAAAATAAATAAACGTTAAAAAAATTAAAAAAAAAATAAAGGCAGGACTTTTATTAAAATCTTGCTCTGCCCTTTATCTGCCTTGACCTTGGGGAGGGGACTGGAGCTTTCAAAGTCATATTTCCTCATTTTTGGGGGGGGGGGGAGGAATCTATTAATAACACTTCTTCCCTTACAGTTTCCATGGCTCTCTGGTCACCCCCCACTTACCTGTGGGTCAACCCAGCAGCAGGAGAGGACCACTCTTGGTAGGCTCCTGGCCTCTGCAGGGGTGAGCTCAGACGGGCCAGCCCACTGCTCTGCCGTGGGAGGAGGGCTAGAAAGGCTGGGGGTGTCACCTGAGGTGTCTCAGGGGCACGTCCGGTCCCCCGCTGGGCTTGGCTGGCCCTGCCGATGGGCCGGTGCCCGAGCACGGCGGCTGCTGGGCACCTTGGGATTCTCCCGGCAGGAGATCGGGGTTCTGAGTGTCCCAGGAGGAAGCTGGTGGCCTTTGGTGACCCGGACTGGAAGTCAGGCGGCGGGAGCCCTCCATGTCTGTAGCTGACACCATCACCGGCCGCCGTGGACTCGGCCACGCTGAGCGTGAGATGTAGGAAGCAGGTGTTTCTAGCTTTTGCTCATGCGAGGCCGAGACGGAGACCCCCGAGGAGACGCGCAGAGCAAATCGACCTGGAGACAGGCTCCGGCCTGAGATGAACCAGGCCAGTGAGCCCGGCAGGGGAAGGGGCCTCAGGCAGGCCCCGGGGCCAGTGTGGCCGTGTCAGGCTGGCTTCTGGTGGTGGACAAGCCAGGTCCTCTCCCGGGTGAGGACAGAATGTTTTAACGGCGGTTTTCCTGACAGCAAGGCTTCTTCTGGGCCAGCTTGGCACGCCCAGGGGGAGCTGGAGGAGGAGGGCTGGACGCTGGCACAGAGAGCTTGGCCTTGGCAGGCGGGGAGGGGACAGGGTCTGGGGCCGCACCCTGCGACCGGTTCCCGTAGCCCCGCTCCTGCGGGCGGTCCGACAAAGGATGTGCCCCTCCATCTGCGAGTGGGTTTTCGGGGAAAACTTTCCACAGGTGCAAAATCCTTTAAATACACCGAGCTGTGCATTTTACAAGCTGCCACCATTGATAATAAAATTACACACAAGAAACATCAGCTTTAGGGGCGCCTGGGTGGCTCGGTCGGGTGAGCGTCCGACTTCGGCTCAGGTCACGATCTCGCGGTTCGTGGGTTCGAGCCCCGCGTCGGGCCCTGTGCCGACGGCTCGGAGCCTGGAGCCTGCCTCGGATTCTGTGTCTCCCTCTCTCTCTGCCCCTTGTCTGCTCACATGCTGTCTCTCTCTCTCTCTCTCTTTCTCAAGAATAAACATAGAAAAAAAAAACAACACAGAAGAAACATCCGTTTTGGGCAAAAATACCCTCCGGTCAGCACACATCAATTCAGTCACTTGCCGTTGGGACTGAAGGCTCATGGGCGTGTTTGGACGTAGGGGCCACTCCCCGAGCGCCAGGTCCTGGCTGTGTGGCCTGGGAATATTGTTTCCAAGCCTCCCGATAACGTGAAATGGGAGTTCTCGCACTCGCATGCGGCAAGAGCCCAGAGAGGTGGATGGCAGGCTCCAGGCCACACCGCTGTGGCCTGACAGAGCCAGGAGCCCCAAGTGTGGCCCAGGGCGGGGACTGGGGGCTGGAGCCGGAAGCTCAGAGTCACATGACGTGCAGGGGCACAGGGTGAGGGCCCCCTGCCCCCGCCCCTGCCCTGGGCCAGTCCCCTCTCCGCCCGTTCCGCTAGGGTTCGGCCGAATCTGCACCTGAACGTGTCCCAAATCACCACGCCCTGGGTGCCTTAACATAACAGACATTTATTGTCTCGGTCTGCACATCGGGATCAGAACAAGATGCGGTGGGGTCGGCCCCTCCTGGAGGCTCTGGGGGAGGATCCGTCCCAGGCTTTCTCCAGGCTCCCGATGCACCCCGCGACCCTCAGTATCCCTGGCGTGGCCGCACCCTTCCTCTCTTCTCGTCCTCACAGCCTCCCCTGGGCGTCTCTTCTGTGTCCGTGTCCCAAATGTCCCTCTTGTTTCTCCTTGAAGGACACGCCAGTCATGGAACGTGCGGCCCACCCTGGATCTAGGATGACCTCATTTTAATTCTATCTGCAAAGACCCTATATCCAAATAAGGTCACGTTCACAGGGACTGGGGGTTAGGATGCAGACGTCTCTTTCTGGGGGCTCTTTTCAGCCCACTACCACAGGGAGGGGAGCCTCTGTGGGACTGACCCGCGGCAGGAAGTAATCCTGAGGGTCCCCGGGGGACAAGGCTGGGCCAGGGGGTGAGGCTGCAGGGACTGGGAGTCATACAAGGGCAGCTGTAGAATGCCCAATAAGCCTAAGCCGGGGACTCCGAGGCTGCCGGGAAGGAGGGTCCCCAGGGGTGGGGAGGGGTGGGGAGGGGTGGGGAGAGCAGGTTCGGCTCAGGCTCCTGCCACAGAGACCTTGAGGGGGCGGGGGCGGGGAGGGGACCGGAGGGAAACGCAAGCCCGAGGGTGGCACACACTCGCAGGGCCCCTCTGGGCTCAGGGCGGAGGCACAGGGCCCTGCCACCAAATGCCCCATGGCCCCTTGTCCAATTTCTGCTCCCGGGACTGACCCTCCCCAAGAAGGACATTGAAGATGGCCACCCACCTCGGGGGGTGGCCCCCCATCCTCAGAGGCCAGCTGGATCCCGCCCCCCACCCCGCCCCCGCCACTCCATCCCCTGTCCGGAATGCTGTCCTCTGATAGTCACACGTACGTGACCCGGGTCTCAGTGAAGTTGTCACGGCTCCTGGTCACCCGTGCCAACCGCCCTGTCACTATCTCACGCCGCCCTAGAGCCCCTGCATTGCCCCACACTAGCTGGTAGCTGTCTCCTCCCACCCCTCCTTCGGCCGTCTGCGTGGGTTCCTGTTGGCCCACTGAGGGCAGGGGCCCTGTGGGCCTTACTCACTGCATCCTGCGCCGAGAGCAGTGGTCAACACATTATAGGCATGCAAAAGAGAAGTTGTTCAGAGAAAAGAACTTTCTAACGTGTTGAACCATCTCACGATGATGCTTGTGATAGTGAGCTGCCCGTCTCGGGTGGCATTCAAGCAGTAGCTGGATGGGCGCTTGTCAGGGCGTGTTGGACGGACAAAGGCAGGGGGTAAAGCCGAAGCGGAGGGCGGCCCCAGATGCCCTGCGAGGGCTCTGACCCTCCTGGGCTCCCTCCCTGTCTGCCACCACCTTTCTGTGGGATGCTGGGTAACGCCCCCCGCCCCCCAACCGGGCCCCAGTCTCTCCACACTTCTAGAAAACAAGAGGTGGCCGTATCTATTTGATTGAACCATCCAGAAGGGAAAGGCTGCAGAAGGAAAGAGCGATATTTATTCATGATCATGTTCAGAAATTAGGCTGGGGAGCCACAAACAGGCGTTTCCGACGAGAGCCCGTCTGGCCCTGCCTCTCGGGCTCATGCGGCAGATTCCTCGCTCATGTCACGTCCTGCAGCCTCAAGCTGGGTTTGGCTCGAGTATCTGCCGGCCGCTCGGGTTGTCCTCCGAGGCGACGAATGGGGAGATGGGGTGTCCGACGGCCATCGGGGCGCGTGCCGCTTGAGGCCCCACCTGGGGACTGGCTGAGCCTCCGTGCGGTTCGGGGACTCCCCCCAAGGAGGGGACCGTGCCCGCTGGGCCAGGGCAGGTGCGGTGAGGGTGCCGGCTGGGACGGGGGCTCGGCAGATGTCCCCCCCCCCGCCCCCCCGGGACGGCTTCGGCACTCGGGCACCCAGCTCGCTCTCCGTTTTGGACGGGCCTTCGGCCCTCTCTTGAGAGCAAAGCTCCCCGAAGGAGCAAAACCCCTCCCTGTCTTTTGTGAATCCCCCCCCCCCAGCGCCCTCCAAGCGGGCTCTTGACCCCAAGGGTTCCCTGAAACGGCTCTGAATGAACTCAGCAGCGACCCCCACCCTGAAACCCGCTATCAGCTGTCAGACTTCGGCTCGGTCAGCAGCACCCAGCTCTGTGGATGGGTACCTCTCTCCTCCTGGTCGCCCTCCCTCCCCTGGCTGTCCCCTCCTCCCCTGGCTGTCCTCTCTTCCCCTGGCTGTCCCCTCCTCACCTGGCTGTCCCCTCCTCACCTGGATGTCCCCTCCTCACCTGGCTGTCCTCTCTTCCCCTGGCTGTCCCCTCCTCACCTGGCTGTCCCCTCCTCACCTGGATGTCCCCTCCTCACCTGGCTGTCCTCTCTTCCCCTGGCTGTCCCCTCCTCACCTGGCTGTCCCCTCCTCACCTGGATGTCCCCTCCTCACCTGGCTGTCCTCTCTTCCCCTGGCTGTCCCCTCCTCACCTGGCTGTCCCCTCCTCACCTGGATGTCCCCTCCTCACCTGGCTGTCCTCTCTTCCCCTGGCTGTCCCCTCCTCACCTGGCTGTCCTCTCTTCCCCTGGCTGTCCCCTCCTCACCTGGCTGTCCCCTCCTCACCTGGATGTCCCCTCCTCACCTGGCTGTCCTCTCTTCCCCTGGCTGTCCCCTCCTCACCTGGCTGTCCCCTCCTCACCTGGATGTCCCCTCCTCACCTGGCTGTCCTCTCTTCCCCTGGCTGTCCCCTCCTCACCTGGCTGTCCCCTCCTCACCTGGATGTCCCCTCCTCACCTGGCTGTCCTCTCTTCCCCTGGCTGTCCCCTCCTCACCTGGCTGTCCCCTCCTCACCTGGATGTCCCCTCCTCACCTGGCTGTCCTCCCCTCCCCTGGCTGTCCCCTCCTCACCTGGCTGTCCTCTCTTCCCCTGGCTGTCCCCTCCTCACCTGGCTGTCCCCTCCTCCCCTGACTGTCCCCTCCTCACTTGACTGTCCCCTCCTCACCTGAATGTCCCCTCCTCCCCTGGCTGTCCCCTCCTCACCTGGCTGTCCTCTCCTCCCCTGAATGTCCTCTCCTTACCTGGCTGTCCCTTCTTCCCCTGGCTGTCCCCTCCTCACTTGACTGTCCCCTCCTCCCCTGGCTGTCCCCTCCTCACCTGGCTGTCCTCTCCTCCCCTGGCTGTCCCCTCCTCACCTGGCTGTCCTCTCCTCCCCTGGCTGTCCCCTCCTCACCTGGCTGTCCCCTCCTCATCTGAATGTCCTCTCCTCACCTGGATGTCCCCTCTTCACCTGACTGTCCCCTCCTCCCTGGCTGTCCCCTCCTCACCTGGCTGTCCCCTCCTCACTTGACTGTCCCCTCCTCCCCTGGCTGTCCCCTCCTCCCCTGGCTGTCTTCCCCTTCCCTGGCTGTCCCCTCCTCCCCTGGCTGTCTTCCCCTTCCCTGGCTGTCCCCTCCTCACCTGAATGTCCTCTCCTCCCCTGGCTGTCCCCTCCTCACCTGAATGTCCTCTCCTCACCTGGATGTCCCCTCCTCACCTGAATGTCCTCCCCTCCCCTGGCTGTCCCCTCCTCCCCTGGCTGTCTTCCCCTCCCCTGGCTGTCCCCTCTTCCCCTGGCTGTTCTCCCCTCCCCTGGCTGTCCCCTCCTCCCCTGGCTGTCCTCTCCTCCCCTGACTGTCCCCTCCTCCCCTGGATGTCCCCTCCTCTCCTGGCCATCCCCTCCTCCCCTGGCTGTCCTCTCCTCCCCTGACTGTCCCTTCCTCCCCTGACTGTCCCTCCTCACCTGGCTGTCCTCTCTTCCCCTGGCTGCCCCTCCTCCCCTGGCTGCCCCTCCTCCCCTGGCTGTCCTCTCCTCCCCTGGATGTCCCCTCCTCTCCTGGCCATCCCCTCCTCCCCTGGCTGTCCTCTCCTCCCCTGACTGTCCCTTCCTCCCCTGACTGTCCCTCCTCACCTGGCTGTCCTCTCTTCCCCTGGCTGCCCCTCCTCCCCTGGCTGTCCTCTCCTCCCCTGGATGTCCCCTCCTCTCCTGGCCATCCCCTCCTCCCCTGGCTGTCCTCTCCTCCCCTGACTGTCCCTTCCTCCCCTGGCTGTCCTCCTCACCTGGCTGTCCTCTCTTCCCCTGGCTGCCCCTCCTCCCCTGGCTGTCCTCTCCTCCCCTGGATGTCCCCTCCTCTCCTGGCCATCCCCTCCTCCCCTGGCTGTCCTCTCCTCCCCTGACTGTCCCTTCCTCCCCTGGCTGTCCCTCCTCCCCTGGCTGTCCTCTCCTCCCCTGGATGTCCCCTCCTCCCCTGACTGTCCCCTCCTCACTTGGCTGTCCCCTCCTCACCTGAATGTCCTCTCCTCACCTGGATATCCCCTCCTCCCCTGGCTGTCCCTTCCTCACCTGGCTGTCCTCCCCTCCCCTGGCTGTCCCTTCCTCCCCTGGCTGTCCTCTCCTCCCCTGGCTGTCCCCTCCTCACTTGGCTTCAGGACCCTGAACACTCACTCCCTTGCAAGTGCTTCCTGTGTCTTTGACTTTGAACCCGTGCGGTGTCGCAAGACTCAGTCTCCAGACTGTGCCACCTTTTATTAGCCACGGGCTCCCTTAGTGAACCTGCCCTGTGGATTTCAACCCCGTCCAGATGCCAACGACGCCCACAGTGTCCTCCAGCCTGGTCGCCCGTCCTCTCCTCCAACCGGGTTTCCCGCTGCCGTCCCGCTTGGATGTCGGGGCCACGTCTTCTCAAGCTCAGCGCGTCCACCACTGAGCCCCCGGCCTCCCAGCCTCCCTGCCCTTCGGCCGCTCCGGCCCAAGTACCTGTGCTCAGCCGTGGCGCCCCTGTCACAGCCCACGTGCCGTGGGCGGGAAACCACGTTGTCCTCTGCCGTCGAAGCACATCCAGGACCCGACCACTCTCCACCCCCGCTGTTTCCATCCTGGTACAGGCCACCTGCCTCCGTGCGCCCGGTCTGTCCTCAGCACGGCGCTCAGAACAGACCTTCGAAAACAGGAAGCCAGGGCGCCGGGCTGGCTCAGTCGGTAAGTCGAGCACACGACACTTGATCTTGGGGTCGTGCGTTCGAGCCTCGTGTTGGGCGTAGAGTTTACTTAATAAATAAACAAATAACCAACCAACCAAATAAATACAATCTTAAAAAAAAAAAACAAAACCGGGGGGGCTCTGAGCCCGGGTGGCTCAGTCGGTTAAACTTCCGACTTCGGCTCAGGTCATGATCTCCCCGCTCGTGGGTTCGAGCCCCGCGTCGGGCTCTGTGCTGACAGCTCAGGGCCTGGAGCCTGCTTCGGATTCTGTGTCTCCCTCTCTCTGCCCCTCCCCCACTCACACTCTGTCCCTCAAAAATAAATAACATAAAAAAAAAACAAACAGCAGAACCTATCACTCCTCTTCCTCTGCTCAAAACCTTGCAAAGTCCCCCACTTTTCGCCTGAAATGCAAGTCAAAGTCCTTACAAGTCCTACAATTTTCCTGGACCTTCTCCAGGACCCCCCACTGCCTCCTTTGCCCCCAGTCTCCATGCCGTGAGGAAGCCCGAGCAGCCGTGCGCAGAGAGCCCGTGGCCAGCCTTGGGGGGGGGGGGCGGTGGGGGGCCTCACGCGGAACCCTCCAGCCCATCTCAGCGCCCCAGAGAGCCCCTAGGCTGAGCCCACAGAATTGTCACAGTAAATGGTTGTCGGTATTTTAAGCTCCTACGTTCTGGGGGGTTTCGTACGCAATGATGGACACCTCAACGGCCACCCCCCTGAGGACCTGGTTTTAAAATGCACTTTAATGACATGAACACATACATGCAGATATTATGCACAAATGCCAGAATGTGTTAACATATGTGCAATTTGTTTTATTGGCAGTCTTTTTGTTCTGTTTTCCTATTTTGCTTGGCTCCCTTTCCCCTTGCCCACACATCACACCCTATGTCCTCAAACCATGTTGTCTGATTTGTTGGAATATGCACGTCATTACTTCTTGATGTGTATGGACACAGGGGGCGGTCACTGTGCGGCAAAAATGTGGTCGGGGCGCCCGGGTGGCTCAGTCGGTTGAGCGCCTGACTTCGGCTCAGGTCGTGATCTTGCGGTTCGTGGGTTCGAGCCCTCTGTTGGGTTCCCTGCTAACAGCTCAGAGCCCGGAGCCTGGAGTCGGTTTCAGATTCTGTGTCTCTGTCTCTCTCTCTTTCTCGCTAGCACTCTCTCTCTCAAAAATAAGTAAACATTAAATAAAGAAAAAAAATTAGGGCTTGAGTTACGTTTCACTGGTTGTCTGCAGTTGAGAAACACTAACATTAATAATGCGAATCAACGTCAAAGTCACGTCTGTGGCTGGGGCATTGGGAAGAGCACAGACAAATCAAGGAACGAAAACTTGCCCAATTCAGCGAAGAGGGCATTCGTGCCATGGCCAAAAAAGTCTCAACACGTCTTTGGTTTCACTTTCTACTCTTGTCACGAAAACAGAACGGCCAATGAACGTTCACGTTGGATCTAGACCTGCTCAGTGGTTGCAAACCTCGGTGGGCTACAGGTATGAGACTTTGGCAAAAACTCAACAAAAGCACCCTCTGAGAATGATTTGACTGTATAAAGTTTATAGCCCAGAGTATCGTATATTTTATTATTACTCGTAAACTCAGTGCCACACATCTTTTATGTTAGTCAAGTTTATGATGAATATAAAGTGCATGCATTTTCTTTGCCCCCCGGAGGAGGCTGGATTGTTTATCACGGAGCCGCACGCCTCTGAGTCCGTCCCCCTGTGGATAAGCGTCTTTTTGTTTCCTTTCCAACACGGAGCCCTCTTCCATCCATGCTGGGTCAAATGGGGTATGAATTTTTAATTAAAAAAATTGTTCTGGAAAATTGTTTTTCTTTATTTTAGAGAGAGAGAGAGAGAACGAGCAGAGAAAGGACAGAGAGAGAGAGGGAGACAGAGGATCTGAAGCAGGCTCTGTGCTGACAGCACAGAGCCCGACACGGGGCTCAAACTCACGAACCGCGAGATCGTGACCTGAGCCGAAGTCGGACGCTCAACCAACTGAGCCACCCAGGCGTCCCATAATGTTTATTTTTGAGAGACAGACAGAGCATGAGCAGGGGAGGGGCAGAGAGAAGGAGACACACAATCCGAAGCAGGCTCCAGGCTCCGAGCCGTCGGCACAGAGCCCGCCGCGGCGCTCGAACCCACAAACTGCGAGATCCTGACCTGAGCTGACGTCGGGCGCTCAATCGACTGAGCCACCCAAGCCTTTAGAGCCAACCCTTTAGAATTTCTTGCTGAATGCTTATGGTTTTAGGTAAGTCTCTAACGGGAAGTTGGTTTTCACATACGGCTGCAAGTCAGTATCATTCGTAAATACTTGTGGCTTAGTCCAGCAATAAAAACAATTATACATTAATTAGTAATTCCCCACCGGATTGAGACCCTGCTCTGGTGTATTAAGTGCCACACACGCTCACTTATATTTCTGTTATTCCAATCCATCTGTCTATTCTCAAGCCAGCCGCGTACGCATTTGATCATAGTGCCTTCATAGTAGGTTTGCAGTCAACGTTGGGATGAGGTCTTAAGAGGGTTTCTTTGTCTACTGCCTCTCAGTGACCTTCACATCCGGGAGGCTCCAAGTGAAAACCGCGGAGACGTAAAATGGAAGACGGCTGGGTCCCCCTGTCACCTCGCGGAGGGGAGCCCCCCTGCAGCCTGCCCCGATTGCGTCATCGCTGCATGAATGGCAGGCAACCCTCGTTCTGGCCTCCGCGCAGCCCAACCCGTCCTGGTAAAATCGGTGTTTCCGCGTCAAACAGCTAAAAGATACGGCATTGGCTTGGCGGCTGGTGGCGGGTGACGACGAAACAGTGGGTCTGGGGGATGCGGATTCGGCTGCGGATGGGGACGCCTTTACCTGAGTCGGTCCACGTGAACTTACAGCCTGTTGAACTTGCAACACTAAAATGAGATTTGAGGAAGCAGGAGCTGACAAGTTTGCCTTGGCTGTTGACTACAGGCAACACGATGTTGCAAGAAAGCCAAGGAGTGGCTCTTTTTTTTTTTTAAACTTTTAATGTTCATTTATTTTGAAAGAGACAGAGAGAGAGAGAGTGAGCCTGTGCGTGAGCGGGGGAGCGGCAGAGAGAGCGGGGTGGAGAGAGAGAATCCCAAGCAGGCTCTGGTTGTCAGCACGGAGCCTGACTGAGGGGCTCAAACTCATGAACCGTGAGATCATGACTTGAGTCAAAGTCAAGAATTGGACGCTTAACCAACTGAGCCACCCAGGCCCCCCGACAAGTGGCTCTCTGTGAGCAGAAATAAAGAGAACGGAGACATTCCAGAAATCCGGGGCTTAGCAAAGTTGGAAAGCCAACAATAACTTTAGACAGTAAAGGCTCAAACTATCTCGGGGCGAAAAGCAGATGAAAAAGGTCCCGATAGACTCAAGGTGGCTGCGTTATGTTGTGAGCGAAACATGGGGGCAAAAGGCAAACGAGGCAAGTGGAGACCCGTGACCCAGAAAGACCTTCTGCATTGAGAACATGGAACCCACTAGAAACAAATGTGTCAGACAGCGACGACATTTTTAAGGAAACCGTATTGGAAAGGAACCCAAAGCTGGGACTAAAATACAGCGTTGGCTGTTCCCTGGGTCCCCAGTCATCCATGGCGGACAGCTGCCGAGAATCGCACAGCCCCCAAAGGGCGCACTCCCCAAGCCCATTTCAGGTGTGACCAAAGAGCCTGATGGCAGGACATATTCCAGGGCCAGAGAGAACAACCAACAAGGCACTTCCTCTGGAGAAGCCGAATCGAGAAAGCTGCCCCCTTCACCATGTCTGCCCAGCAGGCCGTTGGAATTGCCA
The DNA here is from genome assembly GCF_018350155.1 of Leopardus geoffroyi. NCBI lineage: Eukaryota > Metazoa > Chordata > Mammalia > Carnivora > Felidae > Leopardus > Leopardus geoffroyi. The sequence continues at coordinate 137,543,889 of NC_059341.1, forward strand.
CAGAGCAGAGAAGGCCACCTGTGTTCACTGGTTCCCGTCTCCACGTGGAAGGGTTCCCCGCAGGTGCCATGACCTTGCTCCATCACTGAATATGGGATCTGTAGAGGAGGCAGGTGACGTCTCTTGCGGCCTGTAGGTGTCCAGACCAAGAGGAGGCGGGACAGACCCTCTGAAGAGCGCCGTGAAGGTCACTTGCTCTAAGAGCCAAGATTCCAAGTTGGATTCTACATGTGGGACAAAGCGTGCCTTGAATATCTGGGGACCCCAGGAAGACTACTTTTCCTAGCTGCCTGGCGGTTAGGTGGGGCTCTGTGTTCCAACCAATGAAATATGAGTGCAAGCGACGCTCGTTACCTCCGGGCCAAAGTGTCCAAGAGCTGATGAGTTACCCTCACGCTCTGTCCTTCCTCACCACGGTGACCCTGGTGGCTGCGGGGTGAGATGATGGTGAACAGGTTAGAGGTGCCTGAGCCCCTGAGTGATGTATGCTAGAGGGTTCTCACCAACCCCCGCCAGATTTTGCTTGAATGAGATATATATATATATATATATATATATATATATATAGTTTTTATGCTTAGCCGCTGGGTTTAATTTATTTTGGATTTCCTCCCTGTACCATCATATCGTCTTGAAAGGTGGCATTTTAATTCCTTCTATTTCGGCCTTCACACCTTCAGAAGATTCCTCGTCTCTGCCTCACAGTGCTGCTGGGAGTTCATATTCGACGTGGGACAGAAGTGGCGAGAACAGGTGTCCGGGGCTGATCAGCTCCTGATCTGAAAGGAAAGCTTTCAAGATTTCAGGACTCCAGGTCTGGAAGGTGTCTTCTATACTTTTTTCACAGGTATCTGTTGTCTGGTTGGAGAACATTCCCTTGTGCTCCCAGCCTGCCCAGCATTTTAAAACTTGAATGGGCACTGATGTTTTTTTTTTTTTTTTTCTGTACCTATTGAGATAATCACATTCTTCCTTTTAATATGCTGATGCTGTGGCTTATGGGTATGGTTTCATTTTTTTGCAGTTTATTTAAAAATTTTTCTTAAATGTTTTTATTTATTTTTGACACAGAGAGAGACAGAGCACGAGCGGGGGAGGGGCAGAGAGAGAGGGAGACGCAGAATCCAAAGCAGGCTCCAGGCTCCGAGCTGTCAGCACAGAGGCCGATGCGGGGCTCGAACTCACGGACCGTGAGATCATGACCTGAGCTGAAGCCGGACGCCCAACGGACTGAGCCACCCAGGCACCCCTTATTTATTCTGAGAGAGAGAAAGAAAGAGAGGGAGATGGAGAGAGGGGGAGAGAGAATCCCAAGCAGGCTCCATGCTGTCAGGGCAGAGCCCTCCGTGGGGCTCGATCCCATGAACCATGAGATCAGGACCTGAGCTGAAATCAAGAGTTGGACGCTTACCCGACTGAGCCCCCCGCAGGCGCCCCTCTAGTTACTGTTCTCTGATGTTCTACCAACCTGACATTTCCGGGACCCACCTGGAGGTGGGCCTGGAGTTTGCTTGGTGGGAATAATTTGCCTACGGATTCAACGTATTTAATAGTTACAGGGCTCTTTCGACTTCTATTTTCTAGTGTCAGTTTGGGGAACTTGTTTTTCCCAAGTCTCTTATCGGTTTTTATGTTTTTTGGATGTGTGGTGGGGCCTCCTTCTGGATTCCTGGTATTGGGAACTGACGACATCCCTCCGTTGTCCCACACCTGCCCACGGCTCCCCATTGCCCATTCGATCCAGCCCAAGGCAGTTGGCTGGGCGTCCGCGGCCCTGAGGGATCTGAAGCCGATCATTGTCCCTTGCCATGTGTGGCCCCCTTACCCCCGGCATAAGGGACAACTGGGGGAGAGAAGGCAGCTTTCCAGGAGCACACTCTTCATTCGGGGTGTTGATCCTGTCCCCTCCTCGGAGCCGGGCGGGGGAGGCGCATGTGTGTGTGTGTGTGTGTGTGTGTGTGGGGATGGGATTTCGAGATGACTGCTTACAAAGACGTGGGGCGCCTGCAGGGAGAGAACTGGCATTTCCTTCCCTGGTGGCCAGTCTGCTCCCCACCAGCAGCCCTGCTCGAGCCCCCAGGCAGAGGCGGAGAGGCTGGGAGGAGCGGGGCTGAGGAAGGGGAGGTCACAGACCCTGGGACCTGTCACCTCTGGCTCTGCCGAGGGCAGGGAGCTTCCAGGGAGACCGGACAGCTGCCTGGGAGGGAGGGGTCTCAGCAGTGACGCTGTGGGGTGGCTTGCTGTTGCAAGACCACATCCCCGTGTGTGTGTGTGCGCGTGTGCGTCTGTGTGCAAGCGTGCACAAATGGCTGCATCCTAGGAGCACGGGGCTCCCCAGAGAAGCCTCCGTGTGCCCCAAGAACATGCCTGCGGCAGCAAAAGCAATGACATCCGTCCAGCTCCCTGCCCTCCCCTCCTCTGGTCCCTTTCCTCCCCTCCAGCCGGGATGCCCCCTGCACTGGGGAGGAGAGGGGTGTGCCGGGTCTGCCCTCCCCCCACGGGGCCGTGGGACCGGACACCAGGCCATCGGGTGTGGGAGGCAGGGCTCCGAATGGCCTTTGAGACCGGAGCTTTGCTCTGGCCACATTGTCAACGGGGCTGAGACCCTGGTGGAAAGAGGCCCCCACTCGGTCCCCACAGGCGGCAGGTATGGGAGGCACAAAACCCCCGTTTGCCAACGAGTGTGTCTGTCCCTCCCGGAGGGCGGCGGGCGCGGTCGTCCTCCGAGAACCCACGGGCTGGTGGCGGCACTCGGTCACCCAGGGCCACCTTCCAGGCCAGGTGTGGGAATACACGCTGCCCCCCATGCCAGGCCAGGCTCAGGCTTCCCGGAGATAACAAAGGAGCAGGGCCGCCTCGTGCAGCCCCCGTCCCCACCCGCACCTGTGTCCTTGTGGACGCCACCGGCCGGGCCTCGGGGCTCGGCTCCTCTCCGACCTGCTCTTGTCCCTTGGGCAGGGGTCCCCCATCTGGCCTCTCCATCTGCCCTCGGGGCCACGCCCCCGAGGTCTTCCGGATGGACGCGTGTGACCAGCTGCCCGTGATGTCACCCCGGACGACTCCCCAGCGGAGACCTCAGGCCCTCCTCTTCCAGCCTCCCGGGTGCAGAGTCACAGATCACGGGGGGCAGGCTCCCTCCGGTGCGTTTGAAACATCAAAGCAAGTTTCGGCACAGGAACAGTTGACATGATCCTCCTTTATTAAAACCTAAGGACATCTTTATAAAAACTACTGTATATAAAGACCAAAACAGTGCAGCAACAGTCAGTGTAAAATACATTATTATTATTATCAGGAATATTACTGGGTTTTTTTGTTTTTTGTTTTTTTTTTTTTGGTTTTCCCGGTTATCAGCTCCCAGGGAGACCCGGTGCCTGCTCGTGGGAAGTCCGGCCACGCAGGAGAGAGGACGCGTTCTTTCCCTCCCTCACCCGCGTGCCCTTGTCTGGCTGACCCTGGGGTGGACATACCCACCTGGGGGGGGGGTCCTGCCTTGTTGGGGTGACCGAGCCCCTCACCCTCGGCGTCCCGACTCCGTTATTGCACGTTACTCAGGCTGCCTGCCTGCCTCTCTGCCCGTGATGTGTCCCACCAGTCGGAACACACGACACGGGGGCGGAAGCAAAAGGGGAGAAACCAAGGTGGGGTTCCAAGAAGACATTCTCTCAGGCCACCAGTTTGGCTCCGCTGGGGGCCCGCGGTGGCAGCGCCGTCTGTAACTTTCAATCACGCACCCCAGCACACGATCCCCCCCTCCCGCCGCCCCCCCTCCCCGGGGTTCGTCTGACTTCCACGGGATCCTGCACATTTTGGAGGGTGGTTTAGGGCCATTCACAGGGCACCTCATTGCACAAGCCCACTGGGGCCGCGGTTGGCGACGTGGTCCACAGAAACGATGTTCCTGGGAACCCATGACCGCTTCTGTGACAGCACTGTGAAAGGTGCCTCCCGGAGGTGGCCCCTGCAGCAGCCCTGAATTTCACTCTGTCAAGGGCAAACTCATTGGGGCTTTGATGCAAAGATAGGAGTTTCCGATACAGAGTGATTAACGGTCAAAGCGGCTCACTCACCGAACGTCTACCCAGCACCAACTATCTGGCCGGGTCTGGTACTGAAAACTTGGGGGTGGGACGGGGACAATGCCACCTCCAAGGTCACCATCATGGAGGGGATCCCTATTTGTCTTGTGGATCTGGGCCTTCCTGTGGGGCACAACTGGCCACTTCCCAGGGGATCCTAGCCCATGTTCCCTGACATCCCTGTGTTTGGCAGGAACTGCTCCCAGATGCGCGCTGGGTTCAGAGCGGGATAAATATTTGTCGAACTGATGAACGAATGCATGCGTGAACGAGTGGATCTTCTAGAACCTTCTGTCTCGCCTACTGTTCAACTTCAACATCTGTTTTCCAGGCCACAGCCCCCAAGGTTGCCTAGGTTTGTTTAACTCCCATCTGGTGCTGTTTGTGCCTCAGGCTGGCTGGGGAGGGGGGGGGGCCTCAGGTGGTGCTGGCCACACAGCAGGTGCGCAGCATCTGAGTTCTGGGGGGGGAAAGGGCATTGCCCCTGCCCGGTGATGGGCTCGGGGGCTGCAGGTGGCAGTGAGCAGTGTCACCACCCACTGGGGGGTTGGCTCCCCTCACCCTGACCTTACAGATGGTTGTGGGGACCAGGCAGACGGCATCCGACACCCGCCAGCTAAGCGGTAAGATCAGGAGTTCCTGAAAGTCACCTCTACCATTCCGACCCCAGATTTCCACGGCAGAGGAAGGGGTGGGGGGGTCACCCACGGACGTCGCTCTGTGATGACAAGGCTGCCCCTCCACACAGACAAGAAACGCCCCCGATAACGCCACTCGGAGCTGTCACGTCATTCTGGATCGTCGAGGAACCTGCAAATTCACTTCTGAAGAGTCACGGCTCTTCCTGCCCAATCAGCCACGGTGACAAAATTAAAGTGAACCAAGACACCATGTTTTTAAAGTCTGTGACTCTGGAAAAGGTGGTTTTGGTTTGTTTCCGTTTTTGTTTTTGTGTTTGATGGCATGAGCTCCAGCAGACCCAGCGAATGGGGCGTCAGCTGAGCCGGCGGCCAGGCCGGGGCCCGGGGCCGGGGCGGGGGTGACGGGCTGGGGAGGGGTGCGGTGGAGGGTCTGACTCCCCACCTGCTGCGGACGAGGGTCTGGGGATCTGCGTGGGAGACAGTGCCCGGCACGGCGTCACCCACAGTCTGGCTGTGACCGAAATGATCTAAAGAGAGCTTCTGATTGGACGGTGAGCCGAGAGGGGTCTTGTGGCCGAAGTCTCTTTGCCCCACCCCTGGCCGTGTTTCTTCCTGTCCCCCCTCCCCGCCCCACCTCCCCCTCCAAGCCCTTCCTTCCAGCCCCAGGGCCAAGTTTGCCTCAAGGGTGTTTGGGATGGTGAAGAGAAACCCCACCCGCCCTAGCTAACTGCCCACCTGTCCTGGTGAAGTATCAGGAACCACGGAGACACGGGATCCACGCGCGCGTGTGTGCAGTTAACGCCCGTTTCGTGTCAGCCGTCCCCCAGGCGGCTGGCGGCTCCGGGCAGGTCTGCGGGACAGCGGGCTGCTCCTTGAGGTGCGGGCGACGTCAGAGGTCAAGGTGAGGGCGGAGAGGCCCGAGGGTGCTGCCCAGTCCTGGTCCCGAACAGGCGCCCGACCACACCGATTACACCATACACGGCCGACAGTTAAAGCATCGATCGAACTGCTCGTTAATCGCACAGCGTTCCCGGGGGGCGGGGGGCGGGGGAGGCCCTTACGGATACGGGGCGCCGGCTACACGGACCGGCCGGCCGGCGTCGGGGAGAAATTCTTCAGGAAGGTACGTCGTCTTCTCCTTTCTCTGCTTTTTATTTTTCTTTTTGTACTATTATTACTGGCATTGTTACAAATGACGTGGTGATAAGCCAGAAGCTCACAGTAAAAAGGAAACAGAGGCAGCTTGAACACCCGGGTTTGCGAGTCGCTAAAAATAAAAAACACTAACGCGGTAAATCTCTACCGGAACTCGTCACTACCCCGTATCTGGTTCTCAGGGATGCGCTACTGACTGGCAAGGTGGCCTGCCACAGTAGGATGGGGACAGGTTTTCGCTGGGATGAGCTGGGCTTCTGCCGGCCTTGGAGGAGCCCTTGACACTGGGAGGGATGCACCTGCACACCCGTCCCCGTGCCCGCCGCGCGGGGCGCCTTGTCAGCCCCTCTGGGAGGCCGTGACTGCCGGCCCCTCCCTCTCACGCCCCCCACCCGACCCACACACCCATCAGGTGACACACGGGCTCGGAGAGGAGCTGGGAAGGGGCGCTGCTGTGGGTCCCCGCCCGCCACGCGCTCTGCCCGGCAGGCTGTCCCGCACTGGCCTGCTGCGTCTTTGATGTCTGCTGAGCTACATATGGGAGGCCTCCGCTCCGACAGAATGTTCCATCCCGAGCCCCCACAGGGTTATCAGTCACTCCCGGAAAAGACTGCTGGTGGGGCCCAAAGCAGAGCCTTGCAAACCGTAATTCTCAGGGCTGCAGATCAGGCGGGTCTGAGCCCCGGCTGGTCTAAGGGATAGCAGCCTCCAGGCCTGGGGGGTGGGGACAGCCAGCCAGCTCCTTCTTGGCCCAGGAGGCACCTCTGAGCGAGCAGCTGTGTGTGGGTCACCCACAACCACGGGAAGCCAGACACGCAGCCCCCTACATCCCTGGCCTGACTCCTTCCTCTTCCCGAGGGGTAAACTGAGGGCAGAGGAAGCACAGGACTTGCCCGAGGTCACACTGCTCTTGGGGTAGAGCTGATGTCAGGATCTGGGTCTCTGTGGCCGCCCCACCCCCGACTCTCAGGTCCCCCTGATTCCCGAAGCTCGGCACCTAGGATGCATACAGGTGAGGGGTGACCCGCCTGGGAGGGGTGGGGCGGGGACGGCTGCCGAGCACCTCTCCAAGGCCCCCCACGGTGTCCGGGGAAGGCAAGACACGCCCAGCCCTACTCAAGACCCCAAGCAAAGTTTTCCCACGTTGCCCCTGCCAAGCCATACGCTCGGGCACCACAGTCTGGGGAGACGCACGGAAACCGTGCATCTGGTCCCCCACGGCCTGTGGCAAGCCACGGGGGCCATCGGGGTCTCAGCCTTAGTCCACGAAACGAGCAGCGTCCTTTCTTTATAGAGCTGTGGAAGGGACAGAGGGTCAGGGTGCACGGAGAGCGCTTCATCCAAGGACGGGTCGTTGTGTGCACAGCCTTACGGACTCCCTCACCCTCCGCCCCTTCTGCTCTCCCTCCGGGTCCCGGCCACCCTGGATTTCTCCGGCTCCTCGAAACCATCCAGCGTGTTGCTGCCTCAGGACCTTTGTACTGGGACGCCTTCCCCCTGGCTTTAATGCCCGTGGCTGACTCTCGCTTCTCAGCGAGACGGTCCCCAACGGACGGTTTGGACTGAATTCTCTCGGCCACGCACTGGTCGCTATTGGTAGCATCCTCAGTCGTGACCCACTTCTCCCCACGAGCGCCACGAGCAGGGGCCCGCCCGCTCACTTGCTGTGTCTGAAGGGCAGATAGTCTGTGTGCAAGAACACTGGGTCTGGCTAGGTGAGGAGGTGCCATCAGGGGACACACGTGTATCGAGCAGGGGCCACCGAGTCAAGAGCCGGGGGAGGTCTGGTCATCGCTGACACCAGCAGGACGAGGGTGTCTACACTGGCAGTGTGGCCTTGGGGGATTCATGTGATCACTTCCGGGGCAATGCCCTTCCGTGTGTGTGCCCTGGGCCAGCAGGGGTGGGGGTGGTGGTAGGGAGCTCTGCGGACGGACGTCACAGGCATCGGGTTTCTGGAAGTCTCACCTTAAACTAGAATGGTTTCTAGAAACGTCCCCCTCCCCGGGGGCTCCCACAGCCCCCTGTCCAGCACAGATCTGTGTGTCTGCCTATCCCATCAGATGGTGGCCCCACCAGGGCAGAGGCAAAGCCCACCTGCCTCAGGGCCGGTCCCCATCACGGCCCAGCCTGGGGCCTGACACACAGCAGGTGCTTAACCAGGATGTGCTGTGTGGATGCGGGTTTCAGGGCAGTGGTGGGCAGAGAACTCGGGGCGATAGCCAGTCGACCGAGAAGCCACTGGTGAGATTTCCCAGGGACTGTGCTGGGGGTGCCCTGGGCTGGGGAGCTTGGACTTTGGGTTCCCACACCCCTAAGATCAAACAGAGGGGACGGTCTCCTCCTGGCCTTGTGACCCTGGCACCTTCATTCCTCAGAGCCGCTTCTGCAGGGGGCTCACCACGCCCCCCTCCCAGGCGGCGGGAGAGCGTGCGCACAAAGACACGCGGCCGAGTGCCTGCGCCATGGATGGCCCGAGACGCGTCTCCTGTCACCACGTTGTGACAGGAATAAATTCCAGAAGCACAAACCCTCACTAGCATTTGCGAAGCCCCAGTGGCCTCTGAGACACCGCTGATGCCAGCTGGGTCCCAGCTGCCAGCTGTGGCGAAAAGCTTGCCCCGGGACGCCGGCAAGGACCCCCAGCACAGGGGACCTCTGCCCATAAGAAGACTCGGGGACCCCAACAGAGACTCAGCAAACAAAAAGAACACCCCAAATCGCACACACGTGCACGCACGCACACACACACACACACACACACACTCACATTCGGTATTCTGACACGGAAAGGCCCACAGGCCACGACTGGAGGGAGCGGAGGCAAGGGGCCCACGGGTACATCGCACAGGCTTGCATTAGAGTGGCTCTGTGTTGCCCATCCCGAGTCCACGTTGGCGTCCCCTCTCAGAAGCCACCGGCCCAGAACGGGACTATTGCTTGCGAACGGGTGGCTCACGACCCCCTCCCTCCCTTACAGCCCCCGGCCCCCACCCCTGAGTTTGCTCCTAGTCTTAGAAGTCCGCGGAAGGGGGTTGGGGGCACAGGTGGCATTCCCTCCTGTGCCACCGCTGCAGCCACCTCGGCTCTCCCTGGGGTCTCTGCTGACGTGGTTCTTCTCGGAGGTCGTGCCGGGTGCTTCGGGTCTCACCTCCCCCATCCTGAGGCACGGCGAAAGGGTTTTCTGGGGAAGCAGAAGGAAAGAAAACGTCACCTGGTGTCTCCTCCGTGGGGACTCACTGAGGACCTTTCGGCTGGGCCTCAGTGCCAGGAGAAGCCAGGTTTGTCCAAGCGCGTGGCTTCTGGATACTGAGAACCACTTGGCTTTAACACGGGAAGCAGGACGATCACGTCCGCCACCACCATGGCTCCATCCAGGACCAGCACCCGTGGCCCATGCAATAAGACAAGAAAAAAAGCCCAGTGTCTCAGGAGTGGAAAAGAAGAAACTGAATCACAACTAACAGCAGACAACGTACACGGAAAATCCAAGAGAATCCACAGGGCAATTGTTAGGACAGAACACAGATACAGAGATACGACTTTCAGTCCACGAGACATCAGATTCACCTCCAAAGCCCAATGGTGTTTATCTACGGCAACAATTACCAGAGTGACCACGTGTCTCAGCTTGGGTCATCCCAGGTAACACCAGCTGTTCTGGCATAATTTTTAATACTGTTCCCCTTCCGGGCTAGTAAGGATTTTGATTTGGATGATAAACCACACAGCCACCCTTGCTATAAAAACCTAGAAGATACTAAGAACAGGCACCAATACCACTCACGATCGTAATAAAAACCATTGTGAATCTTGGAATCATGTCACTGGATGTGACCATACCCTACGAAGCGATGGGGCGGAAACCAGGGTGCTCCTGGCACAGGGACGGGCCGAGAGACCCACGGGGCAGGGGCAGGAGGGCAAACACGGGCCCACAGGGCACTCACAGCTTTGAACAGCAGCGTCGCGATGGCACTGTGAGTCCTCTGTCCCACATCCATTCAAAGGGGTAACGGCCTAGTCGCAGACACTTACCTTCCCAGACTTCCTGGCAGACGGGGTGGTCACGTGACCCAGCCCCGTGTAGGCGGAAGTCCACTGCGCAGGGGACGTGAATCCAGGTAAGAGCGCGAGAAGGAGGGACACTCGCTAATGCAGGTGTCGTGGGGGGCCGGGAGGAAGCTGGTTCTGGTGCTGGGTCCTGACAGCTCACCTCCACGCCAGGGCGGCTGGGCTTCTGTTACTCGCATCTGATCACGGCTCTTAACCGATAAGCCATCTTCAATCAAGCCCCAGGGTGTGTCAGGAGGGCCAAGGCCGGGGAGTTGAGGGCGGGGCTCTGACAAGGCCAGCACAGCCCATCCTTCCAGAGCAGGCCAGAGGCCGAGAAGCCAACCTCCCTGCTCTGCATCCATGGGCACACGTGCGTGGGTGCAGGGTAGGGGTTCCACAGAGCCTCGTCCTCTGCCTGGAGCAAAGTCAGGTCCAGTGACCCTGCCCCCCCCCCCCCCCCGCCATCTGCTTTACCTTTCTCCATAGCATACACCAAGTTTACTTACTGGTCCAATTTACTATGTGTCTCCCCAGCTAGAAAGTAAGCCACGAGGGGACCAAAGGGTTTGAGTTCTGTGTTCACTGCTGTATTCTCAGGGGCTGGGACGGTAATCGGCAGGCACATCACAGGGGTTTCCTACGTACGTGTTGAAGGATGCACGAACCAAGAATGGAAAACCCAGATGAACCATCTTTCAAGTTTCCCACCGTCTTTTTGAGCCTCTTTTGGAAACAGAGTTCTCGTGAGTCCTTATATATAAATTACTCGAGGACCAAGGCCAAACGGGGGGAGCACGGCAAGGGCCCTGGCAGCGAGAATCTATTTAACGGCAGGACCGTCTGAGACAAAGCCGAGGGTCGTGACTATTATAGGAAAGAAGGAAAGCGAAAACAGAGGGCCGGTGTAAATAATAACGGATAGGAGGGTAGAGGTGAGACGGAAGGAGGGAATATCCCATCAACCACGTCTTCGTCACTTACGTTCAGGGGTCTGAAGAATCGTTCCGAGGTTTCAGTAAAATTAGAGGCACAACAGTAAACAGAAAAAAAAAAAATCATAAAACACAAGCAACCAAAAGCATTTGGCGGAAGGGAGAGAAGGGGAAGGAAAACAGAAATATTCGGATTTGGACATCCTTCATATGTAGGGAGAAAATAAACATGGTCTAAAGAAAGAGAGAATTAAGGGTGTCCTATCACAGCATAATTATAAAGATAACCACAGGATCAAAAACACAGCCTTGCAAATTGTCACAAGACACAGACACAAAAAACGAAACAAAGAAAACAGAGACCATATGGTGGAAATTGACAAACCTCCACAAACGCTAGAAAAGCGGGAAGCCCATCACAAACCGTGACAGAACGAACACCAAATGTAGCTGCCACGTCAGGAAATGCTAATGAGCCATACACACTCGCTTAAAAAAAAAAAAAGAAAAAAAAGACTCTCAGACCAGATGACAAACAAGGTCTCCTGAAGGCAGAAGGGGTCTTGATCCGAATCTTAGGTAAAGCTGGAGTCGAGCAGGAGAAAAAGCAGGGTGCTGGGCGGGGGGGGGGGGGGGGGGGGGGCGGGAGGTGGGGGGATGAGTCACCACGAGGATCTCAGAGTAAGGGGTGTCTGTGCACCAGATAACATGGCCTCTGCCTTACGGGGCCAGAACTGCTGGAAATGTAGGAAGCAGGGGACACGTTGGCTAGTATTTGTGCATTTTTTACAAACGTAAATGAAAATACGTATTTTTTTGATTTCAGAGAGAGAGAGAGAGAGCGTGAACGAGAGTGTGCATGCAAGCCGGGGAGAGGGGCAGAGGGAGTCAGAGAGAATCCCAAGCAGGTTCCACGCTCGATCCCAGCACCCTGGGATCATGACCTGAGCTGAAATCGAGTCGGGACGCTCAACCCACTGCGCCGCCCAGGGGCCCCACTGGTACTCACGCGTTTTGATTAACCTCTCTGTCCATTGCAGAGTAAGTTGACAAATGTGTGTGTATGTGTCGTGTGCAGATGTGTGCGTGTGTGTGCGCATTCAACACAATCCGCCTTCTATTCAAAGGGTCTTGAAAACAAACGCACAGAAAATGACTATCAGACCACGGAGAGAGCAAACTCCCAACTTCAACAAGGAGATAACGTGCTCTGATCACGATACACTAGAATTTGAAAGTATTTACAACCAAACCACAAATCAAAGCCAACTCTACCACCAAGACGTTTAGAAACTCTCTAATAACTCTTGGGTCCAAGAGAGAGCCAGGGAATTAAGATTCCAGAAACTGGGGACCATAATAAAAATGAAAATAGCACATCTCAGAACCTGTGGGATGCACAGGAGACGCTCAGAGGAAAATTTACAGCTTTAAATACTGGTATTAATAGACAGGATATGAATTAACAATCCCACTCAGAAAATTAAAAAAGAAAGGCCAAACAAACTCCAGGAAAAAGCAACTGCTACCTTAAAAGTGAAATTAAGTTGGGGCGCCGGCCGGGGTGGCTCAGTCGGTTAAGCGTCTGACTCTTGGTTTCAGCTCAGGTCATGATCTCACGGTTTGTGACCTCGAGCCCCGCGTCGGGCTCCACGCTGACAGCACAGGGCCGGCTTGGGATTCTCTCTCTCTCTCTCTCTCTCTCTCTTCCTCTCTCTCTGCCCCTCCCCCGCTCTCTCAAAGTAAATAAACACTCCTTAATAAAACTGAAATGAACTTAAAGACAAAGGCAGGAAGGAATAAATAAATAAATGCAATTTCTGGTTCTTTGCAAGACACTGAGACGTGAGCTGTGGCTGAATCGAAAAGGCAGGAGGAGGAAGTGACCGCTGGCTTTCCATTTCCGCTGTCCCTCGGCCCCCGCAGACAGGCTTTTGTCCCAACTACTCTGCGGAATTTGCCCTTGTCAAGGTCACCTAAGGCTTCCGTGTTGCTAAATCCCGTGGTCGATTCTGGTCCTTTTCTCCCTTCCCCTCCCCACCCTCCCGCCCGCCTCCGCCAGTGGGGTTGCCACAGGGTCACTCCTCTGGTCTCCGCGACACTCCAGAACCTCTCCCGGTTCTCCTTCTGCTTCTCTGGTCACCGCTGCTCACGCTCCTCTCCACGTCCCTTCCCCCCTTCTCCTCCCTTCTCCTCTCCACCTCCATCGCCCCTGAGGAGCTCATCTCCTCCCGGGGGCTCAGACACTATACATTGAGGGCTCTCTGACCTCAGGGACTTCCAAACTGTCCACTTGGCATCACCAACTGGAGATTCACCGGACATCCCAAACGTAACCTGCTCTAAACTAAAACCGGGATCTTCTTCCCCAGTCGGCCTTCCCACGATGGCCCTGACCTCAGGAAATATAAGTCCATCCTTCCTGTGGCCCGCACCGGAACCCCAGGGCTATGTCTGGGCCCCCTCTTCCCTCAAAGCCCACTCCGATCCGTTAGCGGGCCCGCCTTCTGCCGTACCCGTGAACCACACGCTTCCTGCGCCCCCTTCTCCCACCGCGGGTCGGGCCCACAGGTTTCCTGCAGTGGCTTCCTTGGGACCCTGGGCCAGAGGGACCCTGTGCAAACCCGGATCAGATTATGTCACCGCTCGGCTCAAAATCCTTCAGGGCCCCCGTCCCATCAGAGAGGAAGCCAAAACCTTCTCTCTCCATCGCCTCTGATCAAGCTCTTGTCTTCTCTCTTTTGTTCATTCCACCCTGACCCGGATGCCTCACTTCGTGGGTCAGCTTGACTGGGCAGTGGGGGTGGAGCCAGGTATCTGGGCAAACATGATTCTGAGTGCGTCTGCTCCGGTGTTTCCGGATGAGACTCACATCGGAATCAGTTGACTGTGTAAAGCTGACCGCCCTTCCCGGTCCCTCGAAAGCCTGAAGCGGACAAGCTGGCTGACCGGGGGAGAGTTCCCTCTCGGCCTGGCGTCTTCCGACTGGGACATCGGTCTTCTCCGGCCTTCAGCCTGGGACGCGTACCGGCCCGCGCGCACCATCCGCTCTCCCGGGTCTCCAGCTTGCCAACTGCAGATCGCGGGACCGCTTAGCCTCCGAAACTGCACGAGCCAATTCCTGGTAGTAAATCTTTTTATATATCTGCACCTGTACTCACGGTGTCAGGATCTATTTCTACAGCCCATCCGTACCTACAGTGTATATATATCTACAGCACGTCTATATCCACATCTCTCCTATTGGTTCTGTTTCCCGAGGACCCAGGCACCCATCTCTTCTCCCAGAGAGACACATGACTTATTCCCTCATGGCCCTCAAGTCACCTGTGCCTGAGACCCTCTCTGACCACCCTAAGAAGCTGCATTCCGTCTCCAATTCCTTCTGTGCTATGCTGTTTTGCTCTCTAGCACTAACTAAAATCTAGCCGTGCACAGGTGTTACCCACGTAGGTTTAAAATCCTCGGGGCGCCTGGGTGGCGCAGTCGGTTAAGCATCTGACTTCAGCCAGGTCACGATCTCGTGGTCCGTGAGTTCGAGCCCCGCATCGGGCTCTGGGCTGACGGCTCAGAGCCTGGAGCCTGTTTTCGATTCTGTGTCTCCCTCTCTCTCCTCCCCTCCCCCGTTCATGCTCTGTCTCTCTCTGTCCCAGAAATAAATAAACGTTGAAAAAAAAAATTAAAAAAAAAAATAAAATCCTCTGCGCATAAAAGCAGGCGTTTCATTGGTTCGGTCCACTGCCATATCCCCAGGACAATAATGATGCCGGGCACACAGCAGGAGCTCGGCAAACTGAGGTGAGCAGACGGATAATCAGAGAGGAGCGAGGGAGCCCGCCCGCTCAACTCTGTCCAACGACATCAGAAGACCTCGACGAAATGAGTGAATTGCCAACAAAACAGAAATCACCCCCCAAGGATCCAGGAAAAGAGCATCTAAGCAGACCGATTGCCAAGTGGAGAGAGAAAAACTGTCAAATCGCAAATCCAAAGTCAAAAATAAGATCAATGCAAATCAAAGCCATAACGAGAAAGCATTCTGGGCCACCAAACGGGACCCTTCTGCGTGCTCGCACCCATCACTTCGGCAAAGACCAAAAAGGTTGTGCGCTCCTCGTGTTTGCTGGTTTGTGGGGCTGGCGGCAGGGGGGGCGGGGCGGGGGGGAACCTCTGCCTCGTTGCTAGAGTAGCAGAGACATCAAGGTCATTTCTGGAAGGCTGTCTGACGTGCTGCAGAGTTCCAGACGCACATGCCCTCTGACCCCGCAACTCCATTTCACAATCATCCCCCAAATCTGCGCGCAAGGGCGAAGGATGTACAAGCCCGTTCCCTGCAGCAATGCGGGCGATGGCGGGAGGTGGGGATCAATGACATGGCCGTCGGTAGGGCACCGGTTCAAAAGCAATGTCTCCCCACGTGTGGAGAGGGAGGCCGACATCAGAAAGGACAGTCTGGGGCGCCTGGGTGGCGCAGTCGGTTAAGCGTCCGACTTCAGCCAGGTCACGATCTCCCAGTCCGGGAGTTCGAGCCCCACGTCAGGCTCTGGGCTGATGGCTCAGAGCCTGGAGCCTGTTTCTGATTCTGTGTCTCCCTCTCTCTCTGCCCCTCCCCCGTTCATGCTCTGTCTCTCTCTGTCCCAAAAATAAATAAACGTTGAAAAAAAAAAAATTTTTTTTTAAAAAAAAAGAAAGGACAGTCTGTCGCCGCCCCAAGGCCCCACGCCCACGCACCTCCCGTTCTCTGGTGTCTGTCTTAGCCGTCGTCGGGGTTGGTGACTTTAATCCTGTCTACGTGCTGAGGCCTCTTCCCCGGACTTTATTCTGGAACATCCAACCACCTCCTGGCTGTCCCCTTGGGTACCCAGCTGGCATGTCGTCCTCGACACGCCCGAAACCGAACTCCTACGCTTCCTTCTAAACCCGTTCCTCTTCAGTCCCCTTTGTGGCTGACGGCAGCTCTATTTTTCCAGCAGCTCTTGTCTCGCACTCCCAGGTCCAACCCGCCAGCCAGTATCTCATCGTTTCAAAATACACGCGGAACCTAACCGCTTTCCCTGCCGCCGCCCTGGTCCAAGCCGCCGCCCTCGAGGATTTCAATACTCTTAGCTGATTTCTCTGCCCTTACCTCCCGACAGTGCATTCTCGACACGGAAGCCAGAGTTCTCTGTGCTTCTCATATATTTTTGAAATATAGGGGGCGTGGGGCGCCCGGATGGCTCAGTTCGTTAAGCGTCCAACTTTGGCTCAGGTCACGATCTCGCGGTCCGTGGGTTCGAGCCCCGCGCCGGGCTCTGTGCTGACAGCTGGGAGCCTGGAGCCTGCTTCGGATTCTGTGTCTCCCTCTCTCTCTCTCAGCCTCTTCCCTGCTCACGCTCTGTCTCTCTCTCTCCAAAATAAATAAGTATTTAACAATTTTTTAAAAAGATATAGGGGGCCCCTGGGTGGCTCAGTCGGTTAAGCGTCTGACTCTTGATTTCAACTCAGGTCATGATCTCAGGGTTCGTGAGATCAAGTCCTGCGTCGGGCTCCGTGCCGAACGCATGGAGCCTGCTTGGGAGTCTCTCTCTCCCTGTCTCTCTCTCTCTCTCTGCTACCCAACCCCTGCCCACTCGAGCTCTCTCTCTCCAAAATAAATAAATAAATAAATGTTACAAATAAATAAATCTTTTCTGCTTGAAAGTCTCTAATGGCTTCTTATTACCAAGGCTCTGGTGTCTCTCCATGGTGCCCCCCATACTTTACCGACGTGGTCTCCTGCCTCCTTTGTCTTCCTCTCCAGCCCTCTTAGGGCTTCTTAGTTGTTCCTCCAACATTCCTGGGCGCCCCTGCCTCAGGGCCTTTGCACTTGCCGTTTCCTCTGCCCAGGCTGCTCTCCCAGACATCTGTGCACGGCTCATTTTCTCAGCAACCTCAGGTCTCGGGGCAGATGGCTTCTTCAGGGAGGCCTTCCTGACCCACCTGCACCCCCAACCCCCTGCTCACTGCCACACTCTTCCCATTCCTTCATTTCAGGACCGTCCGCCTTCCCGCCGCCACATCTGTTCCCTAAAAGCAGGGCTTATCTGATGCAGGGTTTTCTGCTCTATCCCAGCCCTGGGGACTTAGTTGGGGGGGAGGCCTGGATGATTCAGACGCTGGCCTTGGCAGCTGCATCTGGAGAGGCAGACAGTGACATCAGGCAGGGAAATGCTGAGACAGAGGAAGCCCCAGGGGCTCAAGGAAGAGGAAGTCTGAGGACGCTTGTGGAGGAAATCCAGGTGGCTGTCTAGACCTTGCTTGGCTTCCCCCAGGGACAGGGAGCTCACTAGCCCACAGCCCATTGCTTTCTACTGTTCAGTTAGCTGGGAAACCTTTATAATATGGGCCGAATCCTTCCCGTAGCTCCCCTCCCTGCCTCTGGTGGCCCTTCTGAGACACGGAGGCAGCAGGAATGTCCTTCTTACTCGTCTCTGCTCTTCAGCTGATGTGGAAACGAGGCGCCCCTTTCTCTGAAGGGAGGCGGCATTACCCGTGACCCTGGCCAAGGCCGCCAGGAGGCAGTCCCTGCTTCTGGGCCCCGCGATCAGGCCAGCCTCTGTATTTGCCCAGAGAGACTTCTCCGGACAGCAAAAGCTGCTCCAGCGACCGCCTGGGGGGAGGGGAGTGAGGCCAGCAGGTGCGAAATTCAGGCCGGAGGAACCGAGTCGGGGGCGCTGGGGTGGGGCATGCAGGGGGGGGCCTCTTGTCGTCGCTCTGTGCACAGGCCGGGCAGTGGGGCGTGGCGTTTGTTGCATTATACGTTTTATGTATGTTCTTTTTTTACCTTATTTATTTCGAGAGAGAGCGCGCGCGAGGGACCGCATGAGTAGGGGAGGGGCAGACAGAGAGGGAGAGAGAGAATCCCAAGCAGGCTCCACACTGTCAGGGCAGACCCCCCCCTCGGGGCTCGATCCCACCAACTGAGAGATCATGACCTGAGCCGAAATCGAATGGAAGCTCAACGGACCGAGCCCCCTGGGCGCCCCTTACGTACATTCTTCTGCGCAAAGTGAAATATTTCGAAATCAATGGCATTAAAAAAAAAATTGGTCAGGGTTTCTTCAAGGGTAAAGTTTAGAGGCCTTAGCGGGCACTCGGGGCCTCTCACCACCAGACTCCGACTACTGTGTCCACATCTGTGCTCCCCTCTCCAAAGCCTCTCCAGAACGCCCGAGTTTGCTCCCACAGGCTGGGGACACCGCCCCTTTCTCTACGTGGCAAACTCCTACTCATCCTTCAAGACCCTGCTCCCAGGGCACCCCCCCCCCCTTGAGGCTTGTCTTGGTTACAGTACCACAGGGCCCTGCAGACGGGCTGGGGGTGGTGACTGCCCCTGGCCTCGGGGGGCAGGCCTGGGTTCAGATCTCGGGTCTCTCCCTCGCAAGCCGTGTGACCCTGGGCAAGTCACTCAACCTCTCTGGGCCTCAGAACCCACCCGATTGCCACTCCTCGCTGCTGGCCAACGGGGCCTCTCGCTGCCAGCTCTGGCCTGGCCCATCTGGACACAGCAGGGCCCGTCACCCCAGGGCAGTCCACGCACGTCAGGAACACTGCACCTCAGAACAAAGAGTCAGCGAATGTCAGTTTTTGTTCTGCTTTTATGGCACTCCCATCGCGGTCACGCAGGGAGCTCCCGTCCGTGAGGGCAGGAAGCCGATCGATCGGCCGGCTCCTGTCCCTGAGAGCCACCCGCCCCTGTCCTTGGGGGCCACCCGTCCTCCCGGGCGCCTTGCGGGTGGCCTGGCCCCTCACTGCCAGAAGCCTCGCGGGGCCAGGGTCACCAATGCTCCTTTCGCTCAACACCAGGGTCCACACCTAAGCCCTCACCGGCCGCACCTTCTGCCAGGCCTGGTTGGGTGTCGGGGGCACAGACCTGAGCCAGGGGTGGGCCCTGCCCTTTGGGGCTCAGAGCTGGTGGGGCAGCCGCACGGGGACCCGCAAACAAGAGCGGGAGGTCCGCGCTGTGCCAGCGGGGAGTGCCCGGGGGCCGTGCCTGGTGCAGAGGTGGAGGTGGGGCTCAGGGAGAGCCCTCGGGGAGCCGGGGGAGCTGGTGTCGAGCTGAGCCCCGAGCAGAGTCAGGAAGATGAGGAAAGGACGCAGGGGGAGGGCATGGCCTGAGCCGAGGCCGTCCAGGGGCTCAAACGGTGCAGGACAGACGCTCCTGGCAGGGGTGAGTCTGGGGGGTTGGCGGCCACCAGGCACTTCCATGCCAGGCGAAGGTACTGGGACGTGACCCTAGGGCCCCGAGAGCAGACGTGGAAGCCGCCACTCCCCCCCCCCCCCACCTCCCCGGCTGTAATAAGGGCGAGGGTCGGGGCCGGGGTCAGGGGTCGGGGCCGGGGTCAGGGGTCGGGACTGGGTGTTTCTTCTGTGCCAGCGCTTTCCACGCACAGTCTCGCCGAGCTCTCCCACAGCCCTGCGAGGGGGGAATGTTATTTCCTCCGCGTACAGATGGGGACACTGAGGCTCAGGGGGGTCACGCAACCCGCGCACGTGTGGAGCCGGGAGGGCCGAGCAGCCTGGGCCGCCGGCTGCTGTGTGCACCCATCGCTCTGACGCAGGGCAGTGGCCTGGCGGGCTGAGGGAGCTGGGGGGGGGGAGGGGGCGGGGGGGCGGTGCAGAGAGAGCTGGGGAACCGGCAGCAGCGGGGGAGGGGGACCCACCAGGATGAGGAGTGTCCCAGCTGGTGTCTGCGTCCTAATTGGGACGATAAGACAGAGCACCTGGCAATTTGAATAACAATGAACGCTTCCAGAAGGCTGAGAGAGTCGGTAACAATAACCCTTAGCTGACAGAGGCAGGAGTCAGGAGACTCAACATGACTCATTGCCTGGGGGGGGGGGGGGGGGGGGGACCGCAGACAGTGCGCCCCTCCAGGGCGGGGGTACCTCCATCTGCGTCTGCGTGGCACTGACCATATATCCACTGCACCCTCCCCTGCCCCCCCAGCCCCGAGATGCAGGGATGCTCGGATCCACCTCTCCCAAGGGGCAAACCGTGCAGGGTTCGGGGAGGGGGGAGAAGGCAATCCCACCGAGGCGAGAGCAGAGCCCCCCCCCCCCCCCCGCCAGGGCAGAGCTCTGAGCCACAAAGGAGGTGGTCTCGGAAGGCTGCATGGAGGAGGCGGCCGTGTGTAACACACACCTTCCGGAAGAGCTGGCTGGGGCCAACGCCGATATCAGGCGCTCTAAGACTCATCTGGGAACTGCTGGGTCGTGGCTTCCTGGCGTCCTTCCCTGCTCTAGGCCAGGGCTGGGAGGGGAGCACGGGTGCGGGTCCCAGCTCTGCGCTGCCAGGGTGGACCGGGCACAGGGCAGGTGGAAGGGCGGGCGGCACCCCCCCCCCAGGTGCCTCTGGCACCCCAGTCACCTGCCGCTCCCTAGGCTTCCGGGAAAGGTGAGACGCTATCCCAGCAGACACCCTACTCGTGGACAAGTCAGACATATTTTGTGTTTTGGAGGACGCCGGGTCATTTTAAAGGCAGACGATGGCTGTCCTCCCAGCGAACAGAGAGGCCAGACAGATGGGGGAGGGAAGGACGGTGTCTCTGGTGCCGGGTGCTGCCCGTAGCTTCCACAGACGTGACGTTGTCTCTGTGGTTCAGGGAGCACGCCGACGGCACCGGGGGCAGGAGAGGCTGTTCGGGGGACAGGGACGGGGCGTCATGGGGGCGACGGGCAAAGGGCAGGGCATTCGGTCCCCCACACCCCTACGGCTGGCCTCGATCCTCTGAGGACACCCCCTCTTCAAGCCTCTGGATCCCACGCCTCCTGGTTTCCTCCAGCCTCCTATGGATGCTCCTCCCGACTCCCTTCCAGGGGTCCCTTTGTCCCCCAAGAGCTCCCACACACTCCTTCCTCTCCCCAGGGGACCCCCAGCCCCTCAGACTCCACAACAAGTCCCGATGACCAAGTCTAAGCTGGGCTGCAGCCCAGGCTTCCTCTGAGACCCTCCTTGACTTGTCTGCGGCCCTAACATCACCCCCCTGATGCTCACAGATGCTCACAGGCCTCCTGAACTTCAGATGTCCCTGCGCAGCTGGTACCCAAAGCCACACCCACCCCGGGGTTCCCATCTCAGAATATCCCACCAGTACATCCCCAGCGGCTCCGTCCGGGGTCCCGGGTCTCCCCTTTGGAGCCCCCTCCTCCGTACCACTCGCCAGCCAGTCTCACGGGCGCTGTCCCTGCTTCTGCCACAGCCCTGCCTGTGACACCCCGATGGCCTCTTCGCTGCCCGAGGCAACTTTTTAAAAGACACATCGAGCCACGTTCCTCTCCTCGAGGAGAGGATGTCCCCTGTGCCCGGGCTCAGAAGCCCACTCTTCACCGCGGCCCCGCATGATCAGCCCCGCCGATATCTCTGGCTCCTCCCTCCTGTGCTCCCCTTCTTCCCCCACCCCTGCGCCCCGACCTTCCTTCTGATGCACGGACGCCCCAGCTCTCTCCACCTCGGTGCCCACGGCCTGTCTTACGTGGCAGGCCGCGGGGAGCCTCAGAGGGGCTGGCGGCCGAGGAGGGCTGACCCGGCAGGCGCCCCATGGACGCAGGGCTGGAGGCCGTTCTGGCTTTCGGGGGGCGGGGGGCTGAGGGTCCGTGGGGAGCTGGCTCCGGGAGCTTCGCCATCCAAGCCCTGCACGCGGCCTTGTTCCCGTCACTTCGCCCTCCTGACTTCTGGACGTTTCTCGGGGAGCTCGGGGGTCTTTAAACGCCTACATCCTGAAGGTGAATTTTTAGTGCCGCTTTGGTAAATATTTAATGCCACTGCTCGCGCCGGGAGATCTTCATTCTGCATTAAATGCCACAAAGTGCTGGAGACGCTGTGTTCTTTTCTGCCGCCACCCCACCTCTTCCTGCCCGACGAAAATAAAGACTCCCTTTGCCTCCCGTCATGAATTTTTCAAGTGCTCTCCACATCCATTCTGGTCCCCGATCGGCGCCCCCATTAGGCAGATGGAAGGTCAGAGGGCTTTTAAGTCGAAAGACACCGTAGAAGCCTTCTGTCACATGACAGGAAAGCAAAGCCCCGGCAGGGACGTGGCCGTCCAAGGTTAAGCAGCAAGCCGGCGGCAGAAGGAATCCAACAGCAGCCGCGCCTCCCAGCCCGGGGCTCGGCTCCGGGCACTGGGACGCGCGGGACTCGGGCTGTCCCTGCCCTCACCGCATCCAGCCGGCCCAGACGTGATAACAGACGGCGTGCGCCTGGCCGTCATGCGAGTGGGGAGCAGGGAGAGAAGAGAGGAGGGTGGGAGGCCTCAGGAAAATGGCCACCAGGAGCAAGGTTTTGAGGGAGGAGTAGGAGCTCGCAGAGGAGCCGGGGTGGGAACCCAGTGAGGTGACCAGGCTTGGCTGGGGCCCGGCCCGTTCTGTGTACCCGGCTATGGCTGGGAGCTCGGCCTGGGTCCGCGTTGTGTAAATCCTGGGGAAGCTAACACGCCTCTAGCTCCCAGGGCTCTTTCTACCTTGCCCGTGACCGTCCACGGCTGCTGGTCCCCTGGCCCTAGCTCTGTCCAAATCTCTGCTTTTATGTTAACGCGCCCCTGGGCTGCTCCGATGCCCTGCCCCCGCCGCCACCCCCCACCCCCAGCCCTTCCTGTGCCCTCAGGTTGGGACAGAGGTGGCAGGAGGGGGCGAGGCTGGAGCCAGGGTCACACCCATGCACGTGAGCATGCACACAACACACACATTTATGCACACGCACGGCACACAGACGTGGTATCATACACACACACACTCACACACACACACACGCTAGTCTCTGGCCTTCCTGGCTGGGACCAGAGCCGGGGGGAAGGCTACGTATCACGGGCAACACGTCCCGAGTCTGCCGTCCCTCCTGGCCCCTCTCTGGCTCCTGCTCACCCGGGACCCGCCCCCGCCCCCGCCCAGGAGGCACGCCCTCCCCTGTCCCCTCGTGCACAGCCCGGGGGAGGGGGGGGCCCACCGCAGCCAGGCAACAGGCCCCCACCAGGCCACCTCCAAAACGTCCCCAAACTCGTCCCCCGCCCCCAGCCTAAACTACCAGAGTGTCCTCCCTGGGGCGCAGCAACGGCCTCCCCGCGGCCTCCTTGCCTCCACCCCTGCCCCCCACAGCAGGGGCCTGTCACCAAAGCTCCCATCTGGCCAAGTGGCTTCCCGCTGAAAGCGCTCTGCTGTCCCGGGTTTTCCTTGAACTGAGGGACACGCTCTCTCCATCAAGACAGCCGCCTCGTGGGGTCCTGGGTTTCCTGCCTCCTCCGATGCCACCAACCATGAGGTGCAACATCCCCGAGATCATGGCTTTTGGGGGAAGAAGCAAGCAGCACTCCGTTAAATGGACACCTTGGCCGGGGACGCATGTGGATGCCAGCGGTGCCAAAGATGGGCCCCTCAGCGTCATGTTAGTGACGGCATCGGGCAGGGTCCTGGCGAGGACCCAGCCGCTGGGCTGTTACGGAGGAAGGCGCTGAGTACAGGAGCTTCTGTTTCCACACTCTGGGCCAGGAAAGGTCAGGAAAGGGGAGCCGAAGGCTCGGGGCGGGGGGTGGTCACTCAGCCGCACTGGGTGGGGGAAGGGCCCATCTGCAGGGGCCCGGGGGCTGAGGGGCCACCGAGGGGGCCTGGGGTCCGGGGAAGGGTCCTGCCTTCTGTGAGCACCCTGGGGCATGTCTGCAGCCTGGGGTTGGCAGTCGGGAAACAAGAGCCAGACGCAGACGGAAAATCCGACGACACGCCGGGGCCCGGGGACACCTCCGTAGCTCTGCCTCCCCGGCTGTGAGACCACCAGGGTCTAGTGACGCTGTTCTGGGCTTCCTGAAATTCAGACGACTCTGGCCGGCCTTCCCAGGGAAGTGGATTCTGGGATACGCAGGCCCCAGGGTCACCAAGCTGCCAACACAACAACCTAGCACAACATCCCCTTTTCTTGTCTGGCTGGATGAGCCAGGACAGAGGTCATCAGCAGCCTCGGCTGGGGGCAGGGACCCCGGCAAAGCGGAAACTTTGGAGGTCCTCCGCACATCCCCGGACGGCACCCCCCTTATTTCCCCGCCAGGTGGGAATTATCTGCTTCCCCGCTGGTGTCTCAGAGAGCTGAAGCAGCTCGTCCGAGGACACACAGCCGGGCAGCACAGAGCCGGGTGCCAAAGCAGCCCAGGGGACTTCGGGGGACACCCGGATCCTGGGCTACCACACCCAGCAATGCCTGAAGCCACAGGTCCCCGTACTTGGGGGCAGGCGGGAGTCACTCCTTGAGCCAAAGCAATCTGCCAAGAAGCTCTCCCGGGCCTCCTCAGGGGCGCCTCAGAAACGGCAGTAAGACTATTCTGGAGGGCGTTTATGAGGACCGGGCGCCCTCTCGGCCCTCAGGCGAGCGTTGGTTCCCATCATTCTGACGGCAGTGGGATGCCCACGCCGGGAGAGCTGTGTTGGGCCAGTAAGCATCTATTCTTGGAAGCAAATATTTTAGCAGTCAAGGCCAGAGTTTTAATGATGGAGGGAATAAGGAAGGAAAGGTTCTCTGGTCCTCCCTGGCCTGCGCTGATGGAGATGAATTCCTCCTTCCCCGGCCCTGTGGCGCCCGATCTGGGAGCCAGGCCCATCAAAAGCCCCTGCACTCAATGGTTTGGGGACATATAATGGCTATGGGCCCGGCCACGCTTCCCTTCGAGGCAATCTCGCGTTCTGCACGCCCCCCCCTCCCCCGCTGCGGCCCAGGGACCCATAATGCGGGATTCCTGTCAAATTGACATGAAGGAACATCCTCCTTTCTCGCAGGCGATGTTCTCCAGATTCGTCCAGGCCTCCGTGGAAACATCTCTTTGTTAATTGCTCACTCAAAGCAGCCTCTTTGTCTAAACAGTAGCTGGCCGCAGTTACTGGGTTAGGGAATCTTAACTGACTCCAAACTATTGTGCCAACTGGGCAGTGTGGGTCCTCCCCCCCCCACCCCCCACCGTGGGGCCAGGTGGCCGGGAGCGCGGGCAGGACCGCAGGAGCCCCTCCCAGGGCGAGGCACGTCTGATGAGGCCATCCAGCAGCACGCCCTTGGCAATGGAGCGCCCTGTGGCTGAGAGCCTGCCCCGTGCCAGGCTCCTGGGGGGCACCATCGCCCAGCGTCCCCTTTTCACAGCCGGGCAAACAGGCCTGGGAGGAACAAGTGACTCACCCAAGGTCACAGGGCCTGTGGGTCTGGCCGGCTGGACTCACAGCCCTGGCTTGTCCACCCCACGGAGCTGCGATCCGGGCCCAGTGAACCTCCGTCTGGAACCTGGGCTCCAAGAGGGGTCTGTGGACAGTCAAGGCCAGTCTGGTTCATTCTGGAAGTGCACCTTCAAAGAGACTCTTCCAAAACCCTCTCTGAGGTATACTCGCCCTGTGGCCGACTACACTGATTTTCCAGGCAAAGTAAGTGGTCAGGACTGATTTTCTGGGCATCACTGGCTGGTGTTCCTTGAGGGCGGGGCCTTGTCTTTCCTATTTTTTATTCCCTGCCCTTGGCCCTAGAGCACGGCCAACTCTCGGAAAGCACGTGTTGAAGGAATGAATGAATCGATGGGGTCTGGCCGCATCCTCAGAAGAGCGTTCACAGGTTCGGGGAAGGAAAAGCGGAGGGGGCAGGCAAGTTGGCAAAGGGACTGGCCAAGGTGGTCCCTCCGGGGACCGAGAGCCAGTGGGACGACAGGAAGGTCTGACCAGTCCTCCTGACTTCTCACTTCCCTTGCTTTCTTTGCTCCGGGAGGGACCGGGAGCTGGAAAGGGCTGATGACTCCCTTTCCAGGACCACCTTGCCTCTTGGCCCCGCTATCACTGCCCCGCACGCCGGTCTGTGGATGTCTCTGGAAGTATTGGGGTCCCACTTTGGAAAGCACGTAAAGACACATTTGCTTCTCCACACTAAGATTCGCACCCCGCTGGGGCAGGCAGATAGTGGGAGGTGCTGAACGCATGAGCATCTGAAACGTTACATGCAGTGGAATGTAACCAGGGAGCATTTGATGGCCAGTTCTCCAGGGGAAAAAGCCCTGATCTGTAACATCTGCTGCCCGTTTCCATGGTGCAAATCCTGTCAGCATGATGTCACCGGACTCAGAGTTGGGAAGAGATACACAGTAGCCAATATAAGTAAGTCTCACTGCACCCATAGGATAAAAAGGCCCAGGAGCGCAGATGGTGGGAAATGTAGCAAAATCATTATTAGGAAGTGAAGCGTTTTGAGTATCGATTACTTTTGTGTTTCATGTAATTTATTTATTTGTCAGCTCCTATCAGTTCATTGTTAGAGTGGCTGTCTTCAACTCGGGGTCACAAAATTCCCGAAAATTTTAACCACCAGCTCGCGTGAGTCAGTGCAAGGTGGCCCTGGGCACGTCTTGGCGATGTTTATGCGTTTGTCTTTACGCGTACTGGGAAAAATGTAACTCTTGAACCAAAGATACCATGAAAAATGTAACTCTTAAACCAAAGATACCGTTGCTTAGAGCAAGCCTGAGTTTTCTAAAGAAGCGACTTGATTTAAAGTCAATTAAAAATACATTAAGTAAACAGCATAGGAGAAGGGGAGACACAGACAAGAGGAACAGCTGGGAGCTGAAGTTTGGGGACGAAAAGTGGCTTTCTGGAAATGCCTTTAATTAATTATCAGCTGTCTTGGGGGCACGGTAACATAGATGGGCAACCCACAGGAGAGGAAATACAGTCAATTAACAGATTAACGGAAAGGTGTTCAGCCTCCCTAACAATCAAAGAAATGCAAACCACATAAAAATGAGGGGTGCCCCGCGCTCACAAGCCGCTACTGGTGACAGTCCCCTGGGGAAGGAGGCTGGCGCTGGTACAAAGAACCATACAGCTCTTACCCCCTGACTCAATCGGCTCCCTGCCTGGAATGTATCCAGAGGAAATAATTCCAAAAAAGGAAAATCCACAACCACTTAAGTGTGTTTACTGCTGCCCCTAACTTTCTGGAGTCCGTCGACAGGGCAAGTGGGGCTGAGGGAAGTGAGATCATTTGCCCGAGGTTCCCCACTGCCAAGTGGAGGGAGGCATGTGGGAACCCAGCTCCCACCTCTCTGCGCATCTGCTGTGAGATCTTCCAAGTAAAAGTTGTATTCGAAACAGCCCGTGCGTCGCATTTCCCCTTCCGAGCTGCTGGGTCCTCTGACGGGCGGAGGTTTCCGGAGGAAGGAGGCGAATAGGGAGCTGCCAGACGGATCGCTGGGGACACCGGGCCGCCTCAGCTTCTCCTTGGGGCTCCGGAGAGATACCGAGGGCTGAGATGCACCTTCGCAGGTGATGCCGGAGGAAAGATGGAGACCCCAACGCCAACTACGTGCTCCCCAGAAGCCACACAGAGCCAGCTCCGGGTCGGAACCCACACCGAGTTTCCGGCTCGTGTTGGGTCCGGGCCACAGAGGGTTGGGTGTGCGAGGGCCTGGAGGCCTCACGGGTCCTCGGGGTCCTGCCCCAAGAGTGCGTGGGGCCTGACTCGCGCAGAGAACCCCCGTCACCCGGTCCGGCAGGGGGCCGCGTGCTCTGTGTGTGCCGCTCAGGGTTTATTCTCCCAGTGGGAAAAGCACGGGCGGGAGACACTGCCTCCCGCTCCCAAAACGTGGGCTTTGCAGAGTCCGCTGGACTTGGGTGTGAATCCCGGCTCGGCCTGTGCGACGCAGGACAAGTTGCTGAGCCTCTCTGGGCGTCTGTTTACTCCCCCCCAGGTGCGGATGACAAGCTGTGCTGGGGACGCGAAATGGCACTGCCTGCTGCAGCTGCTTAGCTCCCAGTTCCTCGAGAAGTGGGAGGCCCTGTTATTAACAATAATAATGCAATTAACTCACTGACCTGACCCCTCACAGGGGCCTGCTATGGGCGGGGCGCTGGGCAGAGGAGGACGCATGGCATTAAGCACTGACAACAGGGGCCGGGGGGTCCGGGCTGAGCGCAAGACGGACCCATCCCGACTCTCTTCGGGTCTCCTTACAGCAGAGGAGGAGACCTCTCCGGTCCTCTCCGACCGGGAGAGGAGAGATTCAGGCAGGGGGCGTGGCAGGTGCAAAGGCCCTGAGGTGGCGGGGAGCTCAGCGAGCTCCAGGAGCTGCAGGGAGGCCGGGGTGGCTGGAGCAAATGGGGGAGATGAGGACAGAGGGACCGGGGAGGGGTAGCAGGACATGGGGTGGGCCGTTCAAAGGATTCGGGCTTCATCTCCTAGACAGAGGGGAGGTGCCAACGGGAGTTGCCTTATGTTTTAATAGGATTGTTCTGCCGCTGTGGGGGGCAAAGGATAGAAGCGGGAAGAGATTTAGAAGGTGTTGCCTCAGTCCTGGCAAGGTGGACCAGATGGTCGGTTTCGGGAGAGGGGTGGGGAGGGCGGATTCGGGGTCCGTTCCCTGGCGTCCCTGATAGGACGTTGACATGGTAAAGAGTCAGTCACCGGGCCCTCCGGTGTCTGAGGTTGGGGAGAAGAGGAGGGAGACGTGAGGGGCTGGGAGCCCTGAGGGGTGTTACCCAGGACCTGGAGCTCCCCAGGGCTCCCCATTTCTCACTAGCCTTTTCCATCCTCTGGGACTTAGCCTGAGCCGCATTCCGCCCGGACGGCCGTATCTCCACTTCCAGCAAACTCCTACTCATCCGTTGAAACCCTTTCTGGGTGTTGACTGCCCGTGGCCAGCCAGTACTCGGCCCAGAGGGCTGCGGACCCTGGGGCACCTGACTGCTGTCCTCAACGTCACAGAGAGCCTGCCACACCCTGACATGATGCCAGGGGCGGGGGGAGAGGAGGGCCACTGGTAGAGCGGCTTCTGTGCGCGACGGTCTTCCACGCCTCCTCTTGCTGAACCAGACAGCGTGGATCCTACTATCCCGCTTTCCAGGTGAGGGGAGTGTGGCCACACCACCAGCTATCCAAAAATGGGGCAGCGGGGAGCCCGCCCGGCTCAGTCAGTGAAGCATCCGATTCTTGATTTGGGCTCAGGTCGTGATCTCGAGGTTCGTGGGATTCTGTCTCCTTCTCACTCTGCGTTCCCCGCCCCAAAAGAAATAAATAGACTTTTAAAAAAATGGGGAGCAAGATCTGAACCCAGGTCTGTCTGCCTCTCCCAGCCTCTGCATCTGAACACTGTTTCCTGCCTTTAAAAAAAAAAAAAAAAATAGAGCTTCCTAGAAGGCAGGGCTGTCCTAACGCGGCAGGCGGCTTCTGGAGGAGTGAGCGGTCCTTCCGTCACCGGGCGTGCTTGGCTGGGCTTCCCTCCTCCATCTGGGAAGCCTCTCGTCCTGGGGGCTGAGGGGCCCGCACGGGACACAGCGATGCTCTGAGAGCTGGACGGAGAAGGTCGGCAGGGGCGACGGTCAGAAGCCCCAGGTGGCCTGAGACGGGGAAGTGGGTCACTGACTTATGGACCGTCATCTCTCAACGGACAATTAAGGCAGCCATTAAAGCAGCGTTATGAAAACTTCTCAATAATGCCGGCAGCTCATCGAGACAGAACGTTGTATTAAAAACCCTCGACGCGTGGCTCGATGTGCAGATGGCAAGAGTCATAAAACGGGAAGAGTCGCAGGGGACAACGGGCTGCGTTTGTGCGGGACAGCCGTCGGTGTGTCTGGCCCCCCGTGTTCTCCAGCGAGCACGGGCACTTCTATGATGGAAACCCAGGGGGCGCCCGGGTGGCTCGGTCGGTTAAGCCTTCTAGTCTTGACTTCCGCTCGGGTCACGATCTCACGGTTCGTGGGTTCGAGCCCCGCGTGGGGCTCTGTGCTGACGGCTCGGAGCCTGGAATCTGCTTCCGATTCTGTGCCTCCCTCTCGCTCCGTCCCTCTCCACCCTCTCAAAAATAAACAAATAAACTTAAAAACCAAAGAGGGAATTAGGCATAAAAGGAAACTGTGGCCACTCCCCGGTGGAGGGCTGAGGCAGAGGCGGCCGCAGAGCAGGGAAATAATAACGAAGACGCGTGAACAGGATCGCCGCGCTCTGGCTCTGGGCGGCCGGCCTTCCCCTCACCCTCTCCTGATGACCTCTGAGCCACTGGGGCCTGGCGACAGGTTGTAGGGACCCGTCCGGGTGCCGCGACCCAGGGGGGCCGACGTGGGATTCGAGCTGTGCGCTGTCCCCGACCTTCCCTCCAAACGGTTTCCTTCGACCCCTCCCTGCTGCTCCCTTGTCGCAGTTTACTCAATGTTACAAGCGAGAAAATCTACCAGCCCCAGTCACTTCGGATGTGGTCTGGTCCTGTCTTCTGGACCCTGCGGCCCAGTCTGTCCTAAGCACCCGAACTTAATCCTTTAGGTTGAATTGGGGTCTCTGGGTCTACGGTGGCCTTCCAGGACGGCTGTTCCCTGCCGAGACCCCGAGGGTCCCGGCCCCTTACCCAGGCCTTTGTTCACGTTCTTCTTCCCACCAGCAACGCCCTCCCCCCTTTGCTTTTTGCCTAATCACTCCTCATCCTTGAAGATCGCCTCCTCCAGGAAGCCGTCCCCGATGCCCGGTCCGGACAACACACCCTTTGAGCTTTCTCCTATCACAGCTGACGGTTCATCGCCATCGTCTGCCCCTGAGTCAGCCAGACTGTACATCCAGGCGCCCGGCCCAGAAGAAGGGTGCGACCAGAACCGGACCCACACCCTGGCTTCCTCCTGGCCCCTGAACCCTCCCCGGGGCCCTGGGTCCTGCCGTGGCTGATGGCGCCCGTGGCAGAGACCCAGCTCCTGCCCAAGGCTTCGTCGGGCGTCTGAGGCCCTCGACCTCTGCCTCCGGACTCCTGCCTGCCTGGTCCGGTCCGGCCCCCTGGCGGAAGGGACCACACGGGAGACCGGGCCCTGACGGCCGAGCAGTTCTCCAGGCCGGTCACAGCAAGCTGCCTGTGTTCAAACGCTGGGTCTGCCAGTGACCAGCGGGGTGGCCCCGGGCCAGTGACCTAACCTCTCCGTGCTTTGGTTTCTTCACCTATAAAACGCGGATCCATCAAATAAATGCTTGAAAGCCGGGAACGAGGCAGCGAACCGAGCGGACAAAACCCTCGTTCTCGCAGTCTCGCGGGGACGGGCCAGGAACGTAGGGAGCCCTGTCTGAGTGCCCAGCGTGGCCCCGGCTTGGCCGTGATTTTAAATCTGCTCCCTAGCACCGACCCCAAGTACTCCTCCTCGGGCCAAGCACCCGCGGGGTGAGGAAGGACAGGCCAGCTGGCTGGCGCTAAGGATGTGGTGCCTGGAAAGGCATCGACGTTCCCTGCAGCCCTAAGGCGTGCTCAGCCCTGGGCAAGGGCCCCCTCCTTCACTCCTCGTCACCATTGCTGAGGGAAAGGAAGCGCTGAGACTCAGAGAGGGCCAGCAACTTGCCTGAGGACACACAGCCGATGAGGCCTCTGGGTCTGGGCCCGTCACCCCCGCCCTCCGTGGTGGTGCCTGGTCGTGGAGCAGCGCCTTCCTGGGCTTCCGCTAGAGCCGTGCGTGCCGCGGACACAGCTGGGGAAGCAGCAGGGATGTGCCTTCCGTTGAACTGGGCTGCGGTGGGAGGAGGCCAGGGCTCCGGCCTGGAAAGACAGCGGTTGCAGAGGACGGGTCCAGGGTTTCCTAGCCCAGCTGAGAGCCCCGAGGCTTGGAACTGAGCCCACACGCAGACGTTCCACGTCTTCTGGATTCCAATCACGGAGGCCTCCCTGGTATTTGACGCGGTGCCAAGGAAAGAAGATACTTGGTCTCCCTTTTTGTCTTCTGACTTTCTGGAATTTCTTGCTGCTGGCTGCTGGCCTGCCAGAAACCGCACACCAGGGATCTGGCCACGGAGCCGGGGAGAAAAAAAAGTGATGCCCGCGCTTTACTGGGAGGAAGGTTCTGGAGTCGGGCAAAACTCCGGGGACCCCCGAGGGATGAGTTCCGTAAAGAGCCAGAGGGTGTTCTGGGTCCGGGAGGAAGGAGGCGAGAGCCGCTTGGGGGGCCTTGCTGGCGGGCCGAGGGAGGCCTCTGGGCCGAGAGGGGCGGTACATCGGGGCCGGGAGTCTGGGTCCGTCTCGGGTCACGTGACACATCTGCAGCCCTCTTGCAATTTCCGGGGTCGCTGCGGCCTTTTCTTGGGCTGTTTCTTCGGTCTGAAGTGGCTCTGCCCTTTTGTTCCAACCCCTCACGTCCCCGGGTCTGGCTTGATGTTGCCTCCTCCTCCAGGAAGCCCGCCCTGACTCTCCCCTCCCCTGCAGCTCATCATGGGCTCGCCCAGTTTCTCTGGGCGCTCTGGGCGACTGTGGCCGTTCTCTGTCCTGCTCCATCAACCTGGGAGCCTTCTAGGGGCAGGCCGCCCACCCCCCCACCACTTAAGGCACCTCAAGGACAGGTCAGAGCCTGATGTAATTTGGTTCCACGTGATCTCAAGCGACATGCGACTTCCTGTGCACACCCAAGGCCACCCTGAGGGCCGTGGGGACCTGCCCCTCTCCTGCCTAGGGGGCCAGGTTATTCAGTGTCCCCCATGGGCGCCAGACACAGCCCCCCAGGCCCCCTGGGCTCCTTCTGCCGATCTGGGCCCAGAAGTCTCTCCGACACCACCCTGCAGAGGAGCTCCCGGCTCAAACAGGAGGGCTCTGTCCCCACTCTTCTAGAGGCGGTCCCCAGACTGGCACCATCAGCATCTCCCAGGCCCAACCCAGACCATGCCCTTCAGAACTGGCAAATCCAACAGGACCCCAGGGGACTGAGTGCCCACTGAAGCCTGAGATACACAAACAGCCGTCTTCCCGGGCCAAGTCAGGAATTTCCCCCTGAGCTCTGAAAGACTGAGAGGCCCCGGGGGCTGGCCAGCCTCCTCTCCTCCCGTCACTGCCCCATCCCATACCCCCCTCCTCCCTGCCCACACCAGGCCTCGGGCCTCTAGACCTGACCAGGGCTCTGACTTCAGGGAAGGTTTTGAGGGACGAATAGGAGTTCCCAGGGAGATGCGGAAGAAGACAAGAATAGCACGTGGGGAAGGGAACTGCGTGTAACGGCAGGGAGGTGGGAATTGGCAAGGGCCAGAGCGGGGCCCGGCCCGCGGCGGAAGACGTAGTCAGGGGCCTGTTTTCTTCTGGGAGACCCGGGCTGGGGAGATCCAGCTCAAGCCCACGAGCTTACTGTGTGGCCTCGGGCCAGTCGCTTACCCTCTCTGGGTCTGTGTTTGCCTTTCTGTAAAGGGGGCGACAGCAGTCACACAGGCCAGCCGGTGGAAATAATGACGGCGGGTGGTATCTAAACGGAGTGCGGGCGTGACTCCCGGTGCGTTTCAGAGGGAGATGAGCAGAGCTGCCCGGGCTTCAGAGAGAGAGAGCTGTGGGGTGGGGGTGGGGGCGGGGGGCTCGGGGGCCAGGCTAGGGGCTGAGGCCCTGGGCGCGGGAGGGCGGGGACAGTGCGGGAGGCTGGGGGCCCAGGTGGGCATTCGGTCCTCACGACGGCACCCTGAGGTCAGGCTGCCCTTGTCCCCATTTTACAGGTGAGGAAACCGAGGCTCCGGCAGGCGAGGCAGCCTCGAGGGGCTGAGCTGGGATTCGAGGCAGGTGCGTCTGCCCATGTGTGGCTGCTGGCTCTCGGCCAGACCCGCCACCGCAGCAGCGAGGAACGCGGGCCCGCGCTGGTGACGGCAAGGATGATGGCACCACCCCTCGGGGACTGTCCTGGCGGCCACGGGCACACCGCGCCACGTGGAGGCACCCGTGCTGGTGCGGGCGGCCCCCCAGCTGCCCCGTCCTTCTCCCTTAGGCCACAAGGGCCCCGGGGTGGCCACCGGCACAAGGAGAGTCGTCCCGAGGGCTGGCGCGAGGTGACGCAGGTGCGCCCCGGCTCCAGCGGCGTTTGCTGAGCACCTGCTACGTGCCCTGGACACCGGAGGCAGAGAGAGGTCCCTGCCGCCGTGTGGGCTGAGGTCCTGGCCCACGGAGATGGTGGCCCAGCATCAGTGATGTGACTCGCCAGAAGGTGGGAGGCGCTGGGCCAAAGACAAACCAGGGGGAGCAGGTGGGGGGCCCTGGGCCTGGGAGGGGGCCGGAGCACGGCAGGTGCTGGGGGAATGCTTGTGAATGTGGGAAGGAACCGAGAGAGGGAAAGAAGGGGGAGGGAGGGAGGGGGTAGAAGGGAGAGATAGATGGGGGAGGGGGGAGGGAGACAGAGGAGGGGGAGGGAGTCAGAGGAGGGGGAGGGAGTCAGAGGAGGGGGAGGGAGTCAGAGGAGGGGGAGATAAAGGAAGGGGAGGGAGACAGAGGAGGGGGAGGGAGTCAGAGGGGGGGAGGGAGTCAGAGGGGGGGAGGGAGTCAGAGGAGGAGGAGGGAGTCAGAGGAGGGGGAGGGAGTCAGAGGAGGGGGAGGGAGTCAGAGGAGGGGGAGATAAAGGAAGGGGAGGGAGACAGAGGAGGGGGAGGGAGACAGAGGGGGGGAGGGAGTCAGAGGAGGAGGAGGGAGTCAGAGGAGGGGGAGGGAGTCAGAGGAGGGGGAGATAAAGGAAGGGGAGGGAGACAGAGGAGGGGGAGGGAGTCAGAGGGGGGGAGGGAGTCAGAGGAGGGGGAGGGAGTCAGAGGAGGGGGAGGGAGTCAGAGGAGGGGGAGGGAGTCAGAGGAGGGGGAGATAAAGGAAGGGGAGGGAGCCAGAGGAGGGGGAGGGAGCCAGAGGAGGGGGAGGGAGCCAGAGGAGGGGGAGGGAGACAGAGGAGGGGGAGGGAGCCAGAGGAGGGGGAGGGAGCCAGAGGAGGGGGAGGGAGAGGGGGGTGGGGAGGGAAGAGAGAAGAGAGGAGGAGAGGGAGGCAGGGGAAGGGTCCTGCTGTCTGGGGAGCTTCCGGAGCACAAGGGGGGCAGGGTGACCGACAGAACAGGCAGGTGTGCAGGGCGCCTGTCACCACTCTGAGGAGGACGTGAGCCCGGGCAGCGGGGCGCCTGGGGGGACTGAGCTCGTGGAGCTCGACCGCCAAACCTCCTGGTCTGAGTAACAGGGAAAGCCGGCTTCCCGCGAACAGAGGTCACCCCCAGCCCGCCCCGAGCGCCCCAGTTTGCACACGGGAGAATGGGGCACATGATCCTCACCCCACAGGGCAAACGGGCAACGACATCAGCGGCACGTGGCTGGCGGCTTCCACGTCCCCATCCGCCCTGCAGGGCGGGACCCCGACCCCGACCACGTTGAGTCACCCACCTGTGACCCCGAGAATCCACAAGCCCCCGGGGCCAGGCAGTAGGCCAAGTCCCTCCTCCGAAGGATGCTCCCACTTAACTCCCAAGGCGGACATGCCCCCCGGTATGTGCATGGGGGAAACTGAGGCGGGGCTGGTGCCATGCCTTGCTCAGGTCACAGAGCGATGCAGGTGGGTCTTGAACCGGGACCGTCAGCTCCAGCCCCAAACACGCTAACGGTGCCGGGACAGCAGGGGACAGCCGATGGGATCTGTACCCAACGGGGACGAGCTGGCTGCTTGGGGAACCCAGGGTGACAATCTGGGGGCGGCTGCGGACTCCAGCTCTCGCTCTGGGAGAAGCACTGAGCACGGCCCTCCCCCCACTCCCTCCCCAGCCACACGCCCGGTGTCGCCTGACGACGACGCCCTGGCGGTCACGCTCACGGCTCTCTGCCCGGGCCGCACCCCTCCCCGCCCCGCCGCTGCTCACATCTTCCCGTGTCACTGACGTCTTCCGCCCAGGATGGGGCCGGGGGCTGATGGGGAAACGTTAGCCCCGCTGAACGGTGGGAAGGAGGGTGGCTTCGCCCACCGCGTCCTTTCTGCCAGCACAGAGGACTTCGGCCGGTGGCTTTGGGGAGGCTCCTTTACCTCTCCGCCCACGGGGTCAGAGCAAGAATCGGCCACCGCGAACGCGGAGCCAGGGGCACGGCGGGCGCCCCGCGGATGACGCCAGAACCGTGGGCATCCGCCAGCAGGCCGGCAGCCGACGGTCTCGCCAAGGCCACCCCCTCTCCCCGTGGTGGGTGACGTGGAAGCCCGAGCAGGGAGCCCCTCGCCCAAGCTCACGCCGGGTGTCGGGGGCACGACAGGAGCCGCAAGGCCACCCGGTGTGAGCCCTCCATCCCCCGTCACACGCTCGCCGGCTTCTGATGGTCTGTTTTGTGAACGCGCATACAGTTACGGGAGCGCCCCTCGGAGGCCACAGTATGGGAAGCGGGGGGCGGGGGGGGGGACACGAAAAGCCTCTGAGCTCCTGGGTGACACGTCTCCCACTCATCACAGCTCGGGGACCGCGAGCTCAGTCTCGTGTCTGGACATCATGCACGGTCCCCGTGAGCTTTCTCACCCTCGTACGAATGACATTGTCCAGTGGTTCCCAAACTGTGGTCCCTCAGGTACCCCCCGCCCCCTCCAGAGTTTTCCGATTAGCAGGCTCCCAGGGATTTATTTCGACAGACGCCCCAGGTACGGCTGCCGCCAGAGACCCATATTTCAGAAAACCCCACCATCGGGGCCAGGTCTGTAGGTTTGTGTGGGCCCCCGCCTTTCCGCCCCGTTCCTCGGGGTTCTCTACCCATCACCTCGATATCACCAGCAGCCCGGCACGGGGGAAGGGCCCAGAGGGCCGGCTCGGCCGGTATCTGCCAAGCTGAGGTGCACGGGGCCGTGTTTTTGTCTCCTGCACAACAGATGGGGCAATTATTCAATCAATAAGCTGATTTAAGTGCCTCTTCATGAATTATTTAAGTCATTCATTATTGAAAAGGTCAGTACCTGCTAGCTATTTAACGATCATTCACTAGCTTGGTCGCATCTCCGGCAAGGAAGGACCAGTCGTTAACTGGGCACCTACTGTGTGCCAGACATTTAATTTAACCCTCGGAGGGAGCTGGCAGGGCGCTTTGGGGCGATGATCGGGAAGGTGACTTGCCTGAACGCGTTGCTGGGGCTCAAAGCCGGGTCGGGTTTCCTGCAAAGCTCGGAGACTGTGGGAGGGACCTCGTAGGCTGGGCTCAGTGGGAGGATGTGCCCCACGCCCCACGTGACCATGGCTGCAGCCCATCCCCACATCAAACCTCCTGACTGGGGTGTCTGCCCTCTGCGTGCCTCCCGTCTCTTCCGCGGGCCTCCCTCACGCTGGGCTCCTGCTCCAAAATGTACAGCCCGCGGGGCACCTGGGTGGCTCCCTCGGTTAAAGCGTCCGACTCTTGGTTTTGGCTCGGATCACGATCTCGCGGTTTCGTGGGGTTAAGCCCTGTGACGGGCTCTGGGCTGGTGGCGTGGAGCCTGCTTGGGATTCTCTCCGCCCCACCCCCCCCTCCCCTCCCCTCCTTGCACTGTCTCCGTCTCTCTCAAAATAAATAAATAGAGTTAAAAAAAAAAATACGTACAGCCCTCCTCACTCCTTCCAAGTCCGCCCTGCCCAAGGACGGTCGGTCATTCCCTACCTACCTCCCGCTGGCCTGGGACTCACACAGTAGAGAGTAGAGAAAGTCAGGTTTGAACATACCTCTTGGGCGGAGCACCCGGCTCTCCCGGGGCAGCCAGGCTACTAGGCCCAGCCCCCGATATCCCGCTTCCCT
Organism: Leopardus geoffroyi; assembly: GCF_018350155.1. Classification (NCBI taxonomy): domain Eukaryota; kingdom Metazoa; phylum Chordata; class Mammalia; order Carnivora; family Felidae; genus Leopardus; species Leopardus geoffroyi. The sequence goes on from NC_059341.1 coordinate 137,581,225, forward strand.
TCCCGCCTCCCTTCCTTTCCCCTGGGCCACCCCCGAGCAGCCTGCCTGCATAACCTCGGCCGTCCTTGTGGGGTTCAGTGCACGTGAACCTAAGGAAGCAACCCAGTAACAGGCTTACTTTCTAACTCCATGCCGAAAAAGCCTATCCCCCAACCTCCAAAAAGCCAGTGGCTTCCTTTGCCTAGACCGCGCAAACTCGGCAAGCCATCCAGTTTCCCCTCTTGCCGTGGCAGCCGGGAGACTCACGACTCCATTAAACGCTCAGCGGCGACCACTCCCGGGCCAGGCTCTGAGTGCCATCAACTTGCGAGCGCGGCTCCCAAGCTCCGCGTCCACCTCTCGTTTTTGACCTTCTTGCCCAGGCACGTGCTCTCACGGGCACCTTCGAATCCTTCTCGGCAAGTAAGACAAGCAAACGATCAGGCGATCGGCGAGCCAAACACAGCAAGCAGTAAGGACCCGCTCTTTTCCGAGCTTGTCAAGGGCCCGTGGTCCGTGGCGGCCAGGGCCTTGATCGCAACCACTCACCAGGCAGACGAGCTCTGGAAGGTCATCAGTGGTGGGTGGTGAGCATTTCCCTGCAGCGTGGGCGCGGCCTGCGGGGCTTGTGGCAGCAGCCCCGGGGGAGGCTGGGGCTGCGGGGCCGGCTGCCCCGGCCGCGGGGGCCGGGCAGGATTGCCCCACCGCCGGGGGTCCTGTTTCATCCATTGTCCGTGGATGCCCCACCGCGCCAGGTAAACCTTGCAAATGTCGTAGTTCATTGCCGAGTAATACAAAAGATCCAGGACCAGCAGCATGAACACGAAAAAGCCATAGATCCACACTCCCAGCAAGGCGGTGTAATTGCTGGGGGGAAACAGAGACAGACACTGAGAGCAAAGACAGCAACAGCCCCCATCGACAGTTAATCTGCGGGGCTCCTTCGGGGTCCCAAGCCCCTCCCTGGGGGCACGGTGTCCTGGCTCCCCTCCTCACACCCACCCTCCACTTCCTGTCCTCCTAGATCCTTGGAATCCATTCCTCTGTGCCCTGTCCCTCCCCGCCCCCCCCTCCACGCAGCATCGCCCCCAGGACCCAGGCGGGGGCAGGGATCCCAGGGAGTTGGGAAAGACCTTCACCCTCATGGGTGCTGCTCTTGGGCCTGCCGGCTGTCCCTTGGGGGTGCCCCTTGCTTGCCCGCCCCCGGGCCTTTGTGTGTGCTGTCCTCACCTCCCAGGATGTTCTCCTGCATGGATTACTGCCTCCTCCCTCCCTGTCCCCCAGCAGCTCCTCCCTACCTTACTGGACCCAGGGCAAACGCAGGTCCTCACTTCCTGAGCCATACACCCCTGGCCCTCGGCGTCCCCCCCATGGGCTGTGGGGGATGCGGCGGGGGCGCCCTGCCCCCGGGCAGCCCCTCCCCCTTCGGACTCTCCCTCTTGCCCTTCCTCAGGAGCCTAGAAAGCAGACGTGGGCTCAGCCTCCCTCCCTGCGCCCCACGCAGCACTCACAGCCCCTGCCGCCACTGCCCTCTCCCCCTCCCCCCAGCACTGCCACAGGGTGCGTGGCTGGGGCTCTCAGGGTCCCCGGCCAAGGTCTCTCTTGCTCATTCACCCAGGACTTCCCCACTGAGGGCTGTCAGCCCCAGTTTTAGGCCGCCGGGGCTCACAGCTCCTTTGTGAAGCTTGGCTCCCCGCCACCCTGCCCGACTCCCCCTTGGCCTCCTGGACACTGCTTCCCCCAGGAAGCCTTCCAGACATGCCGCCCCTCCTACAGACCCCTCCTCTGACCCGCAGTCCTGAGTGCCCGTCAGACCCGGCCCCCACCCCCCGGGACCGAGTCGTCTGGGTCTATCCGTCCCCCCGCCCCCACCTCCAGGCCAGGGTCTGAGTGTCCCCTGGGAGCCCAGGGAGGGCTGTTTCCTGGGCTGGGGCTGCTGTGCTCCAAACACTGCTCGCCAGGGGCTGCGGCTGTTTAAAGAGACTGATTTATTAATCACTCAGAGACCGCCTCCATCTGGTCCCTGCTGCGGGCATCTGTTCAGGTGGGTGAGCGCTGGCGGGTGGCAGAGAGGAGGGGCACTGAAGAAGAGCAGAGCCAGTGTCCCGCCTCACTGCCCCCTCCCCCAGCTCCGGCCCAGACAGGGCCCCTGGGTGTCCTGGGTCCCCACGGCAGGTCCCTCTGGACACCTGCCCGAGGCTGGAGAGCACAGGCCCGGAGCCAGGGCACCTGGCTCCGTCTTCAGGTTCCTCCCTGGCCCAGCTTTGCTGTGCGGCCTGGGAGAACCCCTGTGTGTCCCTGGCAGAGACCGTGTCAAGTCACCCCGCCCCGTCGTGGCCTCGGCAGCGAGACGGGGGCCATTGCCCTCCGACTCCTGGGCCCCGGGCCAGGGCTGTTCACTTTTGCTCACACGTGCTCTTTGCCCGGAACGCCTTCCCTCCCCCGTGCTCAGCCAGTTTCTCCCCCTGAAGACTTGGCCTGGGTGCTTGGAGGTCCCTCAAGTGGGAGGTCTCTGGGTGCCCAAGCACTCAGCACAGAGCAGGCCCCGGTCAGTGCTCAGGGCTTGGTATCTACTTGTGGGGAGAGGGGGGGACAGGCAAGTCCGTATCTCGGCCCCCCTCCTTCCCTGGTGTGGCCCCACCTCCAGCCACCACCTCCACGAGGCCTGCAGCAGTCTCGGGGGCTTGTTCGTGCTAAGGTGTGAATGACTGACAGCCAGGCCCCACACTGCCGCACGTCAGGCGGAAGCCAGCTTTGCCTGGATACATCTGGATGTGGAATTTCTGGGAGGGAACAGAGGCTGGCAGTCCCCGCCTGGCTCGCCGAAGCAGGAGTCCTGGGGTGGACGTCCACGTGGACAGAGGAGGAGGGCCTGGCTGCGGTCTCCGGCCCTCCTGCTTTCCCCAGCACCCTCTCTCCAGCCTCCCTGGAGCCCCCACCGCATCGCTCCGAACATCAGGTTTTTCCTTGGTGGTTCCCATGGCAGCGGCCTCCTCGGGGCTGAGGGAGGGGAGCGGGAAGCGGGAGGCAGGGCCAGCTGCTTACAGATGCTGCCCCTGCAGAGAGGGAGACCAGGATGCCAGCCCGGGGGTGGTGGCTGGACCGCAGCTGGGCCTGAGCCAGCAGGGAAACAAAAACAGTAATGAAAGCGGCAACCAGCGAACCTCACTCTTGGCGCTTCTGCACGGCGGCCCGTTCGGCGCTCACAGCCAACACGGAAGGGAGCATCGTTGCTATCACCACCATCCCCGTGTTACAGATGGGAAACTGAGGCTCGGAAGGGTGAAGAGACTCATCTAAGATCTCACAGCCAGTGAGTGCAGAGCCAGGATTTGAACTCACAAGTCTGGCCCCAGAGCGGACATTCTCAACCGTGGCGCCATAGCGTCCTGGACAGGTGCCCCCAGGTTCCCAGGGCAGAAAGGTCGCCTCGAGGCCTTGGTCTATGCCGCTCCTCTGCCTGGAACCCGCTCCCTACTTCCCGTGCGCGCGCCCATGTCTCAGCTCAGCCACCTCCTCCCCCAGGAAGCCTTCCTGGGTGTCCCCTGTCAGATCCAACGCCCCCCCTGGGGCTCCCAAAGTCACTGGGTTTCCCAGAACACACCGTGTCGTCTTGGCTGTTCTGTGGGATTGTTGGCCCCTCGAGCTCAGAGCTCGAACGCACGTCGAATGCTTCGGTGAGCTGGTGACAACGGAGACCTCGATATATAACTAGCTCCCTCACGAGACCTCACGTTCTCTCTGCACATTCACTAAGAGTTCATAGCGATACAGGCAATCACAGCACGCCGGTGCCCCATGCTTCTCGCTCCCCGCAACAATCCGGTGAGTTAGGAGGTCCAGGTGAGGACACGAGGTCCAGAGAGGCAAAGTCACCGGCCGGCTGGGAAGGGGCTGCGTCGGGATTCAGACCCGGGTCCGTCTAACCTCGGGGCGTGCTGAATCTTGGGAAAACCCCAAGGTCACGTCCGGATGTCCAGGGGGGGGACTTCCCACAGTGGCTGGGCTCACCCTGCCCCCCCGCCCCGGAGCATCCTGCATCCCACTGTGTTGCTCTGTCCCAACCGGCATTTGGGGGGATGGGGAGTGGTGGCCTGATTCCCACCCCCCCCCTCCCCCCACCCCCTGCTCAGGGAAAGGACGGGCGCACCGACAGGAGATGCAACCTTCACGGACTTCCCTGCCAGGGAGCCCTCGCCAGACGCGGTGGAAAAGCCCAGGCCACGGACAGCATCCCCAGGCGGCTCTCCTGCCTTTCTTTGCCTGCCTTCCTCATGGTTGGCCGGCTGGAATCATTCCGGGTTGTTGTTGTTGTTGTTGAACTTCATTAAAAAAAAAAGCGATTTGGACATTAATTCCACCCAGATGCAGGGGTCTTTGTTGTGTGTATGCATGTGCTTTGCAAAGGGCAGGATATCAAGCAGAGGCTGTTTTGTGGGGCAAGATGCGAAGCCAGCGGGAGCCCCAGAGGGCAGGTTTTCAGTGTATCTGGGGATATTTACAGCCTCCAATTCTTTTGGTGTTTCCCAAACAACAAACAAGAGCCTGGAGGGGTCTCACTGAGGAACTACTGGTTACAGGAGCAGGTACGTAGGCAGGAGGCCAGCTGTGGCCGGAAGGCAGCTCCCGCCGGCGCCCCAGAGACCGTCCCCGCTGAGGACCCGCCGAGGCCAGCGGGTCAGAAAGGTACACGGGCCGCAGGGCCCCCAGCCGACCTCACCTAAGCTACCTGAGCCCCGAACCCACTCACGAGGCGGCCTGTGGGTCCGTGTGACGAGCTGGTAACCCCGGTGACTACATTCTGGGCCCGAGAGAGGTCAGGCCCGCGTGGATTCAAAGCCCAGCCGGCGTTTCTCCCTCCGTGATCTCGGGCCACAGCCTTACTCTCCTCATCTGTCCAGTGGAGACAACGGTACCCCTGCTCGAGTGGCGGTGTTGTTTATGAGGCTTCATGCGATCACACAGGGCCTAGAGGGGAAAGGACCCAGCGGCTGCTGGCTCCTATGATGAAGGCACACAGGAACGCTCAATAGGCCTGGGCCCAGAGAGGCCAAGCGACGTGCCCGGGGTCACACAGCGGGATGGAGCCTGTTGGGCCAACGAAGCTGAGTCCGCTACTATCAAAATGCTCACTGTCCCTCCCGCCCCGCTGGCACCGGGCTTGGCCCCACGAAGACAGGCAAGAGGAGTCCCGGACAGGCCTCTGATTCTTGAGCCGCGGGGACGTACGGGGTGCCCGCTACCTCAGCATAACTGAGCCTGGAGGACAGGAGCACCTGTCCCCAGCCCTGCTCTGTCCCTGGTGCTCTGGGTGACTCCGGGCGAGTTTTCGCCCTCTCTGGGCCTCAGCCCTGGCGTCAGGGGGTCGGTGGGGCCTTCTTCACAGAAAACACCCCCACGTGGATCAAAGGAGCTAGGGTGAGGCCCCTCACGTCACAGTAAATGCTCAAAAGCGTTCCCCTCCCCCTGGCTCAGCAGAGTGTATTCTGACGAAGGAACGTCGTGATTCTAGAACCTCTCTGGTCGTTACAAGGCTGCCAGTGCGTCTGCAGGCTTCATGCCGAACAGGGCTTGAGGGGGTCGAACAGCCGACGAGAACATCTGGAAGCTTCTGACAGCCCTCAGAGGCTGCGTTCCGTGGCTGGAAGCGTCTGGACGGTGACACAAGGCCTGCGGGACGGGGCCCAGGGCCCCGGGGAGCCCAGGTCTTCAGGCACCGGGGAAAGGAAAGCTTCTGGGGCAGAGAGGTTTCACGTGCTGCCAAGTGGGGAGCCAGAATTCATCCACTCCGTCCTTGGAGGCCTTAGAGGACCCCTGTGCCTCCCGAGGGTCCCTCTCCCAGGCTCCCTCTCTTGCAGCCCACCTGCCTGGTGAAGGAACACCCGCTCACTGCACGAGACTCCGCCCCAGGCCACCTCTGTCCCCAGACAGAGCTGACGGCCGACCCTGAGCGCCCCGCCCCACCCCGGGCCCCGGGCGGACGCCCCCAAGGTGGGTCCGGGGCCCCGAGCCTGAGCCACCGGCCCCGGGAAGGCATGCGGCATGCGTCTCCTGAACGCCAAGGGCCCCTGCCCGCGTGGCAGGAAGTGGCACCTTGCCGTGGCCGTGGGCTCGGCGAGGCTGCTTCCCTCGCTCTGCCTGCCTTTCTGCCAGGCAGCCAGAACCAAAACAAACCATTCTGTTCCTCCAGAAAAACACAAATAAATAAGTCATCAGAAGTGCTCTCCTTTTCCCTGTCACCGGCCCTGCCTCCTCGCTGATTCACCAGCGGGGTGGGTGGGGTGGGCGGGTGCTAGGCAGGCGTGGCTGCTAATGGACCCCGTGCATCTTCAGAAAGCCCCACTGGGGGTCACGGCTGCCCTGGTCCCCCTGGACGGGCCGCGGCGGGTGCTCACGGGTCCGGGAGGTTGGCACATCCGGCCTCTTGGCTGAGATCTGGTGCGTTCCCCAGCATCAGACAAGTCCTGGCTTTCCAGGGACCGGTGACCCTAACAAGGGCCCCGGGCGTCCCTCAGGCCTCGACGGTGGCCGGACCCGGTGACCTCACCAGCCTGGGCCCAGCCCCTTCTTTCTTCCTCTCAGAGTAGCTGTGAAGGCAGCCACTATTAACAAAATAACACAGGCGTCTTGCCCAAAGGGGTCAGGGCCCCAGAGGGCAGGACGGTCCCCGAGGTGGCTACCACCTGGCTCTCCTTCACGTCCCTCCGGGCTGTCCCCTCTCTGCTGCAGGCTCCCCCTGGATGCAAGGCCCCGGTCTAGCCCCCTGAGCCCCAGTCCCTGAGCTTGGGCGACTGCCTGGGGGCCTCTGAGCTGAGCTCTGGATTAATGATCTCTAGATGATGCTGGCCTCTCTCCTCAGCAGGGCCCCGGTCTTGCCCAGGCCACCATCCTGGCTTCTGTGGTGCCCTATGTCTTTGTCCCAAGCACCACCCATGAGAACAGACCCAGCTAAAGCCCTCGGGGCGCCTCACGGCCCTCAGGAGAAAGCCCACAGCCCCTCCACCCTTACCCTCCCCCTGTGCCCCACCGCGCCCGCCCCCCGCCTCTCCCCACGGCTCCCCTTGGCTCTTGATTCCATCGCTGACCGGCTTCCCGGGGCAGGCAAGTTACACGGCCTCCCCGTGCCCACCTTCCCCACGTGCGACGTGGGCTAAGGATGGGCCGTGGGGTGCCTTCGGCGACATGCCGTGCCCCGTGCCGCGCGCCCCGTAAATGCTTTCTGGGGTTAAAGGGTAAGAACTAAGCTAGGCTTCTTCAATAGTTCCAGCCCTGCCCAGGGGAACGGCTTTATTTCAGGGCCCAACTCTTTATCACTGCAAGCAGGCCCCGCGGTGCTGAAATGATGGGGTATTCTGCGTGAGATCCTGTGGAAGGGTGCAGATTATAGAAACCTGTGGGCTTCAAAATGAGGATTCCAGACACCAGTCGCCAGAGCCTTGGAGAAGCCTGCTCGCCTTGCCAAGCCTCTGTCTCCCGTCTGGCTTTCGGCGGACAACGACAGCCCTCGGGGGTCCTAACCCCAGTGCTGGTACCGCCCTCCTCCCTCGGGGAGTCAGTCTTCGGTCTTATAAAAGACTTGGGTCAGATCCCAGGCTCGATTCCAGCCCTTGTGATGGACAGGACTTGCTAAACGACTTCACACACAGAATTATTCTAAGGCCTGAGCAGATGGCAAGATATTCAGGGGAAGCACCCATGCATTTGAGGAAGGAAGGGCTGGGGAGTCGGCCTTGGCGGGAGGAGGGAGATTTGGATGATAGTCAAGGAGTCTGCATCTCCCGCCTGACCAAAGGGAAGAGATTTCCCCGGAGTGATCACGGCACAGCGGCAAAGCATTCAAGTCCCAGCGCTGGACAGAGAGATTGGGGCTCAGACCGCCCCCCCACCCCTCCGCTGTGGTTCCACAGTCACTCAACAAACCCTCCTTCCTTCCAAGTGGACTTTTCCTTACCATGAAGAAAATACAGCCAGCCTCAGGCTCCTTGGGAAAATATTAGAAGCATCCCAATTAATATCAGGGACAAGAGAAGAATGCCTGATCACTGTAAAGATGGTTTTAGAGGTGCTAGCCAATGTGATTGGACAAGAAAAAGAATGGAGGCACAAAAACTGGAAAGCAGATAAAATTGTCACTGTTTGCAAATAGCATAATTGGAAATGTGATAGAATCAACTGAAAAAGTGTTACAAAGAGAATCTCAGTAAGGTAGCTGAGCATAAAATTCGTATATTTTTATTTATTTATTTTGAGAGAGGGTGAGCATGGGTGGGGGAGGGGCAGAGGGAGAGAGAGAATCTGAAGCAGGCTCCACACCCAGGGAGGAGCTCAACGTGGGGCTCGATCTCATGACGGTGAGATCATGACCTGAGCCAAAATCAAGAGCTGGACGCTCAACCGACTGAGCCACCCAGGCGCCCCTACAATTCTTATATAGAAGCCATTAGGTTTTGTCATCGAAACGAGAGTCAGTTGGAAGATGCAATGAAAGAAAAGATCCAGCATCAAAAGAAGCAAGGAGGAATAAACGCAAAAGATATGCAATACGATATCCATGAAGATAATCCCAAAACGCTACGGAAGAAAATTTGAACTGGGAAGACATACAGAGCTTCCTCAACTGATGACGCGGTTACGTCCCAAGAAGCCGGCTGTAAGCCGAAAATATTGTCAGGACACCCTGCACATCGCAGCTTCGCCCAGCTGCCCTCAAACGGCTCAGAACACTCCCGTTAGCCTGCAGCTGGGCAATCATCTGCCGCAAAGCCTTGGGTGATAATCAAGTGTGGACCACGTCACGTAGCTTAGCGCATGCTGTCCTGAAAGTGAAAAAAGCAGAACGGTGATTGACATAGGTGCAGACTGCTGGTTAAGTGTGTTGGAGGTCGAGCCCCATGGTCGCCTGGCCGGCTGGAAGCTGTAAGGCCGCCACTAGCCAGCCTTACCAACGAGGGTTGTACCATATGTTGCTGGCCCAGGACAGGATCAGAGTTCAGAGTACGCGTCCTACCGAACGCACACAGCTTGCTCACCCTGGTGAAGCTGAAAAATCCCAAGTCGAATCAGCTTAAGTCAGGGACTGTCTGTACTCTGTTCTTGGATTCAATGTCATGGCAAGTCCATTCTCTTTGGATTAACCCACGCATTCAACACGAGCTCAGGAAAAAATGCTACCGGGGAGCCAGACGACACAAGATACGTCCAAAGTTCATGTGAAAAAAAGAGCTGGGGGAATAGTCTAAGAAGGCATTGAAACGTGTCAAAAGCCACAGTGGTTAACAAAGTGAGATGCTAGTGTATGGATAGACCAGTGAAAGCCATGAGAATGCGTCACCATCTCGATACTCAGATTTATATATTTTAGTATGTAAGTTTGACGTTTACATCAGTGGGGGGAAGATGGGCAATTCAGTGAATGGTGTGGGGACAGCTGGCTGCCTATCTGGAAAGAAAAAGTTGGATTCCTACCTCAAAACTTACGTCCAAATAAATTCCTAACAGATCAAAGATTTGAAAGTAAAAAAATAAATAAATAAGTAAAACATTAAAAAAAAGCACAAGAAAACATAAGGGGATTTTTATGAGCTCCGAATCAGGAAAGACCTTCTCGGTCTGAGACAACACCCAGAAGAAGACACAAAAGAAAAGAAACAGATCCGATGTGATCCTGTAACAGCTAAAGATCAAGCATGAGGTGAAAGCATCACACATTCAAAGGCACACCGAGAAAATATTTGCAACACATCACATCCCCTTCATATATAAAGAGTGCCTGTAAATCACTAAGAAAGAACAGCCAGAAAAGTCAATGGGGACGGGGCGAAGGGCATAAACAGCTGGCTCGCAGTAAAAGCACACAGACGGCTTTCAAACATGTGGAAGGATGCTTCGCTTCTTTGGCTCGCGGTAAGAGAAATGCATGTCGTTTCGATCCCGCACGCCTTTCTTTACCTAGCACACTCCCACTGCCTTTCTGCCGGGGATATCTCTCTTTCTTTATTTACGCTCTTGGTCCCTTCCGTTTGGGCCTCGGTCTCTTGTGTTTAAATCGCCTTAAGGAAAGGGGCTGCGTGGGATTGATCTCTGGGTCAGCACTGTCGATCGATATTTGTCGTGCAAATAAATAAGGAAGGGAGGAACGAACGAAGGCGGATTCCTGGCCCAAGCACCTTCCACGCCTCAAAGCCTTCCACATCCTTGACATCGTCTAACTTCTGCAGCAGCCCTGGGAGCTGGGGGAGGTGGGCAGGGAGGTAGCCGTCGGTATGATGTGCCCATTTCCCGGAAGGGAAGGCTAAAGTCAGGCCAGAACGCCCGTCACCCGAAGGCTTTCCCAGACTCCTCCCGGGCCCACCCATCCTGTCCGGTGAGCTGCCAGCCGCCCCAGGGGACGGAGTGTTGGAGCGGGGCCGCGGCCCCAGCGCAGTACTCACTTGTGCACGTAGCCCTCGGACCCCGCCGTGAGGTTCGCCTGCATCACCGCCTGAAACTCTGTCTCGTTGCAGCAGTATTTGAAAACCGTGTTGTTATGGTGACAGCAGAGAATGAAGGTTTTGTTGTCCGAGAGCCGGGGGCAGTGGAAGCCGAAGTGATAGCGGCCTTTGTGGTCCGTGTATGGCTCGCAGACTCGGAAGTGCGCGGACAAGACTGGAAAACAGAGTCACCGGCTCAGCGGGGTGCTTCCCCGAGCCCGGCTGCCCTGGGAGTCCGCCAGCTCAGCCTGGCGCGCGGTGTCGCCAGCCTCTTCCCTCCCCAGAAGGGCTCTGGGGTCCAGTGGGAGCCTCACTTCTGCCAGGAAGCTGGCTCTGGGCTGCTGTCTCGGCCCAGCCCCCCTTGCTGTCAGCCCCGCTTACACTGTGTCCCCCAGACTGGGGGCCCCTGGCGGGCAGGGCTACATCTTAAGCCTCCGGGGCTCTGCACACGGCAAGGACACGACATTCGCCGAGCGCCTGCTCTGCAGGTCACGCGCTGTATCTCGTTGAACCCGCTTGGCCTTCCCACTTTACAGATGGAAAAACTGAGGCTCAGCGGCCTCCAGCGGTCTGCCTGAGCTGGTAAGGGGTGGTAGAGGGAATCCAGCTCAGGCCTGCCTGGGTCTGAAGTCCAGCCCTCTCCACTCCCCCGTCGCTGGCTTTAAGAACCTCTCCGACCCCGTGGGCTGGTGGCGGGCCTGTCGATAAGCCCAGGAAGCCTGGGTGGCGGGCAGCCTGGGTGAAGGAACCAGGCTGCCCTCTTGGAGGAAGCGACGCCTCCTCTGTACCACGGGTGCTACTGAACGAGTGCCCGAGACCCGGGCTTGGCCGCCCCCCTCTCACGGTCACAGGGCCGTCCCAGCTTTTGGACCCCGCGTCCCCCAGCTCAAGGAGAGGGGCCCCTATTCAGCCACAGAGGCTGCTGCAGGCCCAGGCCGGTATTTACCAGTCGCGCCGACGGTGATAAATAGGACCGAAAGCCTAAGCAGATGTAACAATGGAAAAAAACCTGGAACCTGCTGTCTCCGGCTTCATTAGTATCTTCATAAAAGGGATCGCTGTATCTAATTTGTATCGCTGAAAAGGGGCTTCTTTGGCTGAGGACGTTTCTCCAACCACAAAGCCTCTGGTTTTGCAAAAGCTCCTCAGCCATTTCAAAGCTCTGTGTCTGCTTAGAGGTAATCAGACTGCGGCCCACACAGCTCCCTGGGTGCGCCCGGGGCTGCCGGAGGGGAGTCCCAGCTGGGCTGCGGGGCCAGTGGGCGGACGGGCCTCTGTGAGCTGGGGTGCCGGGGCCGGCTCGGGTGGCCTCGTGAGATCCTGGCATGGCCACGGTGGGGAGGTGGGCCCCCGTCTCGGGAGTCAGGGGAGCGCCCCCAGGCCCTCTGCTCGGCCTCGACCTTGGGAAACGGAAGCCCCTCCTGCGGGGAGACAGGGGTCACTAAGGCTGCCCCGTCCTTGGTGGGGCAGGCACCGCTTCGTTTAGTCTCGTGGACTCCCATTGTACAGAGGTGAAGACTGAGGCTCAGAACGGTGATCTCCAAGTGTTGGGCCCTGACCTGCTGTGTCTACATCCCCTGGGGATGTGTCACAAGTGCAGCTCCTCAGGCCCCTCAGCGGCCCTTCTGAATGAGAAGCGCTGGGGTGAGGCCAGGCCCTGCAGGGGGGCTGATGGGCGCGGGTCCGGGACCCACTGGCCCAGAGGAAGGACGCCCTAACGGCTGGATGTGAGGGTGAGAGGCGGGAAGTGTCCCCGTCCAGACAGGCGAGGAAGCTCAGGGAGGGAAGGGACGGAGCGGGGCGGGGCGGGAGGTGGGGGGAGGGTGTCTTTGAGCTGGGTTTCAGGGGAGCCCGCTGTGCAGAGATGGGGTGGGGAGGGAGGCTGAGTAAGGCAGGGCACGGGGCATCCCCCTGGGTCCCCCTGGCCACCGGCCGCCACAGATGGTCAGAGTCACCTGTTTTGCCGTTTGGCAAAGACAGGGAGGCCACCCCTGCTTCCCAAGGGAGAGAGTGTGAGAGCCGACGGAGCCCAGGGCTAGGGGCCGGGACAGCTGGGTCTGAATCTTGGAGCACACAGGGTTACCCGCGCCATCAAGGCCTCTCCGTGCCTCCTTCCCCTCATAGAGGGGAGACCACCGGGGAGGGTTTTTCGTTTTTGTTTTGAAAGTGTATGTCTTTATTTTGACAGAGAAAGTGCGAGTGGGCGGGGGGAGGCGGGGGACAGAGAGGGAGAGGGAGAGGGAGAATCAGAGCCCGAAGTGGGGTCCGAACTCACAGACCGTGAGATCATGACCTGAGCTGACGGAGGCACCCGGCGCCCCTGAGGAAGGTTCTGTAAACAGCAGAGCATCGGCTGTGCTTCGAGCAGGGAGGTGTGAGTGGGTAACGCGGGGCTGTGCCTCCCGGCTTCTGGGTTCAGCGCGGTCCCAGGCTGTGCCTGGGGCCCGAGGACAGAGGGACACTCTGTTAGGAGGCCGGTGGGTCCTGAGGCACCAGGAGAACCAGCCCAGGTGGGGAGGGGACACCAAGGAGAGAGCGAGGACCACAGCGCGTCCCCATCTTGGGGACCAGTCTGGGCCAACACGGCCATCATCTAACGGCAGTGTGGCTGTGTGGCCTCGGGCAGCTCACTGTCCTTCTTTGAGCCTCAGTTTCCTCATCTGTAAAATGGGGGGGGGGGACCTTCCTCCTGTCTCCCGGGTGGCAGGGAGGACCCGATGAGCTAATGCATCGAAAAGGAGTCAGGGACGAGCTTGGTCCCCAAGGCCTTGGCCTGGCTTTGGCTCTGCTGTCCTGGGAGCCCTCATCCCCCAGGGCCCTTCGCGGCCTCCTTCTGAACCAGGCCCTCAACGAAGGGTCAAGGGCAGGAAGCTGGTGTGAATAGTTCTGCCAGAGCACCAGGCGTGCGGAGCCCCTGGGGACGAACGGACGAACGAGAGAGACAGAGAGACAGACGGAGACAGAACCAGAGATGGAGGGAGACACAGAGAGACAGAGGGGGAGACAGAGAGAGAGAGAGAGAGAGAGAGAGAGAGACAGACGGATGGACAGAGACAGAGGGGGAGGACCGAGCGGGCGCCTTGCTCCGATCGGGGCTTAGCCCGCCAGCGGGCCAGCTCTGGTTTGGGGCAGCTGGAGGGCTTGCTTTACGCCCATCTTTGCCAGCAGGGGTGCGAGAGCCCACCTGCCCCGTTGGGGGACGCCTGGGAGGCGGGTCAGGACCCCGGCCCCTGCACTAGCCGTCACCTCCCGTTAGCCAGTCTGGCGCTCAGCCTCAGTTTCCGCATCCGTGCAACGGGATGACCGCGACGTTTCAGACCTGGCTTTCGGGGGTAGGTAGGAAGTCGCGGGGAGACCTCTCCCGGGGCCGGCAGCCGCCGTTAACCCCACCGCACCCAGGAGGGCCCTCAGCCCGGCTCCCGTGGCAGGCACGTGGGGCGCAGCACACAGGAGGCTCCCCCTGCCGGGCACCGAACCTTAGCTGCCCTCACCAGGGGGGACGCGGGGTGCCGAGGGGCGCCTCCCTGCCAGCACCCGGACCCCGGCCCCGGCCAGCGCGGACCCCAGGAAGGGACCGCCTGCGCCCCCGCCCCCCACCCCGCCGGCCACCCACGGAGGTCCTACCTGCAGAAATCAGCAACGAGAGGACAGCGAGCACGTTCAAGGACTGCTGGCCACAACTGGTCATCATTCGGCTTGCATCGGTCCGTCGAGAGCCGCCTGGGTAACGAGATCCGGGAGAGGCCGGGTGTGGGCCGCCTTGCCTGTGGGTGCAGGCACCGGCCGGCGGGGGGGACACGGGCGGGGACGCGTGTGCGCTGGGAGCCGGGGCCGGGCCGGGGCTGATGGAGACCATGCCATCCAAGTTCCTTTCTGGAATGAGTGACCCCTCCCCCCACCCAGGCCACCGTCACCTCTGCTTCTTTGCACGGCAAAATGAGACTTGATCCAAGGCGGACGGATGGCTCAGGTGCGGATGGGACTGAGGCCGGTGGGCCGGCGCCCGGAGCGCAGGGGGGCGAGAACGGCCGTGTAGCGCGGGCGGGGGGCGGTCGGCAAGGGCCGGGGCACCTCCGGGGGCCCACGGGACCCGGGTCTCCCCGCTGGGCCGCTGGCAGTGCCTCCCATCAGCCCCTCCGTCAGTCGGCCCGGAGCCCGGCACCTTGCGGGGCATCGGGGGCACAGCAGTGGAGGAAACAGACGCCAAGTGGAACCGCGGGGACTCTGGCCGCGCCCGGTGTGCCTTCCGGCGACGGATCGCAGACAAGCAGATGAATATTTAAAACGCTACGAGGCTCCCGGGGACGCGCCCTGAGGAGCTGGCGGCCGGGACGCACACAGACACTGGCACGCTCACGTTCACGGCGGCCACGGGGCACGACGGTAACGGGCGGAACAGCTCTGGTGTCCGCGGGTGGGTAGGTGGGGAAACAGAAGGCGGCCTATTCACGCGGCGGAGGAGGATCCGGCCTCCCACAGGACGGGGATGCTGACCCGGTGCCACAGCACGGATCAACCCCGGGGGACGTCGCGCTCCGTGAAATGAACCTGACACCAAAGGACAAACCCCGTGGGATTCCACTCACATGAGGTCCCCGGGCTCGTCACAGAGACGGCGAGCAGGATGGTGGGCGCCAGGGGCTGGGGGGGCGGGGGGGGGGGCGGGGAGTTCGTGTGCAATGGGGGCAGGGTTTCAGTCTGGGAGGCTGGAAAGGGTCTTGGAGACGGGGTGGGGTGGTGACCGCGAAAGGGCTCGATGCCGCTGAACGGTGCGCTAAAAATCTTTAAAACGTGAAGTTTATGTTATGAGTATTTTACCGCAAGAAACGAAGCTACGAGGGGGAATAAAGCCAGGGGTCGGAGGAGGGATGCAGAGTGGTGCGGGGGGCGCAGGCAGGGTGGTCGGGGAGGGCCTCGGGCGGAGGCGACGGCCGGCAGACTCGAGGGAGGCAGGATCGAGCAGCGGGGCTGTGGCCGTTTGGAGGAACCGTGCTGCAGACTAGGGAGAAGCACGTGCAAAGGCCCTGGGGTGCGAGCAGCCCGGAGGCCAACAGGGGACCGTGGGGGGTTGCGGGTAGCAGGAGGCCACCTGAGGCAGGGCCTTGGCCCTCGGTGGCCACGTCACATCAGGGTGTTGAACCTTGCCAACATCACCCCCTCCCTGCAGGCGCGTGGGAGTGGAGGCTGCGGGAAAGGAGAACCTCTGGGTCAACGGCGTGGCTGAACCTGAGTCTCAGGGGGCTGTAAGCCGCGTGTGGCTGCGGGGAGGTGTAGGGACTCAGGATGGGGATCAATCTGCTGAGCACCTAACATGCGCCACGTTCTGGTTCTGCACACCGCACTCTTCCCTCGTGGCACCCCGTTGTGGCATCCGTGTCCACCCAGATCGTTAGGCTGCAGTCCTAAGAGCCCCGCACCTCAGAATGGACGCTTATTTAGAATAGAATTGTTGCAGACGTAGCTAAGGTGAGGTCACCCTGGACCCCCATCCAGCATGACTGGTGACCTTCTAAGAAGGGGAAATTTGGACACAGAGACATGCCCAGAAGGGAGGCCACGTGAAGACGCAGGCAGAAGCTGGGGTGCTGCATCTACAAGCCAATGAACCCCAGAGATGGCCAGCAAACCTCCAGAAGCTTGGGGAGAGCCTCGCGGACGCTCCCTGGGGCCGCCCAGAAGGACCCAGCTCTGCCCACACCTTGATGTCTGGCCTCCAGGTTGTGAGGGCACACGCTTCCGTCGTGCGAGCCCTCGGTGTGTGGGGCTTGTTCCGGTGGCCCCAGGACCCTGCCACGGACCCTCCCGTGGGAATCGCCCCGGGAGGGGCTGGGATCTGCACTGAGGTGTGAGGGGCGCTCACCTGGGAGCCGTACCCAAAGCGAGGAGAGAGGAGGCCTGGCCAGCCCCCTCCCCGCCCCGTGGAGACCCCGCGCGCCCTCCCGGCCAGGCTGTACCCCCAGGTTTTTGGGGGCCCTCGCGCCCTCCATCCTGGTTCTGCTGTCCGTGCGATCCTGTCTCCGCATTTGGTGAAGCCCTCCATCTCCCGGGGGAAGGTCTGAGAGCAGGGCACACGCTATAGAGATTCGCTGCCAGAAAACACAGTTCTGGAAGAGGGGACCGGGCGGGAAGGGCAGGGTGCAGTCCACAGGAATGGCCCTCCGACCCACCCCCCCACCCCCACCCCAGACTGTCCTGGGGCACCTGCTCTGGGCCCGCGCCCGGAGCCACCACAGCTGGTTTGTCCTCGCCCTCCGGAGCTCACCAGCCCATCAGGGAGGGCACGGGGGCACCAGCAGGGGTCCGAGGAGGCCCTGAGTCCCACTGACTGGTGGCAGGCAGAGCGGGAAGCCGCCCTGGGAAACCCAGAAGCTGGACACCTGGCAGGGAGGAGACAGGACCGGACTCCAGGCCAAACGCAGGGAGCAGACGGCTGGGCCCGGCCGGCCACTCGGGCCTCCCTCTCTCCCGGAGCGCGGGCAGGGCAGCGGGGTGGGCCGAGGCTGCCGGGTGTTGTTCTTCTAGAACGTGAGCCCGTGGGGGATGGCGTGAGTGTAAGAGCTGAAACACCTTCATGGGGTGGTGACTCAGGCTGACGTGGCGTCAGCCCCTGGGGAAGGGCCCCCCCACCTCTCCTGCGGGCCTCTCTGCGCCCACCGCCCACCGGAGCCCCACGGGCTGTAAGCTGCTTAATTGCTCTGAGCCTGGGCCTCCTCCCCGCCTCCCTCAGGGCCCTCCTGGGAGGATGAAGGAGATTAAAGCCTTTCAAAGTGCTTAGCAAGGATCTGCGCTTAGGAAACCCGAGGATCTATCCGGGAAAAGGCACCGCGGGGGTGGGGAGTGACAGGTCCCCTGACACAGCCCCTCCATGGCTCCATTCTGTAGGTGAGCAAGCCGAGGCCCACGGAGGGCTGACACGGGTCTCCAGACTCCCGGGCCCTGGCCCTTGTAGGATGGGGCGGCCCCAGTTGGGGAGCCAGGACTCCAGTCCAAGGGCCGGTGGGTTTGTTGAATGAATCCCGGGGTTGGGGAGGGGTGGGGGTTCCACTCTGCCTTGCACTCCCTCCTGCCATGCCTGCCCCTACACAGCCCTCCATATCCTGGGGGGGCTGTGTCCTCCTCTCACTCCTGGGAGCCCAAAGCCTGTGCCACCCTAGAAGTGGCTCCAGGAGGCCTGCCTTGACCCCATCAGCTGGGAGAAGTTTGTCCGTCCAGAGAGACCGCTCGTGTTCCATCACTTCTCTCATTAAAGCGTTAACACGTTTCTTCATTCACCTGTTGTCTCGATACCCACTCACTAACCCCCACTCTGGAACAGGGTCCGAGCTGGGTTCCAGGGACAGGGAAGAGGGCGTGGGCCGGGCACAGACGCCCAGCAACTCTACCTCCTGTGACCGGTCCCCATGCTCTCTTCCGTCAGGCCATGAGGGTCCTGGGCCGGGGCCCTGCCAGCTGGGGGCCACGGCCGCGGAGCCTGGGCTCCAGAGTCTGGCCAACACCGGCCTCGGGCCGTCAGGCCTGCCTGGGACGGGCGGGGAGAGGGGTACTGACGGGGCCAGCAGACTGCGGGCGTGTGGGCCCAGGACGCACTGCGGTCACATTTGTCCCCCGTCCAGAACCGGTCTGCTCAGACTCCACGGCCGGGTCGTGCTCCCCACCCCCACCCCGGGGCTGCCTGGGCATGAGTCAAGGCAGGGGGATGGGAGGGGGCAGCGGAAGCCACAGCCTTGTGGGTGGGGGCGCGGGGGCCCACGGAGGGGGCACTGCCCTACCTCCCCGGGTGCTGGGGGCAGCTCAGGTGCCAGAACCAAAGGCTGAGTCTGTGGAGGAAGAAATACCCATCGCTGTCACGTGGGAAGTTACATAAAAATTCCATTTCTAACGAGACAGCAAAACTCAGAAGCCGTCCCGGCCGGGTCAGAAAGTGGCTTTGGAAGGTCCGTGGCCTCGGTGGCCAGCTGTGCTCCTTGGTCTGTTCGCAGGGGTGACACGATCCACAGGATCCACATTTACAAAGCCCAAGCCTTCGCGGGGTCTGCAGCGGGGGACGTGGGTTCAGGGACTCTGAGTTCAGGTGAAAAGGGTGTGTCGTGCCATCAGGTACTGCCCCGAGACCCCCACAGGTGACCCTGTGGGGAAGGGCGGGCACCCTTCCTCCCGCCGGGTGGCCCTGGGTCTGGCTTTCTCTGGCTGAGCACCGCCCCCCCCCCCCCCCCCATCCCCTGAGTAGCGGGCGCTGACTTTTCAGTGTGTAATCTCAGGTAATTCCGTCCCAGGCGGGAGAGGCAGATCACCAAACGCGGCTCGTAAAGAAGGAAACTGAGGCTCAGGGTCACATAAGCCACTCAGCGGCTCAGACAGGAGGCCAACCCAGCCTATATCTTGCTCTCCATCTCAGACTGCAGGAGTTTCCAGGTCCTCCCCGGCACCCCCGAGAGAGCCCATTTCCCACGGACAGATCAGATTTATTGTCCTGGGTTCTATCTCCTTGGAAATTGGTAAATGGCTCGTTGGCCAGCCATAAAACTCAAATAACTGGGAGAACGTTCTGGATGAGCAGGACTCCCCTGAGCTCTGACCGCATCCAGAATCACGAGTCGGGCACGCATCTCTGCGGTCCACCCCTCGGGTCAGCCGGGGACTGCTGTTCCCCGATTCGAGGATTATTTTTAAACACCGAATTTGGCGAGGCTGGAGAGGAGAGGAAGGAGGGCATGTGGGGAGAAACAGAGCTGAGGAGGGTGAATGAAGTCCCCCCCGGGAACAACAAGCGATCTGTTTTCTCATCAGCCAGGCTGGGCGAGGGAGGGACGAGGGGCAGGGCCTGGGGGCTGTGCTGACGGGGTTGCCAAAGCCACCCCAGGCCGGGCGCCCGGAGACTGCCACATCCTCTCTGGGCGTCCACCGGCCCCTTTTCAGGCCACCCCACCCTCCCCCACTGGACGTGGCCAAGCGCCTCCTCCCGCCCGGACGGGGTCAAGGGCCGCGTGGCCCGGAAGTTGGGAGCTCGGACCACGCCGTCTGGGGCCAAGTCCTGGCTTCGCCTTTGTAACCACACCCCAAGTGGCCTGGGACAAGGCTCCCCGGTCTCTTGGGACCTAGAATGGGGATAAAAATAGTATCTAATCCACAGGACCCTTGTGACAATGGAGTCAGGTGATTCATCAGAGCGCCCGACACCGAGCCGGTGAACGGCAGGCTGCCTCCGTCCCAGCCTCGCACAGCCATCCAGGTCCTGGTGGGCCCATTGGACCCATCGGACCAGCAGCGCACCTCCTCGGGAGTCCTGCCAGCCCCGGGCTCAAGTCTACACTCACTCCTGAGGCCCTGCACGGTCTGGGTCTTGCTCCCACCTCCTTATTTTCTCTGCTCGTCAACTGTCAGCCCTCTCCGCTGGGCCTTTGCACATGCTGTTCCCCCCACGCCTGGGACACCCTTCCCCTCTCCTACAGCCGGACAACTTCGGCCGAGCTTTCAAGGCTCGGCTGGGGCGTCTGTCTCCCAGAAAGCTTTTCTCCCCCGGACTCTCTCACTCCCCTGGGTGGGTTCCTGAAACTCCGGCCTTGCCCCTGCCTCAGGATTGTCATGGGGGCTCCCCCGTCACCAGCGTGGACAGGACCGTGCTGCCTGTGTGCTTGGTGCCCTGCCTTGACTGCAAACCGGGAGAGGGGACCATGGGAACGCAGGCCTCGCCCCTGGGACCTGGCCACCCGAGCCCGGAATCTCCCGGCACTGGGAACAAAGAACACGTGACCAGTGACATGCCTGTCACCAACGCATGCGTGTCCCACCGTGCCCCTCCCCCGCAGGGGTGCACGAGGGGCGGGCGAGGTGGAAGGAGCACCTCCAAGGCCAGGCCCACGGCAGGGCGAGGACAGGTCCCGCCCCGGCCTCCTGGGCGCCCGGTGGCGGAGATCAGGGCACAGGATTAGGCTTTTGCTCCGCCTGGCCCTTCCCTGGGCACCCCTTTCCCCGGCTCCCCTGCCCCCATCAGGCCAGCCCGCGAGGCCCAGCTCAAATGCCACCTGGTCTGGGCAGCCGCCTCGGCTACGCCCCCCCACCCCCACCCCCACCCCCACCCCACGGTCCGGGGAGAGGCCCCTCTTCTGGAGGCTCGTTCAGCGAATACCTAATGGGCTCCACTGGGGGCCAAACCCAGTGCAGGGCAGACATAAGCAAGCCGGACACAGTCCGGCCGCCACGGGACTGTGGTCTGGGGGGTAGAGCCAGGAAGCAACTGATCCCACCATGAGTTAGTGGCTAAGCTTGGACCTTCTTCCTACTTCTAGCGGTGGTAGGAGCACTATGGATTAGCACTCCCCAGGGCAGGGCCCTCTGGGGACTCACAGACCTTCCTGCGGGTGGCAGGTGCCCAAGAGACAGGCGCTGGCACTAATGGGGAGGCAGCAGCTGGCAGCTGTCGAGGGCTGTCCCCAGGGCCGGGATGAGCGTCACCCAGGCGCTCACTCGCTTCTAGCCACGCCCCAACCCGAGGCTGTACTGACGCCCTTCCCAGGGTGCAGGCGGGTGGGGGGGGAGGGGGCAGGGCCCGGATTCAAACCCCACGCTCTGCTCCGGTGCCCTGTCTGCGCTCACCGATGAGCGTGTCCACACGCCAGGCAGCACGCACGCGCACACGCGTGTAAGCCCACACGGTGGCAGTGGTGACTTAACCTCCGGCAGGTCCCCAGGCTCCCAGGGCCCTCCCTTGGCGGCACAGACCTCACCCCGAGTTCGCGAATGTTTGTCTTCAGGACGACACCCACTTCAAGGTCGTGACCGTCTCGCTCCGAGATGTGAAGGCCGGGGATGAACACTCCGGGAGGCGAGACGCCCGCGTGAAGCCAGATCAGAGCGGCTCCCTTGACCCCTGCCGTCGTGCTCGAAGCCCGTCCACCTTTCCTTCAAACACAGATGGTGGCTTCCACGGCGTGCCCGGCACGGTGGCTCTCGGAGCGCATCTGCCTCTTCCACGGGGCCGCAAGCCGGACAAGGGCTGGGACCCGGGACCGCTGACATAACTCGCAGGGCCCGGTGCAAAATGGAAAACGCGGGCCTTTGCTACAAAGTTAAGTCGGTATCTCTGGACAGCGACGGCAGGACGACTGCGTGAATCGCAGCCCCGCGAAGCCGGCCCTGCTGAGACCGTGCAATTGCTGCTTGTCGCCATAAGCAGCATCGGGGTTGGCACGTAGTAGGCACTTGGTAAACACCTGCAGGAGTGGTGAATGAGTGTAGGCATCGTCGGCCCCATTTTTCAGATTAAAAAAAAAAAACCCTAACTTAGCGAGACTAAATGGTTTGCCTGGACCTGGAAGGTGGCAGGGCCATGACCCGAACCCGGGGCTGTCTGACTGCAAACGGGCTCACAGTGGGTGCCGGGGGCTGGGGGGGGGGGGGGGGTGACATCACCTGGCCTGGAATCCGAGCCCTGCCGTTCTCCGGCTGGGTGTCCTAGACAAGTTACTTCACTGGCCTCGGGTTCCTCGTCTGTGAGACGGGAACCGTGCCCCCACCTTGCTGGGGGACTGGGGACAGAAAGGACCAGAAGCACAGCAGAGCACCTAGCACCTAGCAAGTACTCCGAAAGGGGCTCCTGTCCGGTGTCGCCCACTGTTCCCAAAGCCAGCGGCTTAGAGCTTCCCGTGTGCCCCTTAGCAAACGGCGGTGTGTCTGAAACCATGCCTGCCCGTGAATTTCTGAAGTTCTTCCCTCCATGCTGTGCTTGTGCCTTTGGTCAGCGCCAACAGCCTTCGCTCTGACGGCTGGCTCATCGCTTCCCTGCCCGGTGCAAGCTTCTGGGGCAGGGGGCACTTCTGTGCCTCTCAGGCCCCCACCATACTTAGCATCCAGCAGGCGCTAAATAAATATTTGCTGCCCAAGGAGTAGAAACTGTGTCCACACTCACTGGTCTGGATGCCAGATTCACCTTACTGCCAAGAGCAGACTTTCAGAAGAAACAGCGTAGATCCAGGCAGAGAGCAGCGACATGCCTGCTCCTCCCACGGAGACCGGGTCCCGATTTCTACCGTCATCGCCAGTGACCCTGGGCATTAGCCTCATGGTGGAAGCCAGTGACCTTAGCCAAGAAACCCCAAACCCCAACTCTGGGGCCAGGGAACCCAGGTGGGGCATGATAACACCTGCTCACCTCTCCATCCAGGGAGGAGACCTCTCTGCAAACTGTAGGGTGGGGTGCTGGGGTGTTGTAACCAAAAGAGTGTGCAAGTTACCATTAACTTAGAAACCACTGCTGTCTCCTCCAATGCCCCCCTCAAGAACACATTCTTCCAGTTTCTCCTTCTAGGGCTCTCTCCCCTCTGCAACGCCCTCCCCCCAGCCAGCTGGGCTCTGGGTTCAAGTTCTAAACTCGGCCTGTTTCTGTGGCCCCCTTCCTTGAGCCCCTGCCCTGGGCCCCTTCTGCACACTTCCTGCACGGTACTCCCTCGACTGTTGGAGGCAGGCACTGCCGCTCTCCCCACGTCACAGGTGACGGAACTGAGGCCCGGGCAAGGGCACACAGCTGAGGGAGGCTGAGCCGGAAGTCCTAGTCCTGTCGAAGGCCCCGGGTGTTCTGCTCTTTCCCCTAGGTGCCACCCCGGGTCACAGGGCAAGCGGCTCCCCCCCCCCCGCCCCCACTCAGCCTCAGTTTCCTCCCTGGTTAAGGGGAGGGCTTAGCTGAGGCCATCGAGGGGCACTCTGCAAGTTGACAATCCTCTGCCTCCGTCTGTTCCCTGGAATTATCTGGCGGCACCATGGAGCTAAAACAACCCCTGGAAATCCCAGCGGCATTTTTTTCCCCACTGGAGAAACACAAAAATATCACATGAAGAATGAATCACTGTGTCAGGGCAGGAAGAGGAAAGACAGGCCCGCGGAACGCCTGTCTGGAGGGTGGCCTCGATTTCTCTCCCGACGCCGGGGCCTCTATTCCGGCCTCCCTCGGTGTGCGGGGCCCTGGCCCTGGGACCCCTCCTCACAGGGGAGAACAGAAGCCAGAGACAAGCCTCGGATTCCCACCTGTAGGTGGAGATAACACACCCACCCTGAAGGGGTGCCGGGAGGGACCACGGAGGCATGCACGGATGCATTCATTCATTCATTCATTCTTTCTTTCTTTCTTTCTTTCTTCCATTCCATTCGAGGCATGATGCTGGGCTGGGGGCTGCAGCCCGGTGGGCCGAACAGACCCGCCCCATCCTCACAAAGCCAACCAAATACCCACATGTGTGACTCAGGGCATTGGAGCAGATGGGGGGGGGGGGAGGGGGCTGACCTGGTCTGGGTCGGGGGCACCCCAGGGAAGCTGAGCTTTGACAGGTAAACTGGCCCGGTCCAGACCAGGAGAGGGTGGGCCTGGGGGAGAGAGCATTCCAGCACAGAGCACAGCTCGGCAGAGGCCAAGAGGTGCAAAGGGAGACGGGAGGGGAGGCAGAGGAAGGGGGAGGAGACCCCGTTCACCTATCAGGGCCCAGGTGAGCGCTCCGGGCACAGGGGACATGCCAACGGGCATCATTCGTGAAGACCACCAGCGACGAAGGGGGCTGCGCTCCTGGGCGGGGAGGGGACAGGAAAAGAGAGCAAAGACAAAGCGAGTGAAGCGGGGGGCGGGGCGGGGGGGGCATCTGAGCACCTACTGTGTGCCAGGCACTTTTGTGCATTCTTGGGCCTGCATTGGAGGGGGGAGGGAGGCGCTGGCCATGACCCTGTGGGGGGCCCCTCCGTCTGTCCACACGGTCCTCTGCTGGCCAGAGCTGGGTGAGTGCACAGGCCACCCCGAGGAGCCGGGTGGACAGGGGAGGTTGAAAGATTTACAGCTGGGCCACAAAGGAGGCCGGCTCCCTCCCCTTCCCTTCTGCCTTTGCACTCCCACGTGGCCTGAGCTGCGCCACAGATAAACCCCCTTTGTCATCCCCTGGGAGAACAGGCACCCTGCGGGCCACCAGGTCCAGACTGGGCTGGGGCCCCTGTGTCCCGCCACGGGGAAAGCGGGGGCCGTGGGGCCCAGGGGAAGTGCCGCCCCAGCCTGGCGGGGTTGGGGGCCAGTAGCCTCGGGACCAGGAGGAGTTGGGATTATCCGCGATTTACAGGTGAGGAACCAGGCATTTCTCATCTCAACTCGGCCCCGGGCCCACCCGGCTCGTCAGTGGCAGAGCTGGGACTCGGACCAGAGTGGCCTCCCGAGGGATGGGTGGGGGGATGGGGGCGTTCCCGGCAGAGGAACAGGGGGGAGGCGGACGGACGGGAGGGCTGTTTCAGGGCCACAGACGCGTTTACCAAGGGGAGAGGGAGCCGGAGGGCGGGCTCGGAGCTTGGGGCCCCGACAGTCGGGCTTGGGTCCCGGCTCGGCCACTTCTCAGCTGTGTGACCCTGGGCATGCTCCCGCACCTCTCTGAGCCCGGCCCGCCTCGACGTTTTTACGATACGATTCAAAGCAAACCCGCTGCGTGCCAGATCCTGAGAACCATGTATACAGACAGGTGGCTGGAGCGTCACAGGAGTGACCACCCTACGTAGGACAGGACCCACCGGCCAGCCTGGTGGGCCGGGACACAGGACGCCTGGAGGAAACCCGAGTCCTCAGCAAGCTTGGGGAGGCCCGGGGGAGGCTGATGTCACCACATCCTCAGAGTGGGTGCCCAGCTCTGCACGGTAAAGGGCACCAACGCCCCTCCCAGGCTCGGGGACGGCCCTGCTGGCCCGCGGGGACCACGCACGAGAATGTTCTCGGTAGCGCGGTGTAGAAGGGCAAAGCCCTGGGGACAGCCCAAGGGGACAGACGGGAAAATGCACTGCGGTGTGCCCAACACTGGAACACAGCCACGCCGGACGTCACAGGGTATTTTAGCAACCCGGGGCTGAGGGAGAAATTCAGGTCCCCAGATCAAACTCGGCACGGTCCACTTTCCGAGACTAAACACAGCTGGAGAGGAACAGGCACTCTGGAAGGAGGCATGTGGCCGTGCCCTCGCGTTGGGTGGCGGGTTTGGGAATGTTTATTATGTCATTAGGAGACAAACGAGTAAAAAAAGAGGGTTTGGCACGGCTCACAGTGGGAGAGCACCAGGGGAGGAGCCAACCTCATTCCCTGGCCCGCAGTCCAGGCAATAAAATGTCAAATCAACACGCGGGGCGCCAGGGTGGCTCAGTCGGTCAAGCATCGGCTTTTGGATCCGGCTCAGGTGATGATCTCACAGACCGTGAGTTCAAGCCCCCCGTCGGGCTCTGTGCCGATGGCATAGAACCTGCTTAGGATTCTCTCTCCCTCTCTCTCTCTCTCTCTGCCCCTCCCTGGCCGTCTCTCTTTCTCTCTCAAAATAAATAAATACACTTAAAAAGCACCGTTTTAAAAAATTGAACCAAAAAAAGATTATGCCCCCTCCCCCATCGACTGTAAATAGTCCCAACCCCCTGGCACTGGGGAGCCAACCCCTCGGGCGTGACGGGCGGGGGCGGCTGCAGGGGACTGGCCTGGCAGAGTTCTACCTCCCAGGCTCTTGGCCTGGTGCTGGGGTTTTCCCACACCCCTAAGGATCTGTCTCCACGGTGAGTGGAGCCTCCTCCCGGTGAGTATCCTGTCCCCTTGAGTACTTCCTGGTCATAAACTCTCTGTGCCTGGGCTTCCTCGCCTGTACACGGGGGACACCAGTCATGACCCCTCCTCCCGTGTAACTCCACAATTTGACCTGCCCTGGTGGACCCACCTGACATGACACAGGCACAGGACCCCAACGCCATCTTGCACCTGCCTGGATAGGTCACCCGCCTCCGGGGCCCGGTGTCCCCCTCTTAAGTGGGCGCCCTGCCTCTCCCCGCTGCGGGTCACGGGGAAATGAGGGAGACGGAGGTCGAGTCGTGCGCGAGGTGCCCTTGGCCACTCACAGGGACGCCAGGGGATCCAGGGACGGCAGGATGGATGCCAAACGGATGCCACTGACCGAACACACTGCAGACAGCAAAGCCCCCGCGAGGCGCCAGGTGCTCTCAGCCGTGCCCTTGACCCTGACCCCCATGATGGCGCTCTCCCACCCAAGGAGGATGAGAGCACCATGTGACTTGCTCAGGCGTTGCTGTCACTGACAGCGGCCCCCGCGTGGAACCCAGATTCAAAACAGACAGAGCCAGGGGCGCCTGGGGGGGGGGGCTCAGGTCACGATTTCGCGGTTCGTGGTTCGAGCCCCGCGTCGGGCTCTGCGCTGACGGCTCGGAGCCTGGAGCCCGCGGCGGATTCTGTGTCCCCCTCGCTCCCTGCCCCTCCCCCACTCACACTCTCTCTTTCTCTCTCGAAAATAAATAAACATTAAAAACCTCGCAGACTGTGGGAAGGTGGCTGGGCCGGGGTGCCTGGAGTGCGGCCCTGCGCCCTACCGGGGAGCCGGCTAGAAACACGGGATCTCGGAACCCGCACCTTCATACCGGCTTTTCGGGGGGATTCTGACACCCGCTCACGCAGGAGAACCACTGGGCTGGTCAGAGGTCAGGAGATGGTTTCTGGAAAGGGCCTAAGGCACCTGTCCTCTGAGCCACTTGGTCTTCATTGTAACAACTCAGCCCGGCCATCGTCGCCCCGTACCCCATCCTGAGCATGTGGGTGAGGCTGTGTTCCAATGAAAATTTATTAACAAAACCAGGCGGCCCGGGGCCGCTGAGCCCCTGCGTCACAGCCTTGATACCCACCAGCCTCCGGGGCACCTCCCGGGAGCTGGCTGGAGACACGGGCCCCTGGGCCGCCCCGCCTGCCAACCGGGCCCGGCACCTGCAAGTTTGAGAGGCCCTGGGCCGCAGCACACACTGGGGGGCAGGCAGCGGCCTCTCCAGGCGGCCCCCGGGCCCTGCCGCTTGCTTGCTTCCTTCCTTCCTTCCTTCCTTCCTTTGGGGTCTGATGAGCAGGGACTGGGGGGGGGGGGATCTGGGGGAGGGGCCGCCAAGCGGGTTCTAACAAACCTCGGCACCAACTCGGGCGGCTAATCTACAGCAGCTGCTGTTGCAACCAGAGACTTGTCAGCTGTGATTAAGCGAAGTTGCCTTCAGGCCAATCAAGTTCAAAATTATGCAAATAGGACCATAAAGGAGACCACAGGGAGGGTGCGTGCGCTGCTGGCTCCCTCACTCGACCTGGTGCTCTGAACCCCACCCCCCCCCACCGCCACCGCTGGTCTGGGGTGGGGGGGGGGGCCCCCGCCCGAGTCACCCCTGGACCCGCTCCGCTTCTGGGGGTTAACGAGCCGGCCGCCCACGCTCCGCATAGTTGGCACCGAAGCCACCGGAGGGGGAGGTGAGCCAGCAGCCGGCAGGAGCCCAGCCAGGCCCTGACGCCCCTCGGAAGAGCATCTCTGCCACCCCCGCTTGGCCGGTCTGGCCCCACGGGAGCCCCGATTCTGGCCTCACCGGGGGCCCTCCACACCGAAGAGGGCTCCCTGGTGGCGGTGTCCCGACAGCCGACAGCCGGGGGAAACAGGACACTCCCAAAGGTGGCAGGAAGCGGCTCCCAGCCATCTTCCCCGAGCGCTTACGAAACGCTGCTCACCCCTGCAACCCAGACCTGGACAGCCTCCTCCGGCTCATCTCCATTCGCGGGGCCCCTGGCACCCCCACGTGCGCCCCGCAGCCATCCCCAGCCCCGTGGTCCCCCCTCCCCTGGGCTTTGCGGCCTCCCTCTGCCAGCCCCTCCCACGACGGACCTCCCAGGAGGAGTGAGGGGTCGGCCACCAGACCCCCGTGAAGGGTGGAAGGCACAGGGTTTCCGCAACAGAGGGAAGGCCCTCCCGCCCCTTTCAGACACACTCCCCGAGTCCCCATCCTGTCCAGGGGAACAGCAGTATCACATCGTCTTAGGTGACCTGGAGAGAAGCCAGCCCTCAGGCCCGAGGTCACCATGGTCGGCTCTGTCAGGGGTGGGGTCAAGAGCGGGCTTCTGGAATCGCAGGGAACTGCTCTGAGCCCCCCCCCCTCCCCGCTCAGGGAAGACCAGTGCCTCCGGCCTACGCAGCCCTCCCCCCCGGCCCTGGAGGCCCATCCAGGTTCACCCTGGCAGCGACAGGGCAGAGTCTGGCCCCCGGAGGGCGAACCTCCTTCACACGGGGCCTCTGCGGGCTGAACCCTGCCCAGCAAGGCCAGCTCCCTGCTTTTCAAGACGGAACATTGCTCATAACGGCGAGAAACTCGCTCAGTTTTATAGCCTAGGTTGACATCGAGGTAAACAGTGTTATGGAGGTCTAATTAGCGTGCCGCTTGGGGGAGCGTGGGCTCAAAGATTTCTGGGGAACGGAGAGGTCCCACCCGAAAGCATTCATGAAAGAGCTCCGCCAGCAGGAAGCCCGGCCAGGGCTGGGCCGGGGAGGGCAGAATTCCACGAGGCGGCAGGTGCCGGGCCCGAGCCTGGCAGAGGGTGGCCAGAGAGAGGACGGGGGTGCGGGCTGGCCTGAGGGAGGGCGCGCCGCTGCCCTGGGACCCCTTAGCCTGTCTGCGCCTCCCCCTTCCCTGTGAAGGGGGGTGCTAATCCCGGCTCGCGGGGGTGGGGTGAGGATTAAATGAGATCGTACACGTGAACCCAGGACCGTGCCGGGTGGTCAGTCGGTGGCCAGGAAACAGGGCTCTCCTTCTCTGCCCATCCTTCGTGGAGGTTTGCTTAGAGCAGTTACATGTTCTCCTAGGTGAGGTCGTCGCACGTGACCCTGAGAAGTGCTCCAAGCGGGATGATTAGCCTCAAGTGGACACGAGAGGCCTCCCAGGGGCTGTCATTTCTGGGGGGGGGGGGGTCCAATAGCTTATTAGAAGAAGCAGACCTGGTGATTCTTGGCCCGGGGCTCCCTCCACAGTGTCCAACTGGCCACACCTGCCACAACGCACCCATCTCCGGCACGGTGGAGGGAGGGGGCGTCTACACTTGGGGCTCACACGGCTGTCTGTGCCGCGGCATCCCCTCCCCAGGCCCCACGGTCAGTGGGGGGGGCCCCTCCTTGGACAAGAGCCCAGGGGATCCAGGCTGTGGAGGCAGAACCCAAGCAAGAGTTAGCCTGTATGTAACCACTGACCTTCTGTGCAGGGGAAACGGGAGAAAGAGACTATTTCTTGAGCACCTACTACGTATCCAGCCTTGGGACAGCATTTGACAAAGGCCGCCTCCTTTAATCTTCAAAAAGGAGGCGGGGCTTCTGCTCCCAGTTTGCAGATGAGAAAACTGAGATGTTGTGTCACCTGCCCAAGGTCATGGGGGCCCGCTGAGCTACTGGCATCCAGCCGGTCTGGTTTCCAAGTCAAGGTTCTTTCTGGGCCTCTGGCTGTTGGCCTTGGGCAACGGGGAGGAAGTGGAGGGGAGGGAGGGAGCTGCCGCTTTCCTGAAATGAAACCGCAGAGAAATTCCCCCTCTCCGGAGGCCCGGGGGGAAAGCAGAGGAGAGACCATTTTTGGAATCAGCTGGTCCCATTTCCCACCGGGTGCTGGAGTCCCGGCCCTCCGCCCACACTCAGGACTTCCCGGCAGATCTGGCCCCTGACTGAACTCCTTCATCCACAGAACTCAGCTCCCCACGGCCCCCGGGGGCCATTCTCCTGGGGGACAATCAGACTGGGAAGCTGGGAGAATCTGTGCTCCCGGCCCTCCCCTCTGTGCTGCTCTGGCCTCACACGGAACGGGCTACTTTTTTTTTACGTTTGTTTATTTTTGAGAGAGACAGAGTGTGAGCGGGGGAGGGGCAGAGAGAGAGAGGGACACAGAATCTGACACAGGCTCCAGGCTCTGAGCTGTCAGCACCCACCGACCGTGAGATCCTGACCTGACCTGAGCCGAAGTCGGCCGCTTAACCGACAGAGCCACCCAGGCGCCCCGGAACAAGCCTCTTTTAAAACAGTCAGCATTTGGCTCAAGCTGTGAAAAATAAATCCACGTTTGGTGTGTCAGGGGGTGTAGGCTAGGCCACGCCTGGGAAAGGAAGGGGTTGTGGGTGGGAGGCCCCCTGGGTGTCCCAGACCTAGCTCCTGGCCTCAGGGATGGGGGGACGGGGAACATCCAGGTACTGGGGAAACAGATCTGGTTCCAGGGCCCTCACCTCCGCTACCAGACATGGGACCGTGAGCAGGTCGCTCCATTCAAACCCCCCGTTTCGTTCCTGCCTCCCTCCCGTCCATCTCGCGGGCAGGAAACTTTCAGTGAGCACCTATTAGGCGCCACTCCTGACTCCAGCCCTGAGGATGCAGAACTGAACTAGACAGACACCTGTCCTTGGCACGTGGATGCCTCCGTCTGGAGCGGAGAGGGGGGCTCTGCATGCCTCCCCACCTGGGGTCTGGCACAGGAGAGGGCAAGCTCAAGGCGCCCACCTTGGCGACGCCCACGCCTGAGGCCCCTGCAGACTGACGGCCCCCGGTGGAGGCCGGGGCCAGGGCCGGTGCCCCTCTGAGACCCTGGTTGCCCAGCCCCGCGCTGGGCACGGAGCGGAAGGTGGCAGGCGGTGGGGGGACGGGCGGCGAGGAGGCAAGAGGCCCCGGCCCCGGCCTCGGACAGTCCACAAATAAACTGCTCATCCCCCTTCCCAACTGAGAGAGACAGAAAATAGCTTTCACACTATATTTTCTGATTTTTTTTTTCCCACTTCACTGCTTCTAAATCGATCCAGAACAGATTGTCCAATTGTTTGAATTTCAGGAGAAAAGTCTCCTAATCTTTCCTCGGTCCTGCCCAGGATTCTGCCGCGCCCTAGCCCTCTCCTGGCGATCTGGCTGGAGGCGGGGGCTCCCCGGGGGCTGGGGGGGGGGGGTCTGTGCTCTCTGGTGGCGCTCATGCCCAGGACTCCCCGGAAACGTCCTGTCCCCGGAAGAGAAGGCTTTGCTC
This sequence comes from Leopardus geoffroyi, assembly GCF_018350155.1. Lineage (NCBI taxonomy): Eukaryota > Metazoa > Chordata > Mammalia > Carnivora > Felidae > Leopardus > Leopardus geoffroyi. The sequence goes on from NC_059341.1 coordinate 137,612,499, forward strand.
CTCCGGGAAGGACCGGCCTCGAGGGGCTCTGCAGGCAGTGGGGCCACTCGGGAGCCCGAAAGCCTGGGTAGAGCTGGAAGCCGCCACCCGCCTTCCTCTCCCCTGCCCGTCAGGAAAAGTACCCTGGGTGCTGGGCTGAGCCACAACCTAAGCAACCGTGAAGGGCCGGCATTATCCCTGTTGAGCCAGCAGCAGGGCAAACACTCCTTAAGTTGCCAGAGTCAGGCCACTGCCTTGGAGGCCAGGCCACTGCCGAATGCTACTGCCTTTCCACCAATGCCACGGTCAGCCACGCCCAGGCGCAGAAAGCTTGCAAACTCCCTTTCCTGGGCTCCATATGCGTCGTCCCTTCTGCCTCCATGTCCCTCTACCCCTTGCCCCTTGACCCGGTCATCCCATACTCTGCCTCCTGGGATGCCACCTCCTCCGGGAAGACCTCCTTGCTGCTCCGCCCCCTTTCTCCAGGCAGCATGCTCCTCCAACCACTGTCCTCACCGACGCTTGCTCAGTCCCTCATGCAGGACCCCGACCCGGGGCGGAACAGGCCACTGTGCCCAGACCGCGAGCTCCAGGCACAGCTTCCGGAGTGAATAACCGGGCAACGTGCACCTGAACAAACGGCTTGCGCGCTCCTGTCTGACACCCGGCCCCTTCCAAGGAGGCCACAGATGACAGTGCAAACCAGGGTCTAGATAGTGAAGGTGCCACTGCCCTTGACCTCGAGGTCCAGATGATGCTGGGCAAAGCCAATGCAGCCCCTCCCAGACCTCACCTCCTCCCCAGGATCTCGCTACCCTGCATCTGTCCCCCCAAAGAGAAGGAGCTGGGTGATGGTGACAGACCAGTGGAAACACGTGAAGGGCTTGTTTCCGGAACATTCTGCCTGGCCCCTCAGGGCCCCCACCCGCGTGGGAGGCAACCCTCCCAACCGCGGGACGGGCAGGCCTGGCTCAGGCTGGCTCTGCCCTCCCGCCTGCCCCTTCCCCGACCCCGTGCTTCGGGCCTCCTGGGGAGGGACTCGGGCGGCTCACAGGCTGGTGCTCCAGATCTCTGCCTGCAACGTGCCACCCTGTTGCAAAGCCTCCCGTGCAACCTGTCCCCCGCCGTATGGAGTCCAAACACCTCCTCCGACTTCCCGCGCAGCTTCCCAGATTACAAACTACGCTCAGACACGCTGCCTCTGTGCATCGCCACCCCCCCCCCCCCGAGGAAGCGAGCACCCCTCCCGAATCACGCAGGACGAGACAGAGGTTCAGAGGCGCGCCCGACGGGAGGCGGCCACGGTCGGAACTCGACTCCGTCCGGCTCAGAACCAAACTGCCGGGGGCACCAAGCGGCCTGGGCCCCCAGACTTGGGCCACCACCCCTGGTCCCGTGGAACGGGGACAACAGACGTTTGCCCGGGAGATGGCTACAAAGCCCGTTCTATCTCATGGCTCGCGGCCCTCAAAAGGAAGCCCCCTCCCCACTGCCCTGATCCTTGGCCTGTGATGCTTCCTGAGAGCTGTCGTTCCTTCCTCCCTCTGTCCGTCCGTCCCTCCATCCATCCACCCACTCACCCGTCCATCCCCCTGCCGGCCCGCCCCTCCACCTTGTCCGTCCTGTCCGGGCACACCTGGGTTAGGAGCTGTGTACAGAGCTAAATCGGGAGAGACGTGGTCTCCATCCTTCGAGGACAGAGAGAAACTCCACTGCTCTGTGCCTCCTGGATGCTTCGGTTATTAAACACGACAGTGGTGACAATGACGGTACTATTTCCTGAGCACTTACCAGGGGTCAGGCTCAACGCCAAGCACGCTCCTTGCATTTACTCATTTAACTCTTGAAAGAACCTTGTGAGGTGGCCGCTGTCCCCATTTTCTAGATGAGGGCGCTGAGGCCCAGGGAGGTGACGTAACTGGGGTTTGAGCCCCGACGGTCCCTCCAGAGTTCTGGGGCCATAAACAATGGTTGTCACTGTCACTGGCCCAGGAGCCCACAGTGTCAGGATTCTTACCTGGAACCCTCAAAAGGACCCCTGTAACTTATCACTACCAACATTTATCCACCTTCTTTTGCAAAGGAGGAAACTGAGGCCAGGAGTGAAACAAGCAGCCGGGCACTGGGGCTGGGCTGTGAACGCAGGAGGGGGGACCGGGGCTGGCCCCCGTGCTGCCGGGCTCTGTGGTCTAATGGCTCCCTCGATACGTTTGTTCCCCCGCTCTGGAGGTTCAGGGACGATCAGGTGCGGTCCCTGCCTGGCTGCTTCAGGAAGGGCCGGAGCGATACCAACGGCAACAGTGACCTTCCCGCTCGTTGTGATAAAGCGAGAAAGCGGAGAGCTGGCGGGCTCGTGAGCACACGCTCCGTGCACACGAAGCACCTTCTGCATATCCTATCTGGTTCTCACCGTAACCCGTTTCGCAGATGAGGAAACAGAGGCCCAGGGGCCACGGCACTCGCCCCGGGTCACAGAGTTTGGAACAAGCAGAGGGGAAACTTGTCCAGGGTGGGATCTGTGCCAGGAGCCTCCCCCCAGCTCTGCCCGTTGCCCTGACAACGGGCCTCAGCTCAGAGGCTGGGCCCACTCCCCAGAGGACTTGGGGTCCCAGGGATTCGATTCCAGGAAGCCATCCCCAGACGATGCCACATTCCCGCCCTGCTCCCTGAAAAAGTGAAACAACAAAGACCTCGGGAACCAGCTGGACCCCCGCTGAGCTGAAGGCCAGGCCTCTGGGGCTCAGTGGTGATGCCAGGCTTCCTGCAAATGGGCAGAGGGGGGCCCTCCCCCATTTTCTGGAGGTAGAGACTGAGGCTCGGAGCCCGCAGATCTTGCCAGGACCCACGTCCTGGAGCCCAGCCTGAGCTACAGCCCAGGAGGAGCAGGGCTCAGAGGGAAAGAGAGGAAACTTTCTAGGCTTTGGGATTAGTGTCTGTGGTGCCCGTTGAATTTTTAGAAGTTCCGTATAGCAGTTTATACTTGTTCCTCTACCCCCCTCCCCCCAGCCCGAGCCCACGGGATCCAGAACCTTGAGTTTCAGAGCCCTGTCTGCCTATGACCCTGGCCACCTCGATTCCCCTCTGGGCTCTGTTCTCCTTGGGGAAAGGGAGACCCAGAAGTTGGCCTTGGGGTTTCCTGCGGCTGCTGGAAGATAATGGATACGAAAGGGCTTCGTAATAAAGGAACCTGCAAATGTTAAAATCCGAAGATGCCACTGGGAGCCCAAGCCAATGTGAGACCCGCTTCAGGATCTTCCTCAGGCTCCTCCTCTATCCTGAAATGCCCCCTGCCCTCCTCTGCCTGGCACACTCCTACTCACCCTTCAAGACCCAAGCCAAAAGTCACCTCCTCCAGGGAGCCCTCCCTGCCCCGTCAGGCAGGGTGGGTGGGACCTTGCAGATGCCTGCTTTATTCTATTCTGCACCCCCCCCCCGCCCCCGCCCCAACCACAAACACACTGCAAAACCCACCCGGGCAGGGTCCTGGTCTGATCGTCTCTTGCCTCCTGGGTCTGGACACAGGGTAGGTGCCCCGGAAATGTGGAAGGAAAGCAAAAGCTAAAGGCATTTTCTGTTCGTCTACAAATCCAGCTGCACACCCAAGATTCTCCCCGCAGAGGAAAAAGGAGCCCGAAGTGAAAGCAAATCACCATCGTTTCCTTAACCAGCTCAGGGAGCCGCGGAGGAAATTCTCACACTGGATTATGGGAGGGATTTTGCCTTTATTTTTAATTTGTGCCAATATCTAAGAAAGTGGCACTTTATTCTGAGCCCATCATGCACCAAGGAGCTTCGAATCTGGCGCAGGAGGCAAACTTTCCCGGCCCAATTTCCCGACGCACGGCTCTTCTCTGAGGCTTGCCAGCGAGGAATAATCAGATTATGTAGCTGGGTTTTAAAAGATCACGGTTTGTCTCATTTTCCAGGGAAGTGTGAACTAAAAAAAAAAAAAAAAAAAAAAATTTTTTTTTTCCCTCCCGGGGCTCTGTTAAGAGCTTCCAGAACTTAATTCAGTGTTAAATGGGTGTAATTTGGGAAACTCATGCATTATTTCTTAATTTCTCGAGGCGAGCCTGCACACATCTGCTGAGGTACGTGTACGTGCGGACAGATGGGCGGTAATCGGAGTGCACGCCCCGGTCGGGGGAGGGGAGGGGGCAGGCGGTCGAAAACACGCGAAGTAAACGCTCCATTCATGGTTGACGTCTAGAAATCTGGGATGGGAGGCATTAGCATTGCATCTCGGCTCCTGCTTTTCTGCCTGGATGGCCGGGGGGGGGGGGGGGGGGGGGGGGGGGGGGGGGGGGGGGGGGGGGGGGGGGGGGGGGGGGGGGGGGGGGGGGGGGGCGGGGGTTGAAGCCTTTTACTGGAGTGAAATTTACCATCTAAGGGTGGAGGGCAGGGGGGGATCTGAAGCCTTTTACTGGAGTGAAATTCACCATCTAAGGGTGGGGGGGGTCTGAAGCCTTTTATTGAAGGGAGTGAAATTCACCATCTAAGGGTTGGGGGGGGGTCTGAAGCCTTTTATTGAAGGGAGTGAAATTCACCATCTAAGGGTGGGGGGGGGGTCTGAAGCCTTTTATTGAAGGAGTGAAATTCACCATCTAAGGGTGGGGGGGGGTCTGAAGCCTTTTATTGAAGGGAGTGAAATTCACCATCTAAGGGTGTATGCAGCCCCCTCCGGGTCCCCCCCATCCCAGGCAGCCTCGGAGCATCCCAGGCAGGGTGGGGAGAGCCTCAGAAAAACACCTACCAAGTCTCCATCCTATCCCTGAACACCCCCGGCCTTCAAGGATGCTCGTTCACCGTGACCTTGAGCATGTCACAGGCCAGCTCGGGCCTCAGTGTCCCCATCTGTGTCTGGATAGGCAGACAAGTTTCCAGGTCCCTCTCGGGACCCACAGCAGCAGCCTCTGGGGCTTCCCTCTAACTGAGCACATATGCCAGGGTCCCCATCTTTGTCTGACCCCCCAACTTCAGGCTATGGAGAGTGGGGGCTTCCACACCCAAGACCCTACTGGGATGTCTCCCCCAGCCCCCCCCCACCAACCCTCATGTCCCGCATTGCTGAATGGGAAGACAGGCTCACGGGGCGAGTGAGTCACCAGTGAGTGGCCAAGTCAGGAGGCCCAGAGAAGGCTCTCCAGAAAATTTCTGACCTGGTCACAGCCAAGGGGAAAAGGAGGGAGGGGCTTGTCACAGGTGGGCCTAGCTGATACGGGAGCGGGGTACATTAACAGAGTCTGGGGTGTCAAGACAGCCACAGTCCCAGCCGGCGAATGATCTATTTAGACGCTCAGTCATCAAATAATCTGAGCCCTGGTTCATCTCTGGCAGGGACTCCCTGGGGACAGGTCTGAGGCCTTGGGATCTCCTCCATTTCCCCGGGGGGGGGGGGGGGGGCGGTCACACATAGACAAGGGGTCAAGGAATGTGCGTGCTGGAGGCAGGGAGTCAGGAAGGAAAAAGAGGTGGGGAGAGAAAAGGAGAAGACGGCTCTGTGCAGGGTGAGACCAAACAGGGCTGGGAGCACCTGCTGTCCCCAGCAGGGTGCAGCCCAGGCCTCTGGTCACCCTCCTCGCTTTCGCTGGCTCCAGATGTTCAGGACACCACCCTACAGAAGAGCGTGTAGGAAACAAGGCCCTCCTGTTCTTAGAGGCCGACTGCTGTTTTGGTGAATTCTAGAAAGGGCCGCTGGGCTGGGAAAAGGCACTTCTTGAGGGAGCTGGGGCCGGGGCTCTCAGTTCATCCTAGGCTCAGTGCGGATCTGTTGTGTGACTCAGCTGGGGAGACGCAAGCCAGCAGAGGCTGGGTTAATAGAGGCAGAGCATTCCCAAGAAGGGAGGTGATACCTATCACTGGAGCGTGAGACGGGCTGCTCTCTGGACCAGTCCAGAGCAGAGCAAACAGAAGGAAGTGAGACCCCAGAGACCCGCACGGCATACGGCATCTGGGGAGCCGCAGGACAGCCACGAGACAGGAGCGGGGCTCCAGGCAGCGCAGTGTCGTGGTTGGGAGCGTGATCCCGGCGGGGTCACCTGTCACTGCTGTTCTGTCGTATGACAGCATCCATAGTCACCGGGCCCGGTGCTTGCTCAGCACAGCACCCGGCGCCTAGTAGGCTTCCTGGCTTTTGCTACCAAATGCTGTCCTGCTGGGGGGGAGGTGCCACCTTGTGCCCCCGTCACCGAAGTCGCGGATCGTAGGCAGGCAGCTGAAGCGGCCAGGTCTGGTGTCCCCGGCTCCCTCCCTCTCCCAGAAGCCAAGGGCCAGCGGCCCGGAGGCACTGCTCTCCCGCAGCGTGGCCGGAAGCGGGAGGGCTGTCGAGGGTCTGGCCGATTGATTGTCCCAGAGAGCTGGACACCAGACCCGTCTCATCTTCCCCACCTGCCCTTCCCTCTGCACGCCCCGACCTTGGGCGCCTGCCCGCGGGCCACCTAACCATCCTCCCCTCCTCGCTGCCCCACCCCTGCTTCTGAACCGTCGCCCGGGCCGAGGCTGGGGGGCGTCCAGCTCCCCAGCGCCAGGCCTGCTCGGGCTACACCATCTGCCAAGCGTCTCTCTAGTCCTGCAGCATCCCCCCCCCCTCCTCCCCCTGCCTGATCTGCATCTTCAACCCGTAGAGGGTCTCTGCCCAGAACACCTTCTGCTCCTCCCGTCTGGCTGATTCGGGCCTGCCTTCTGGAAGGCTCCCCGCCCCCCTGCACCCCTCCTCGGGCCACCCCCTCCCCCGGGGGGGGTAGATCCTCCCCACCTGCGCCCCCGCACCTCGGCTTCCCCCAGGCAGGGCTCCAACCCCACTGGCTTGTCCGGGGGCTGTTTCCTCAAAAGCTGCCAAGGGCAGAGGTGGGGGGGGGGGGCTTGCTGGGTTGTGTGTGCAAAGTGAAGGAATGAATGGACGGATGGAGAGCAGGACCGGGGAGTGGCTCTCGGCATCTCCCTGGGGCAGGCCCCCCTCCCCTCCTTCTCCCCCCTCCCCCCCCTGCAGAAGTCTGAGCAGCCCTGGCCGTGCCCCCACCCGGGAGAGGGGGTGTGGGGCACACGCACACCGCAGATGATGCTGGCACACGCGCGCGCACGCACACACACACACACACACACACGCACACGCACAGCTCCAAGCCAGACTGCTTCTCCTGACCTCCCCACGAGCCCAGTACCTTCCAGACGCCTGACACGGAGGAACTCGGCGTGACAGCCACGTTAAAGAACCTGGCAGGACCCCCGACCTGGGGCTTTCACCTTGAGCCCCGAGGTACAGGGGCCACCTGGCTACAGGGAACTTTCTGGCCACCTCTTGCCCTGCACTCACCCCCCCACTCAGGACAGGCAAACAGCCTCCCTGGAGGGATGGATTCTCTGCAGGGAGGTGTCCTGCCCCGAGCAGTCACAGATTCAGGGTTGGGGGGACCCTCCGATTCTGGACAACCGTGACCAGCGTGGGGACTGGCCTGAGCTGGCCCCAGGGGCCCCGGGGTTATTCTGATTCTGGTTTTGAAAGACATTTCCAACCATTTCCCTAAGACTCTGCCCGTCGGTGAAAATGTCCCGACGTCCCGCTAGCCCACATGCTTCCTGGTCACATTCAGACCATCGGACAGGTGAAGAAAGGAGGGCTGACGGAGAAATCCCCCTCAGCCTGGCTCTGAGTGGGGCCTAACTTGCTGGCTCAACAGTCTTTCCATCAAGGCCCAGAATGAGATTCACAGGACACCAGTGACTGAAGATATCTTAGACACACCGGGGTCAGGGTCCTCGATCTACAGACGAGGGCACTGAGGCCCAGAGAGGGGCAGCTAGCTGCCTGGGGTCACACAGCCAACAGCACCCGATCAGAACTTCCAGGGCCTTCTCGGCGCGACCTCACAGAGGTGGCATTGGCTGCCAAGCCACTTTACAGATGGGGAAACAGAGGTTCTGAGGGGTCAAGCACCTTGCTCAAGGTCACCCAGCCAGGGAAGCCAGGGCCAGATAGAGGCCACCCGCTGTGATTCCTGGCGAAAGGCACTCTCTGCTCCTCCCATGCAGGTCCCGGGTTCCTTGGGCAGGAGCCGTCACTAAGCCAAGGGATCAGAGAGGCCGAGAGAGGCAGAGTAGACACAAAGAGGCATGCAGACACATTCCCACGGCAGATTATGTAACTCCCCTTCCCTGGCCCCATCGCCCCAGGGGTGCGGCCCTGAACCCGCGGCGCGCACACCGACCCACCGGCCCGGGCCCACCAGCCGACGCCGGCTCTCTCCAAAGAGAGGACAGCTGGAGGCGCCAGGACGCGCTGGCATTTCTTCCTCCTTTCTTTTTTCCTCCGCCGGGCTAACCAATACTAATACTAATAATGATAACAATAATTAGAATAAATATAACCTGAAGACGCTTGGGGTCTCGTTACCATGGCAGCCGCTGGCGTTAATGAGCTGCCGAGGCCGCCGCCGGGCCACCCCGCCCCGGGCGCGGGATCAATATTGATTCGGCCCCGGGAAGCGGCGGCGGCGGCTCCACTGGGGCCACGCGGCAGGCGGGGAGCCCGGGGCGCGCTCTTGGAGGGGTCTTCCCGGTGGCCCGCGCCGCCCGGCTGGGGCCCCCGGAACCGGCCGGGGCCCCAGCGTGCCTCCGGAACTCTGTCCGGCGCGCACGGGGCTCCCGGCTCGCTGCGCTCCCGGACTCGGTCCTCGGACGCCGGTCCCCACCTCGGACGCGCGTTCCGGTCCCAACTGCCGCGTACCGGCACGACGCGCTCCGGACCGCTCCTCGGAGCCGGGGCCGGGTCCTCTGCCAAGGCTCGGCGACCCCGACCTTGAGCGGCCCCGGCGCGGACCCCAACGCCGGGGCGCCGGCGACCCCACACGGCTCCCGCCCCCGGACTCTCCGCCGGGCGGCCCCGGCCCCTTTTCCAAAGCGCGCCGGACCCCCCCCCCTCCCTTCCCCCAGAGCCACCGAACGCTCCTCTCCCAGCGCGCCCACCCCTCCCCGGCCCCGGCGCCCGCACCCCCTTTCTCCCGGGGAGCCCGGGCGCCGAAGACCCCGCCCCCCCCCACGCGCCCGAACCCTCCCCCGCCAGGAGCCCCGCCCCCGGCCCCCCTCCGCGAGGCGCTCGGACCCCCGCCCGGCGCGCCCCTCCCCCGCCCGGCCCGCCCGGGGCGCCGCTCACCTCGTGCCCGCCGCCCGCTCGCTCCTCGCTCCGCCGCCGGGAGCCGGCGCCCCGCGGGGCTGAGCCGCCTGCCGGGGGCGCGGGGCCGCCCACGCCCCCCGCCGCCACGGCCGCCGCCGCAACAGTTGTCCCGGCCCCGGGCGGGGGCCGCGGGGACCCGGGGGCTGGGGGTGGGGGGGTGGGGGGAGGCTCCGAGGCGCGCGGGGCGCCGGGGCTCGGGCCGGGACTCCGGCTGGCGCTCCGGCCGCCCGCCGCCTGCCCCGCCGGCTCCCGCGACTACTGGGCGGCCCGCGCCGGCCCCGCGCCCCGCGCCGCGCCCGCCGCCGCCGCCGCCGCCGCCGCCGCCGCCGCCGCCGCCGCCGCGCTCATGCTCGCCGGCCCCGCGCCCGCCGCCGCCACTTCACTCTTTGCCGCTCGCCGCTCGCGCCGCGCCCTCTGCTGCCCCCTGTCCGCGCTCGCGGCTCCCCGCCGGCCGGCCCTCTCCCCGCGCCGCGCTCCCCCTCTCCCCGCGCCGGCGTGCGCCCCGCCCGCCCCGCGCCGCTCGCTCTTTCTCTCGCTCTCCCGCTTTCTCTGCCTCTTTCTTCCTCCCTCCCGCTCTCCCCTCCCCCCTCCCTCCCTTCCTCCCTCTCGCTCTCCTCCTCCTCCTCCTCCTCCTCCTCCTCCTCCTCCTCCTCCTCTCGGTTTCTTTCCCAGTCTCCTTCTCCCTTCCCTGGGCGGCTCGCTCCTTCTTCCATCCCTCTTTCTCTCCTTCCTCCTTCCTTCCTTGCCACTTTTCCCTCCCCTTTTTCCAGCGCGCTCCCTCCTTCCTTTTCCCTCTGCTTCTCTCCCACCGGGGGCTCGGATTCCCGTCTTCCCAGCCCCCCACACTCCCCGGCTGCCTTCCAGGTGCGCCCCGCCCCGTCCCTTCTGCCCCCGAGGACCCAGTCCTGGCGGCCTTCCTGCCACAGGAGCACCCCCCCTCCCTGCCCCGCCGGGGCCGGGCCTCGTCTCCCCAGACCCTTCTCCGTCCAGGGAGACATTCCTTCTGGCCAGGCCCTCCCTGCACCAGGTGGTCAAGGGCAGGGTCGGGCTCGGGGAGGAAGTCGTTCACATCAGACAAGATGCTCAGTTCGGTTTCCAGCGGGAAAAGACCGACTTCCCTGACCCCCTGACCTCCGCTGGGGCTCCCCTGTCCTGTGCTGGGTCCTCCCCAACAGCCCCTGTTTCCTATTGGCCCCTCATTTCGCCCTTCACCTGCAGGACGAGGCTGTGCTGTGTGGTGGCCTTGAGCCAGGGAGCCAACCTCAGTAAGCCGTTTCCCCACCACCTTCTGTGCGGGGGCCCAGTGACCTCCAGTGGTAGGGACCGTGGGGGGACATTACAGGGCCCCCACAGGAGGAGTGGTGATGAGGATGGCTGTCAGCTGCTCATTTGGGGAGGGAGAGTAAGCCTGAGAGCGGTGGAGGGCAAGTCAGTGCCCCCCGCCCAGTGCAAACTCCCCGGGTCTCTCCCATCTTTGGATCTTCACGTTTATAGGTGATTGAACTTCACCAGAAACTAGGCTGAGCCCTTCATACACCACAGCACCGCGTGGCGTCCTCCCCGTGTTACAGATGAGGCGGCTGGGGCTCAGAGAGGTTAGGGCACCTGCCCCGAGCCACCCAGCCGGCAAGAGGCAGAACCGGGGCTCCAGCCCAGATCCCCCTGCCTTCCAATCACGGGCTCTCCACCTGAGACGGTTTTCTTCCCTAAAGAGGTCACGGCAGCACCTCCCTCATGGCATATTGTGGGGCTCAATGAGACAGGGCACGTGTGATGCCCTTCGCCTGCACCTGCAGATCCTCGGGGTAGTGGGGGCGGGGGCGTGATCATCCCGTGTTGTGCATCATCCCATGCACAAGACAGGTTGAGGAACGGGCCGGAGTGCTCATGGGTGTTCAGGTTGAGAGGGGACTGTCCTCTGTGGGCAGAGGCTGTGTCCTGGGGTTCACTGAGACCTTATAGAGTGGGGTGTGTGCGTGTCTCCCTGGGTGAGGGATCTGTGGATACGTGGGGCCTTCAGGAGGTTGCAAAGCCTCGTTATTCAGAACGCCCCTCCCCCATCAGGTCGCTGAGCAGGGCTCTGGGCCTGTCCCGTGTCTGGTGTGCGACTCGCGGAGCTGGGACCAGCTCAGTGCCCTAGGGAGGCTCACAGTCCAGTCGGGTGATGACTCAGGATGTTAAACCTCCATCAGCCCCGGTTTTCTACCCGCTGGAGCACAATCCCGTCCTGGCATCCAGGGCCCAGCCCGCCTTCCCAGCCTCCCCCGCAGCCGGGCGCCCTGAGCTCCAGCCACATCAAGGCCGCTAGGGGCTGGGGTTTCCCAAGCCGGCCCCTGGGCGGACTCCTCAAGCCTCCACTACCCCCTGGGCTCCAGGGCCTGAACCTTCTCCTTCCCCGACCTTGGACAAAGCCAGGTTGCCTCCCTGAGCCTCCGTTTCCTCATCTGCAAAATGGGGGTGATTTCATCCACCTCAAAGGGTCGACGAAGAATTAAATGAGCGACTGGGTCATAAAAGAAGTGGGCACCTGACACTTAGCTGGTACTTGAGCTGCATCAGTGTCCCTTCTGTTCTTCCAGGAAGTCCCCAGTGGGCAGGAGAAAGCATGGGCTTTGGCACTCGTCAGACTTGGGCTTGAGTCTCGGCCTGGCTGCTCACCAGCCGTGTGACAGAGGGCAAGTTCGTTCACTTCTCCCAACTCTCGTGGACTGGTTTCTGACGGCTGCCGTAACAGGGACCCCAGACTTGGTGGCTCAGGACGACACATATTTATTCCCTTGTAGTTCGGGGGGCCGGAAAGCCCCAAATCGGTGTCCCTGGGCGTCCACAGGGCTGCCTCCCCGCGAGACTCTGCTCCAGCTCCCGGTGGCTGCCAGCAGCCTGGGCTCGTGGCCGCGTCACTCCCTTCAAGGCCAGCACCTGCTCATCTGTGCTCCTCCTCACGTGGCCGCCTCCTCCAGGCACGTCAGAGGGCCCCCTCGGAAGGTCCCCTGTCGCACTTGGGGTCCTCCGGTAATCCAGGGTAATCCCCCGTCTCAGGGCCCTTCTTTAATTATATCTTCAAGGCTCCTTTTTTTTTTTTTTTTTTTTTTCCTACTTGCCAGATCAGGGAAGATCCCCAGGTTCGAGGGGCTGGGGCACAAGAAGGTATCTCCGGGGGTGGGGGTGGGAAGCATCCTCAGGCTTCGGAGCTCCAACCAGCCGGCGGTTCACCTGCAGCAGGCGGAGGCGGAGGGGGGGCTCCGAGGGCCTCTGGGGGCCGGGTGAGCCGAGCCCGGACCCTGGTATCCGTGCACCGAGGCCACAGATACTCGTGTCTCCTCTGGGGGCCCGGCTGGGGGAGGGACAGGTGGGGGCGGGGTGTGTGTGTGCAGGTAATGACACAGACCGCCGTGGGAAATGTCACCCCCGTTTCTGAGCCTACTGTGTGTCGAGCTCCACATCCACCGTCGCCTTTAATACCAACCCTATTTACTATTTCTCTGCCTTCGGGAGGCCTGTTCCCCCGCAAACGCTGCTGCTCACCGGGGCGGGCAGGCGGGAGGACTGGAGATGACTCACGCTCTCTCTCCCGTGAAGAGCAGTCTTTTCAAAGGGCTGGCTGGGGAGGGAGCTAAATTTAAAGCCAGGCCTCCCGACAAGATCACCTGCCACATCAGAATCACTGCCGTTTAATTAGAAGTTGGGGGCACGAGGCGTTCAGCAGAGGTCCGTGAGGGAAGACCCCTTTGGGAGGGAGCGAGGCCCGCGGAGGCCGAGCCCCTGGGCTGGGCAGGGGGAGGGGTGCCAGCGTGCGCACCCCCAGCTGCTCCCCGGCCCCCCGGCCTCTGAACCACCTGAGCAGACTCTCAAGTCCCTCCTCCCTCTTCAAGATCTTAGGGTTCCGACCCCGAGTCCCTGTTCCCCCAGTTCAAGACAAGGCCCCGGGGCTCAGAGACATTGGAAACCTCACCCCCCAGAGTCACCCATGGAGGATGTGGCCAAGCCTGGATTTGAACCACTGGCCTGGCTCGGGGCTTGTATTCTGGGCCATCTGGCCACTCGGTTCCTCCTGTGGGGAGGACGGGGGTGGTGGGCAGGCCACTCACCTCTTGCTGGCTGTTGCCTTCTCAGTCCAAAGAGGCTGCCCCACCTCTGGATAAAGCACTTTGAAGGGCCCTGGAGGGCATCACGTCCACCTGCCTCGTTCACGGAGGACACGAGCCCCGGGAGAGTGGGAGGAGCTGGCCGGCAGCCCGGCCTCTGGGCCTCCCAGCCCCGCCCCCTCTGACGCATGAGGCCAGTTAGGTCATGGCCACCCTGGGACCTCGCTGCTTACGCTCTCCCAACTGGTCACGGCAGTCACGTGTTGCAGAAAAGCTATAGCTTCCCTGTGGTGGCAGGGCCGCGGGGTCGGTGGGACGGCCCAGCGATGGGGGACCGGGGCCCCGAGCTTGCACCCGGAGGCCCAGGCCAGGCTCTCGGCCTGTTTGCTCACCCGGAAGACGTGGTGAGTCTTGACCTGCTCAGAGCCAGGCACATAGTAGGTGCTCAGGGTGTGAAAGCCACTGCCGTGGCCGACTGCCGTTCTGAGGATCTGGGAGACAGGATGCGGTGAGCTGGTCGCCGATCGCCGGGTCCAGAAAGGCTGCTCCGTGGGCCAGACGGGCCACGGCGACACCAGCATGTGCTGTGCCCTGCAGGCCGTGAGCGGGGCCATAAACTCACCAGGGGCCTCCGCGGAGTCTCCCGCTCCTCCCTGCTCCCGCCTGCCTGCCTCCTGGCCGCAAGGTGTGAACACAGTTTCTATTCTGGCCCTGGCAGGAAGCCCGGCAGGGCCACTCAGAGCGAGAAGAGACCGGGTTTCTGCCTGCATCCAAAGTGCACGCGGCAGGCCCATTTCTAAAATGTTCCCACCACCTCCTACCCCCCGCCCTGGCGTTACGCTGAGATGACATCACGTGCCCAAAGGGGTTTTCTAGATACAATGGAGGTTACTGATCAGTTGACCTCAAGGAGCTGATCCTATGCCTGAGCTGATCGCAGGAGCCCTTCCAGAGCTGGTGTCAGAAGAGGAAGTCGGAGATGCCAGTGGGCAGAGGGTCCACATGAGGGGGGCTCATGCTGAGATGGGGGGGTGGGTCTTAGGGAAAGGAGGTGACAGCAGCCCCCAACCCAACCAAAGGAAAAGGATCTCCGTCCTGGGCCACCAGGAACCGTATCCACCAATCCTGAAGGAGCCCCGGAAAAAAGTCTCCCAGAACTTCCTCTCGAGAGCCCGTCTGGGCTGATACCTTGATTTCTTTTTTTTTTTTCTTTAAAATTTAGTTATTGGGTGCCTGGGTGGCTCCGTCGGTTAAGCGTCCGACTTCGGCTCCGGTCACGATCTCGCGGTCCGTGAGTTCGAGCCCCACGTCGGGCTCTGTGCCGACAGCTCGAAGCCTGGAGCCGGTTTCGGATTCTGTGTCTCCCTCTCTCTCTGTCCCTCCCCGCTCGCACTCTGTCTCTCTCTCAAAAATAAATAAAACATTAAAGTGTATTTTGAGAGAGAGAGGGGCAAGAGGGGCAGAGAGAGAAGGAAAGAGAATCCCAAGCAGGCTGCCCGATATGGGGCTCGATCAGGAGATCATGACCTGAGCTGAAACCAAGAGTCAGACACCTAACTGACTGAGCCCCCCAGGCACCCCTGGGCTGATGCCTCGATTTCTGCCTTGTGAGACCCCAAGCAGAGGACTCGCTGAGCCCACCCAGCCTTCTGACCTGCAGAGCTCTGAGGTAATAAACGGGCACTGCATTTATTAAGCACTAACAGAAAAACCGATACACTCAGCCACGACTTGGTGCCAATTACTTAATTTTTATGGGGCGAGGATGCTTATAGCCCATGCCTCCCGCTGCAGACCCCCGGGGTGGTCTTTGTGCAGCCCAGCCCTAACCTAGCCCACCCCTCTGCCTGCGGCCCTTCTGTGGTTTCCTCGGGCACCGTGGGTAAGTCCCGGCAAGCCTGTGGGATTGGAGCCAACCGATGTCCTCAGTCACTATGACAGTCTCGCAGGTGAGGGACTCGGGAGGGTCACACCGTGACTCCAGTTCTCGGGAGCGGCAGGAGCTGGGGAAGCAGGGCCCTGGCCGTGAACCCTGGCCCCCTGAGAGCCAGCTGGTGGCCGCGGGCAAGTTCACCTCCGAAGGCGGGAGGAGGCGGGGGGGGGGGGGGGGGGGGGGGTGGTGGCCGGCTCTCAGGAGGCACCGCGCAGGCCCACACGGGAGGCAGAGAGGCCGCGCTGGGGACAGTGAGAGACCTCCAGCCAGGCCTCGGATGCCCGGCCGGTCTGTCCCCCGACCCCGGCACGCATCTGACTGATAGGACCTCCCTTCCCGTGTCCGTCCGGGCTTGGACTCGGCTGCGGCCCGTGGCTCCGGGGCTCCCGTGTCTCACCAGCACCTCCAACCCGGCACACGGATGACGGAGATTAATACGATGCAAATTGGTGGGTTGAGCCGAGCACCCTGAGCCGAGGCCTAATTTGCACGCAGCCCGGCCCTCCCCGCGGGCAGGCCCCGGAATAATCACAACAGTGATGATCCAGATCATTGGCACGTACAGAATCTCTTCAGCTCGGGGGGGGGGGGCCGTCCATCGGCACTTACGCCCAGAGGAGACGCGGGGTGTAGGGGCGGGGGGCCACCCTCGTCTCAGGGCCGCAGGAGGGGGCCCGGCGAGGTCCCGGGACAGGCCCGAGGTCACGCTGCCGGTGAGAGGCAGGCCAGGGGCAGAGATCGGAGGGCCTCGCTGCCCCGGCGGCCCCTCCTCAGAAGCTCCGCCTTGGGAGACTGGGGCGAGGGCTTTGCTCTATGGAACGGTCGCTGGAGAGGTAGGGCGAGGCAGCTGAGGCCCCAATAGGGGTCTCCACCTTGCAGCGGCATGACCCCGGCCGCCTGATCTGTCTGGGATGACGACCTACCTTTTCTCTCAAGTTAGGTGGACAGCTTCTTGGGGCGCGAAGTGCGCCTTCCCTCTCCCCGCTTCCTGGGTGGGCACAGGGTACCGGCTCCGTAAGCATATGCACTCAGTGGGTGCTCTGTGCCCCCCCGGCGTCACTTGGATGCGCCCCCGAAATCGTCACTATCATCCCAGAAGTTGCTTCTGCACATTCCTGTTTACAGCTGACAAAACAGGCCCAGAGAGGTTAAGGGACTGGCCCAGGATCACACAGCTAGCAAGTGGTAAAGCTGGGATTTGAACCTGCGTCTGTCCATCCCCTGCCCTGGCCCCGTGCTCTCAGTGCCACGAGGAACAGAGTAGAGAGTCCTGGAACGGGAGCATGTCCTGGCCTTCAGGGCCCTCCGGCTCAGACGGTGTGGGGCTCTGGGGGCTCAGCCGGGTGCCGCTTCTCACGGGTTTAACCCAGGCAGGTTGGGAGGGGTTGGGAGGCAGGTTGTCTAGGGTTCTAGGGTTCCACAGGCCCCCCGTGACCTGGATCGGAACTCCAGGCTTCTCTGACTTTGGCCTCTCCAAACATTGTCAGTTGTTTGACTTAGCCTCCCAGAGCCACGTGTCCGTGCAAGATCTTGTGTTTCCGGGGAGGCCCGGGGAAAGTGGAGCCTTTGGTGGTGGGTTCAAGCATCTGTCTGAGTTCCGTTCCGGTGAGACTCTCGGCTGTGGGGAGCGGGCCCCGGCCCGGACAGCTGGGCGGAGCCCGTGACCCTGGCCCGGTAGCCCCTGCCTGTCCAGTCAATGTCCCGGCACAGCTTATTCACAGGTCAGCATCCACCATGAGTCGGACCCTCCGGAGGGAGGGCTGCTCAGGAGCCTGAGGGGTGTGGCTGGGGTGAGGAGACTAAGAGGGGGGTCACAGGCTAGGACGCCCCACAGGCCCTGTCCCAGGGCTCTTCTGGTTGAGCAGGGCCAGCCCACCCCCGGCTCCTGTAGAAGGAGGGGAAAGTCCAGCTTCTGGAACCCGATTCGTATACCCCATGCCAAGCCCAGACTCTGCAAATACTCCCTCATGAACATCCCCAGCCCCCCATAAGGGAGGCTCTGTTAGTTTTGCCCCATTTCAGTTGAGGATGGGGGGGATCAGAGAGGTTAAGTGCCTTGCCCAGGGTCACACAGCAGGTAAACAGAGGCCTGTCTACCCTGTGTTAGAATTCCAAGCTCAGAACCATTCACACCAATATCCCTCTCTGGGTCAGAGAGAGTGCGGCCTCACTCTGGTGCCCTGGGGGTGACTTTGTGTCCGTCCTGCCCACAGGGACTAGCCCATGGCGGGGCCAGGCTCCCCGCGGTCGCTTCTGTTCAGGCCTCGCGCTGAGGTCTCCCCAATGCACAATGCCCAGCGCCGGAACCCAGAGCGAAGACAGCATCGGCTGCCTTCTCCTTTCAGAGCCCCGTGGGAGTGTCCTGGCCTGGGATGCACCTGCAAAGATAGGACCCCAAACCATGGCCCAGGAGAGCAGCCTTCCAGGATTAACACCAGGAAGCCCCACCGCAGATGAGCAAACTGAGGCTCAGAAGTGTCCGGTGACCCGCCCAGGGTCATCCGGCACGTTAAACCCTCCCGTCACCTTGACGTATTTTAATGTGAAAATTACAAACCAGCCGTGGCCTACGACTCCTGGGTCCGCCTCATGTTGCAGCAGGCCCTCGGATAAGTCTCTTTCCCTCTCTGAGCCTCGGTTTCTTCATCTCTGAGATGGGGACAGCAGTTCCTATCTTTCAGGGACCCTGTGATAAACGGCCAGCTGAGGCCATGTTGGGAATGCCTTCGTGTAAAGCCCGGCACGCGGTGGGGACCCTGCTTGGCTAACCGCACCCTCTACCCCCTCAGGTCGCCAGTGCCTGTAAGTTCGGTCTTTCTCTGTCTTCCACCCACAAGGGCACACCAGAACCAGCTCGGGGACGAGCACGCTGGGAGAGGAAGGGCGGAAACAGAGTCATCAAGCACGGCGTGGGGGGACTTTGGGGTACCTCCCCACAGGTGGAGTCCGCAGGGCCGACGATCCGAGAACACCCTTGGCCAACAGCATGGGGCCTGGCGGTCAGAGAAGGATAGGATGGTTGCCACGGATGCAGAGGCCAGTCCGTGTGGGTGCTCTGCCCGTGACCCTGTCGCGGCCGGGGGCTTCCCGAGGGCCGGCCTGGGGGTCCGACCCCGCTCCGCGTCCTTAGCGTCGCAGCGCAGGGCCCAGCCCCGAGGTGGCCTTCGTTCAAGAAGCCAACCGGCCTGGGTGAAGCGAGTCTGCAACTTGGCCCCGATATTTTATTAATAAGCACGTTTGGCACTCGCCTCACACCTTTCATCGGCAGCTCTCCCAGGCGTCTCCAACCTTAATTAATTCTCCCCGCACCCCAAACAAGCTGCTCTTCCCTTGGCAGATGATGATGTGGCAAGTCCTTAAAGGTGCCGTGATTAATCCCACCGCGCAATTAGGTCCCTCTCTTCCCCCGGCAGCTACTCCCTCCCTCTCCCAGCTGTCGGGGGGCCTTGAGACTTCAGACCCTCCTTGACTTCAGACCCCATCGACTCGTGCTGGATTTGGCCTCAGCCACCGCCCCCCCCCTCCCCAGCTGTCCCAGTCCCCCCTGTGCCCTTTCCACATGGCAGCCAAGGGGATCCCGCCAAAGCACAACCCCGATCCTGCCTCCTCCCTGCCCCAAGCCCTCCCCTGGCCCCCCAACACCCGTGGACACCCAGCCTTCTCGCACCCAGTGTCTCATAGCCAGCCACCGAGGACACACCGAAGGTCTCCCGTTTTCTCCACGACAGGTTTCTTTCAGGCTCCCGGGTCATTGCCTCTGTGCTGCCCCTTCTAGAATGCAAGTGACTTCTGCAGGAGCTGACACGTAAACAGTGCCCTGGAGACGACTGGCTCCGGCAACCCTTCCTAAAGCGACTGCCTGCGCCCCAAAAATGAGATCGGGGCTCCTTCGGGGATTAATTAATCAATACGTTCCACAGGTACTGATGGAGATTTTGCAGGTGCCAGGCACTGTCCTGGGTGCCCCGGGACACATCCGTGGACCCTGGGCACCTGCGGGCGAGTGTCGAGGATCTCACCGCGGCATCGCTTACCTGCCTCGGAGCTGTGGCCCTCCCCCACCTGGCTGCCCCCCCTGGGCCGGGTCCCCCCACCCCGGCTGCCCACCCTGGCCTGTCCCCTTGCCTTCCGGATCAGGGCAGCCCGTGGACCAGGCACTCTGTCAGCCTGTCCAAATTTGAGTCACTTCTCTCTCGGGACAGCAGGGTGACCTTGCCTGTGGGCCCCGGGAGCTAAGAATAGCCCGGGGAGCTGAGAACCCGCCGTCGCCCCTCCCAGCCCTGTGTGCGGCCGGGGCAAAAGGACCCTGTCACCCGCGGAGGGGACAGCTGCTCCCGGCATGTTTGGGCGCGCGGCTGAGCCCTGCCAGCTGTTCGGAAGAGGAGAGGAGCCAAAGGAAGGGGGGAGTTTCCGACTCCAAAAGTGCCGAGCCCACGCTTGGCCGCTGTGCCGCCTGGAGTTCCGGGAAGGTGCTTGAGCCCTGGCTCTGCCTGTCTTTGGTGAGTGACCTTTGGCAAGCCACCCCTGCCTCCCAGGTGAGGAAATGGCACCCTTGCTTCAGCCTGGGGAGCTGGTCCACGGCCCCTCCCTACCCTGCGCCTCCGAAGCACCCAGCAGGTGCCTGGTGTGGGTCTCGTGCGTCCTCGTGGGAGGGGCGGGATGCAGAGACTGGCACACAGATGAGCTCCACAGGGCCGGGCTGGCCCGGACAGGTCATGGCCACGCTCTGTGTCCCCAAGGGGCAGGGCCGGGGCCGGCAGGGAGACCGTGTGGGCCGACTGGGAAGAGTAACCCCCACCAGTGGAGCTGAGAGAGAGTCCCGTTGGGTAGAGAGCTCCCCGTTTCTAGGGGCTACCAAGTGTTAGCTGGTCCTCTGCTCTTAAGGGGGATCGAAACAGTGACTCACACATATGTGGGCCGATGTCTCCTCGGGGGTTTCATGACGCTGGGGTTCATCTGGACCCGGGGCCAGTAGGGGCAGGCTGTGTGGACTGTTGGCTAAAATCCGATGTGCATCTGCCAGGCTGCTCCCGGGCCCCCCTCCATGTTTCCACTGCCCCAACAGGCACGGGAGGGGAGGAGACGAGATGGGATGACGGTGGCCCTGCAGACCGCTGTCCTGGCCCCCAGAGCTGGGCGGGGGGGACGGACGTAAAGCCACGACCACAGGCCGGGCGAACGTGGACGGGGTGAATCTGATCCCCAGATGTGGCCGGAGGCCCGTGGGCTCATCTCAGGAGCCAGAGAGGACGCGGCAAGGCCCTGACTGGAGCAAGAAAATGCTTCCCGTGCCTCTGGGCTCTGGGCGAGCGATTCACTGGCCAAAATCGCCCGGTCTCACAGAGGCGGAGCCTGAGGCTCCCAGAGGGTAGGCGAGAACTCCCCACGATGGGTGTGCCTTGCGGGTTTACTGGAGGATACGAAGCAGGTGGCAGCGGGGTGGGGTTGGCGGTAGGGACCCGGGGGGCTGTGGTTCTCCTGTGGCTTCCTTGCTTGAGGGGGAAACATGCAGACCTCTGGCTCTGTTCAGGGCCCTCGGTCCCTGTCCGCCTCCTGAGGTCACGCCGTTGTGGCTCCCTGTCCTGCCCAACAGGCTGGGGGCGGGGCTTGTGCCTACCTGGGCCTGCATTCCGGGTCTCAGGGACCCTGAGGCACCTCTGTCAACACGGAGACGCATGAGCTGAGCACGGAGAGGTTTAGACCGTGGGCAGGGCCTGGCGGGGTCCCCTCCCGGCCCCAAGTCTGGCCTCAGGGGCCTAACGAGGGACCCTCTGCTTGCAGCTAAATTCCCGTTTGTGGCGAGCTGGCGCGGCCCCGCCCCTCCCCTGCACTCCCTGTGCCTCCCGGCAGGTAGCAGGTGATCACTGGCTCCTGACCTCCCAGCCCCTTTTGAGGACCCTCCGGGGCCACTCAGTGGTGGCCACAGGGCTCCTAAGGGTGCCTCTCGGCACGCAGAGAGCACCTGACCTGCGCGCAGCGCGTTCTCGCCCATGCCCTAGCGTAGAACTCACGGCAGCCAGTGGGGCCACACGCTGATTGGAGACACGAGCCGGCCACAGGCTGGCTTGTCCAAGAAGGCCCAGTGGCCGTCGGGAGAACCAGCTTTCTAAGCCTCGGTGCAGGGCGCCTGGGGGGCTCAGTGGGTTAAGCATCTGACTTCGGCTCAGGTCATGACCTCATGGTTCGTGAGTTCGAGCCCCGAGTTGGGCTCTGTGTTGACAGCTCGGAGCCTGGAGCCTGCTTCGGATTCTGTGTCTCCGTCTCTCTCTGCCCCTCCCCTGCTTGTGCGCTCTCTCTCTCTCTCGCTCGCTCAAATATAAATAAACATTAAAGTAACCTTAAAAAATAGAATAAAATAAACCTCAGTGCAGTCACAGAGGCTTTGGGTCATTTGAGGACCAGAGACTCACGCAGTCGAGATATTCAGGGCAGACCTGTGACTCAAATGCCCCTCTGCTTCCCAGTCTACTCGCGGCCAGCAGCCCGAGGGACCCCTTCGCTCCCGGGTGCTCAGGCTCACCACGGCCCCATCCCAGCCAGAACCAAGGCAGGCTCGTAGCCTCCCTTCTCTGCAATACTCTCTCTCTCTCTCTCTTTTTAAATGTGTATTTATTTTATTTTTGAGAAACACAGAAAGAGAGAGAGAGAGACAGAGGCAGAGAGAGACAGAGAGAGAAAGAGAGAGAATTCCAAGCAGGCTGTGCTAACAGCACAGAGCCCGAGGCGGGGCTGGATCCTTCCCGGGTCTGTTTTTGCAGAAGCACCTCCCTGCCCTTCTGGGCACTTTTGCTCCTTTGTCATGTTGTTACAAATACGCCCAAGTTCTGGAGCAGGGGGGTGGGGGGGGGGGGAGGCTCCTGTATCTGCTGGCTCCCTGGTGGCCCCCCCCCTCCGCCCGGCACACAGTAGGCCCTTAGCAAAGCTTTCCTGAACGCTCGGGGACATTTTGCAGAAATGTTAGGCAGCTCGCCTGCTGCTCCCGACTGTGCCAGTGTTTTTAATATTTTTGTTCCATTTATCAGAAATCAAGCCTACGTCAAGCACGGCAATACATCTAAATTGGTTGATTAAAGCATCAGGAAGAAAGTGGTGCTTTGCGGCAATTAAACCAAAGCCACGGGAAGATTTGGAAATATTGTGATCTCTTCTGCGGTTTTTGCAAATAGGGTTTCTCTTCCTAGTGAGTCCGTGGTCTTTGTTTCATTATTTCTGGGTTTCCCACCCCCCCCCACCCCCCCCCACCCCCCGCTCCTCCCCACCTAGGGTTGTGGGATACACTGTTACAGAAAGTGACTTTCAGTCGTGACCACGCAGCACTGTTTGCTTTCGCAGATTTGGGAGCCCAGGCTTATTGTGCAGCCAGGAAAGGCCTGGGGGCCTGGGTGTGACTCAGGGGTTGGGATTCAGAGGTTGAGGCTTCTCTCACCATCACATGGAGGGATCAAGGGGAACCAGCCTGGCTGGGCCAGAGGCTGCGTTACATGAGGCAACCCAAGCACCTCCAAGACCTCCTTTCCTGTGCCTTTCTCATGTGTCCCTTTCCTCTACGCCACTGTCCTCCTTGCTGCTCCCGGGACGTGTCTCGCACACGCCTGCCTCAGGGCCTTTGCACGGCCTGGTCCTGCTTACCAGCTAGTTCTGCTGTCCCCCAATATCTCCGCCCACCCCGGGCTCCTCCTTCCTTCCTGCCTTGGCTGACACATGTGCCCTCCCTGAGGCGCCCTCCCCTCCTGACACTTCCTACCTGCCTTCTCGGCTTTTCCCCCTGAGGGGTTCGCTGTCATCTGCTACATTGCATGCGTACTTGCTGCTTTGCGAGGCGGGAACAGGTTTAAGAGTTCTTGAGGAGGTGGGGGTTCAGATCTGAAGGCTGAGGGAGGCACCAGGGCCCCCTCCTGGGTTTATGGTTTGAGGGTGGGGGTGGGGTGGGGGTGGGGCCACTTGCCCTGATGGGGAACCCAGGCGACACTTCCCTGACCAGCCGCTGGTGTCCACAGTGTCCCCATTGTCCCCCCTCCCGCAGCTGGCCTGTCCCCAGCGCCCACCTGGCACTCAGCCTGACCTCACTGATTCCATGGTTGGCCCAGTTTCCCGAAGCCCCACCTGGAGTCAACGTTATGGGTTGAATTCGACCTCCAGAACCCACAGGTTGAAGTTCTAGAAGCCTCAGAATGTGGTACTTTGTTTGGAAATACGATTGTTGCACATAGAATTAATGTCGGGACCATAAGGTCATTCTGGAGTCCGCCCTAATCCGAGAGGACCGATGTCCTTATGAAGGGGAAATTTGGACCCAGACTCATTCACAGGGAGGTCACGTGAAGCCAGAGGCAGAGATCCGGGTGATGTGTCCACACTCCAGGGAACTCCCCACATTGCCAGCAAACACCCAGCCCCCCCCCCCCGCCCCGCCTCCTCAGAAAGGGCGAGAAGCCCAGGCAGATTCTCCCGTTCAGCCTCAGAGGGAAGCAGCCTGCCCACACCTTGGCCTCAGACTTCCAGCTTCTAGAACCGTGACAGCATAGCTTCCCGTTGTTTGGGGCCCCCTCCCCTTGCCCCGGCCGTGGTGCTCTGTCACAACGGACCCCGGGACACCAGCCACGTGGCCCCACTCACCCGCACGCCCCTTCCAGCCCCCCCCCCCCCCCCGCCCGGAACCCCTCTCCAGGGCCGCCCTCGCTCATCAAAGGAGTCAGTTCTCTGAGTCTCCGGTTCCTCGTCTGAGAAATTAGGATAAGAATACCCACCTCCCACGGCTGTCACGAGCCCTCAGCAGAAAACGCTGGAAAACACACCTGGCTCATCGTAGGGCTCAGTGACGGCTGGTGGCAGTGGTGTGCTGGTTATTTTTATTATTGGTGTATTAATAGCGTTCTTGTAATTAGCTGTCAGTTGCCGGGTCCGAGCCGGCCCTTGTGGGGATAAAAGTGCCTCGCGATTGGGTCTCTGCCGGCACCGCGTGTGGGGCAGGAAGCGGCCTGCCGGAGGGGGGAAGGGCTGTCATGCCATCATTTATTCAGACGGACCGGTGCCGCCTCTCTGTGCAGACACATCTGCCCCTAAGAGGGAGCTACGTCAGCAGCCAGCGCAGGGCAGCAAGATCAGGGCTCCGTCGAGGGGGCCCTGAGCCGGCCTGGGGACGGGGGTGGATGCAAGGAAGGCTTCACCGAGGAGGTGACTTTCGAAGCAGGCATACAAGGAAAGGAATCCATGCACCTGGCCCCAGCGCCTGCATCGACAGTCGTCCCGTGACCCTGCAGGAAAAAACACACCACTCACGCTTGTCTGTCCCTGGGAGAGCTCAGGCCGTCACCTTTGCAAAGTCCCACTGCCCCCAGGCCCTTCCCTCTAAGTCAGCCAAGGTAAAGACCGCAGGTTGCCCGCAAGGCCCTCCGGTGAGTGGGTCACCTTCCAGCCAGTTCCAAGAAGGCTGCCTGCCTGAGGGTAAGAAGATGAAAACTCCGGACAAACGTCTAAAACATTTCACAGACTCCCTGCCCCGCTCTTTCAGTTGGGGGTGGGGGGGAAGGGGGACAAAAGGCCAAGCCAATCTTGCTGAGGACGCACACCCCGCCGGGGCCGAGCCCAGACCGTCCAATACCTTCCCGGTCCTTCCACTCGATGTCGGCTCTGCGGCCGGCCACCTGCCTGTCCTTTTGAGCACCGAAATAGAGAGATAAATGGGGAAGCAGAGCTGGGCAGATGTCGCCGTTTCTGAGAGTTGCTGCTCCCTTACCACCTGGGATTTTGTTTTCCCCCTTGGAAGCCAGAACATTCCAGCAGCGTGGCGTCTTTCTCTGCTGGCAGATTTAAGGCATCTTATAAACAGGCGCCTGAGGCGGACAAAGAGATACCTGTTTGCCGAGCGAGCACCTGTTCCGCTCGGGGAGCTGCCTCCTATGCTGTGGGTGTGGTTTCTTCTCTCTTCTCTACCCATTTTGCAGATGTGGTTGAAGGTGCAGGGAGAGCCCCCTGGGCGGGGAGCCAAGAGGTGAAGTCAGGGCTCTGAACGCCAAAGCTTGCTGCAGACTGGGTCAGAGTAAGATTTCAGGGATGGGCAGCTTTGCCGGGGGGGATGGCTGGGCTGGCGGAGGCCGGGGAAGGGGGGTGGGGGGGGGGCTTGGGTTAAAGAGAAAAGTTGCACCAGATGCTTGTTGCAAACAGCAAGGAAGATTTTATTCAAGACTATTATTGCTGTAAGGGTCAAGAGATTGAACTCCATTCCAAAAACAGCAAAGACAGCTGGAGATTTACAGCCGTGGAGCAGAGCGGGGGTCACCGGATGGAAAATTACTAAGAGGAGCTTGATTAGACATCAGGGAGAGGGGGATTCCTGCTAAACGGCCCCACAGAATTCTTCCTAGGGGCCGACGACTTCGATACCGAGGGCGGGGGCTGAGGAACAGAGAGATCCTGGATAAAGCGGCTTAGCGAGATTTCTTTGCCGAAGCTGGACTCGGGCCCAGCGAGGCCTGGGACACTGGCGCCGCCTGGGGCACCTGCCTGCTCCCCAGGGGGCCACAGCGCAGTTGATGCTAAGCGCTCTAGTGGCCACAGAGCCAAGCCCGGCTCATCCTGTTGATGATGGTGGTGGTGATGAAGACGAAGGAAGAGGAAGGACGGGGGCAAGAATTAGGTCCCCCCACCCCAAGCCATGGCTCCCCGGCCTGACCACTGGGCTCTGCAAGGCTGACTGAAGGGGAGAGACCCCATCTACACCCCCATGAGCTGCACGGGGGTACGTGCAAGGGGCCTGGGGCAGGCCGGTGATGACACACTTAAAAGCTTTTCCTGTTTTGAAAAGAATTTCTCATGTCACCTCTCCCTGACCCTCTCATAGCTTTTAGAAGGCCCGGCGTCTATTCCCGTTCTGTGGATGCAGAAACTGAGGCGGGGAGGCTCAGAGAGGCCAAGGGGTCCGCCTGGGGCTCGCAGCCGGCAAGGAACTCGGGAGATGTGAGTCTGGGCCCGGGGACCGTGCGTCCAGCTCTCTGGCCACGAGTCCTCACCCGCAGTTGGGGGGGTGGGGGTGGAGTGGGGGTGCGGGGAAGGCATTTCAGGGAGTAGGACAGCTCAGGCCAAGGCTGGGAGGCGGGAAGGGACACGAACCCTTAGGGGGTTGGGTAGGAGCGAATGTTCGGGGAGCACAGAGCAGAACCGGGAAAGCTCTTTTCCCTTTTGGGAAAAGCGTCCCTGGGATGAGGCCAGGGCCACCCAGGTACATAAGCGACAGAGCCCTAAGTGTGATGGGAAATTCCTGCCCCTCCCCGCCCCCCGGCTGCGCGCCATAATTTGACCCTGACTGAGTTTCTCCATCTGTCGGGTGGGGGGCCCCTGATGCCGATTAGCTGAGAACCGCAAAGGAGCAGCAGCCCGTGAAAGGGGCACAAAATCATGGCTCCTCCCCCGGGGCGATCGCCTCCCCGCAGCCTGGGGGGCACCCCGAGCTCCGACACAGCAGGCCCAGCCCGTCACGTGTCATTTGGCAACACGGTGCCAACAGGGACAGAGACAGACGGGCTTGCCACTGTAGGTCCCCGCCCTGCGGGCTGTCCGGGCACGCTGTCTACACCGGGGACCCCAGGGGTGAGGCCTTCAGAACTGGGGCCAGTGTCCTCCACGGGCGCTTCTGCGTGACGAGGTGACAGGCTGGAGCTGCTCCCTCGGATGCAGGCAGGCGGGAACATGTGGGGGCCAGATTTGCACCCCACCAGAAACCCCTCCAGGCTCCGTCGTGACTCAGTTCCGGGACAGCTGGGGGCTCGGGGTGTGGGGAAAGGTCAGCCCCACCCAGGCCCCAAACCAGAGGGGAGGGCGGCCCGGCTCTTGGCTGGGCGTCCTGGGTGTTCCGATGTGTGGCCAGCCGCCCTCCGGCAGAGCGGGTGTGTTCCTCCAGGGCAGCGACAGTGCCTCGTGTCACCCAGGATTCGACCAGCGGTGAGCGGACCGGGGCTGTGGGCTGGGCAGGGGCCGGACCCTGTGGCTGCAAGATCGCTAGGTGTCAGTTCTCTGTCCCTGAGCGGGCTCCAGGACTGGGCAGCTGGCCAGTGCCTGCAACCTGATGTAAGGCGACTGACCGCGTCGTGGCCCCTGCAGGCAGCTTCCGGGGAGTCCGGAACTTTCCCGGACCACTTTAGGAAGCCGTCGTGGCCCGGCGGAAGGCCAACAGGCTCCGGAATGCGCCAGGCCTGGGTCCCAGGGCTGTCTCGGCACCTGGCTGGCTGTGTGGCCGAGGGAAAGTCAGGGTCTCTCCCAGCCTTGGTTTCCCTGTACGAGGCAGCGCTCTTGGTGGTGCTGGGAAGGGGCATTCTGTTTTGGCTTTTTTTTTTTTTTTTGAAGTTTATTTGTTTACTTTGAGAGAGAGAGCGTGACACACACACGTGGGTGGGGGAGGGGCAAGAGAGAGCAAGAGAGAGAATCCCAAGCAGGCTCTGTGCTGTCAGCTCAATCCCAGGACCCTGGGGTCACGCCCTGAGCCGAAATCAAGACTCGGACACTTAACTGACCGAGCCCCCCGGGCTCCCCGAGGGGGGTGGCCGATCTCACAGGGGTTCCCGGGGTAGTGGTCCTGAGACTCATGACGGGTGCCCCATACATTCTAGAATTACGAGCAATCACCAGTGTGCTACCAGCTTGATCGTGAACCTACCCTTCCTGTGTGGAGCCCTTGGACCTAAGTCCTAGGCCCTTGAGTCCTAAGCCCTCGGCCCTCAGAACGTGACTGTATTTGGAGGCAGGGTCTTCAAAGGGGTCGTTAAGTTAAATGAGGTCATTAAGGAGGCCTTAATCCAATAGGACTTATGTCTTTATGAAAAGGGTTTAGGACGCAGACCCGCCCAGGGAGAGGATGGCCGTCTGGAAGCCAAAGAGAGAGACTCAGAAGAAAACGGCCCTGCAGACACCTTGACCTTGGGCTTCCTGCCTCCAGAGACAACAGATGACGGCGCGGGGGCGGGGGTGGGGGTGGAGGGAGCCCAGCCCGGGGCACTGACAGGGGACAGGCGTCCCTGAGGGCGTCCATGCAGGTTAGGGCGGTGGGGTCACGGGAGCTCTCGAACACTCCTCCCCCGCTGTTGTGCAGTGACAGCGTGCTCGAGGCGCGTGAGGCCTGGGGCAGCCCCAGCCCCCTGGAGGGGCCAGCCGCTGGGTCAGGGACACTGGCCCGGCTGGTGGGGAGGGTTCCCTGCGGAGCGGGCTGGGCTGGCGGGACCTGGACAGCACCCGGCGCTCTTCTAGGGCCTTCCGGAGTCCTTCTCCGGCTCCTGCCTGGACCCCCTTCGGCCGACGCCGAGTCGGCCCTGCTCGGGAGGTGCTGGGGGACGCAGGGCCAGATGGTGGCCGGATTAGAAGCAGAGGGCAGAGCATGGCCCAGAGGCCGCAGGCTGCGGAGCTCGTGGGGGGTGTCTCCAAAGACTGCTCGGGGGGCCCGGCCCCAGCTCACGGCCGCCTCTCCTCACCGCCTGCCCGGCAATGCGACAGAAGGGGTCAGAGGAGAAGCGAAGCAAGCCCCTGGCCCCTAAACCAGCTGAGCTGAGCTGTCGCAGGCGGGAACTTTAGATTCCATGAGATTCTCCTGCTAAGCACCTGCGATGTGTGTGCGAATGTGGGAAGAACGAGTCTCTCGAATAAATAAATAAACTTTTTTTTTTTTTTAAAGAATGACGCTCTTAAAAAAAAAAAAAAAAGAAATTCGGCAGTTTGGCCCAAGTGGACCCTAAAAAGGATGACGTCTGTGAAAATGAGTAAGGACAGAAGTGTTCCTGTCTCAAGCCTTTGCTCAGGCAGCTGGTGTGCCCAGGGGCGCCCTCCCCAGGCCTGGGCCAGCTGGGCGTCTACACGGCTCCCAGCGGGTGTAGACCCAGCCTTCCCGGTGGATCACAGATCTGCAGGAAGGGACCTCGGGGTCTTCCTCTGGATCCAGCCCGAGGCTCTGATGCCTGGCTAAGCCTTCCCCGACCACCCCCTGCGGGGGCTCTTGGTGCTTCTGCACCTGATTCCCGTGCCTTGGCACGAGGTGGGAGTGCCACAGAAATGCGTGATCCCTGCCCGTCACCCAGATGGGAAACTGAGCCTCGGGAGGAGCCACCTGCACGGGGCCAGACGTGGAGCTGGCTCGTGCGGGGCCCCTCCCGGCTCCCCGGGTCTCAGCCCCGGCACGGGGGCCTGGGGACTCTCCGGGAGCAGAAGCGGGTCCGAATCCGCTTGTGACCCAGCAACTTGCAGGACTTGTTCCGCACTGAATGAGGGCGCGAAGGAACGGACCCCGGTTTTTGGGGAGCAGCGATAAAAATAAAAGGACAAAACCGACTCCTCCCCCACCCGCCACAGGTGGGGTTCTCCTGCCGCCGCGTCAGGGAGACTCCGAGCTCAGCCGAGCGCCAGGCCGGCTCTCCAGAGGCCACCAAGGCACAGGGAGGCTAAGGGACGCCCCGAGGTCACCCAGCCGAGCTGGGGCTGGCCCCCACGTGGACGCAGTCGCCAGCATCTCCTGGGGACCTCCCGTGACCCGCAGCACCTCTGCACCAGCAGACGGAAACTCCGTTGATGGACCAGGCAACCCGCAACCTCAACGGGGAGACTTCGCTCCCGAGAGAGGCAGATGTCCCCCCCCACCGGAAGCCTCTTGCTGTGTGGTGATGTCACATGGCCGAGGAAGCAGCTCAGGGAGGCGGGAGGCTTGGGCTCCACCAATAACGTTAACGACCGTGGACCTACGCATACCCTGCATGCCAGACACGGTTGTACGTGTTTTGCACAAGTCACTGAACCCTTCCCCCAACCCCGGGACGGAAGGACAGCGAACGGACCCACCCTGCAGACGGGAGACCCAGCCCCAAGAGGCCGGGGGCGCCCCCCGCCCCCAGGATCAGGGAGAGGGAGGCGGCCGCGCAGGTGGCACAGTGCTCCTTCCCGCCCCTCGGCTGTCTTGGGCATCCGTGACTCAGTTTCCCCACTGTGAAGGGTCTGGGCGGTCTGCAGCCCTCTCCGGTCTCTGGCACTCTGAGACCCCACCCCCAGCTCCTCCTCGCTGCTGGCCTCCGGCAGCCCCTCGGCCCCTCGTCGCCTCACGCTGGACGCCCTCTCGGAGTGGAGCAGGCTGGGTTTTTGAACAGATTTTCGTGTTTAGAGCATTTTAGGCTCACGGCTAATGAAGCGGAAGGTACAGAGTTTCCTACATATCCCCGCCCCCGCCCCACCCCGCCCGTTATCGATACCCTGCACCAGAGGGGGACATCTGTCACCACGGATAAACCCACATCGACACATCCCCCGATGCTATCCGTGTTGTTCCCCGAAGCCCATCAGGGTTTGCTCTTGGTGCTGTACCTGCCGTGGATGCAGACAAACGTACGACGACACGCGGCCACCATTACGGGGTCCCCGAGTCTCGCTGTCCCCGAATCCTCTGTGCTCCGCCTGTTCATCCCTCCTCCCCCATCACGCTGGCCTGACTGGTCGTTTTAGTGCGTCCATAGGTTTGCCTTTTCCGGAACGTCACAGACCTGGAATCACACAGTCTGTGGCCTCGTCAGACGGGCCCTCACTGAGCAACATCGGCTGGGTTTTAATGGCACCTTGGCTGGGGGGGGGGGGGTTGTGAGCTTGCGTGCCCCCCACCCCCAATACCACCAACCACCCAAGACAGGATGCCCAAGGCCACTTGAGAAGATGGCTCACCTCCCACTTCCCCTACCCCGTCTAACGAACCCTACCCTCATTTTCTAGAAATAATAATGATCTGGGGTGCCCGGGTGGTTCAGTTGGTTAAGCGTCCGACTCTGGCTCAGGTCATGATCTCGTGGTTCGTGGGTTCGAGCCCCGCGTCGGGCTCTGCGCTGACAGCTCGGAGCCTGGAGCCTGCTTCGGATCCTGTGTCTCCCTCCCTCTCTGCCCCTCCCTGCTTCTGCTCTCTCTCCCTCCCTCCTTCTCTCTCTCTCTCTCAAAAATAAATAAACATTTAAAAATTAAAAAAAAAAAATGATAATGATCTTAGATTGCAAAAATGGCCACCTCTTCTCTCCCTGCCTCTTCCGTTGATCTGGGTAGTCCCTCCCTCACCGAGGCTGGGCTTGCCCTTGGGACTTGCTTTGGCCAAGGGGACACGAGCAAGGGCGGAGAAAACAGAGGCTTGGAAACCACACGTGCACTGGGGTTTGCCCTTGTGTTGTACTTGGGATGTTGAGAGCAGCAGGTGAATTGGCCCCAGCTCGTTTGTTGGAGAGGCCACGTTGCGGGACGAAGGTGCCTGCGGACCACCCGTCAAGTGAGCGAGGCCACCCTAGGTCACTCTATCGGCAGTCAACCTGCCAGCTGACCGCAGGTGCGTGAGGGAGCCCAGCAGGAATGAGCTGAGCTGACCCAGACCCAGCACTTCTCAGCCAACCCACAGAGTCATGAGCTAAGCTGTTTCCTTTTTTTAAGTTTTATTTATTTTGAGAGAGAGAGCGTGAGCAGGGGAGGGGCAGAGAGACAAGGAGAGAGAGAGAGAGAATCCCAAACCCTGTGGGCTCAGAGCCCTCTGCAGGGCTTGAACTCACGAACCACAAGATCACGACCTGAGCCAAAGAGTCCCACGCCTCACTGACTGAGCCACCCTGGTGCCCCCAGAGGTTGTTATTTTTAAGCCGCAAAGATTTGGGGATGGTTTGTTACACAGCAGAAACTGACTGATACAGCCAGTAATATCTGATTTGAGAATTGGACACTGGGTATGGTATTCAAAACTTCTGGGTACCGGGGGAGTCGCTTTCAGCGCAGACTTGCCTGGAAATTGCTCTCCACGTCAAGAGCTCAGAGCGCAGTCCAGTCTCGTGTGCCCACGGCCAGCTGCCCGCCCCTGCGGGGCTGGGCCTCCGTGAGTTTTAGGACCTGTCCCTGGGCGGCTGTGCGCCCAGCCACTCTGGCAGGCTGGGAACAGCGCCTCCTGCAGGTAAGCGTCCGGTGACGCCTTCACAGGGAGCCTCCCAGGTCGCTCAGCTCACCACAGCCACTCTCTGCCACCCTGGCCACTCCCCGCTCTGCTGTCATTACTTTTCACGACACTTGCGATCGCCTGGCATCTGGTGCCATGGCCGCCCCCCCTCCCCCCCACGCCACCTCTGCCGGGATGTCAATTCCACGAGGACAGGGATGTTTGTCTATTTTGTTTCTCCGCCATGTCCCCACTGTCTGGAAGAGTGCCTGGCACGTCATGGGTGCCCCGTGACTGTTGGGTAAATGAACGAGTAAAATAAGGTGATTTTGAGCCTCACCCCATCTTTCCAGAAGGGCAGACAGAACCCTATTCTGCCAGTAGGAGAAACGGAGGCCCCCCAAAAAAGCAGTTTGCCTGAGGTCACGTACAAGTAAGCGGCGAGGCAAGTTGGAGCCCAGAACCCAGCCGGCCAAGGCCAGGGACCCTCACGTGCGTGTTCAGCAAACGCTCGTGGAGCCCCGATCATGCGGCAGGCGCAGTGCTAGTCAGGGGGATATAGCAGTGAGCCAGCTCCTTGTGGAGTTTGCGGTCCCGGGGGAGATGAGGGGACACCAAACGGTCATCACCAATAACGTACCGTCACAAGCTGACGCGTGGGGAGCTTGACCCGAGCAAAGGACGTTCAAGCTGAGACCTAAATGGTGGGGACAATCAACTGACTGCACGGATGGGTGGGGGGGGGGGAGGGAGAAAGAGCATTCTCAGGCTGGGGAACAGCTTGTGCAAAGGTCCTGGGGCAGGACCTCGGGATGTATTTGAGGCAATGAAGGACTTTCAGGGTGGCCCAGAGAAGGGGTGTTGGGTGGCCAAGAACGGGGCAAGAACCTGTGGGTTCTTGGTGGCCACACTGAGATAGTTGGTCTTGACTGAGGGTAGCTGGGTCCCTTGAAAGTTTTATCTGGAGTGCGGTCACCAGGCCTGAGGCCCTTAGAGCTGGACACCAGGGGACTCTTTTGGGCCACTAGCTCTGGTCCCCTGGCAGCCCAGGTCCCGTTGGGCTTGCAGGCCCTCGTAAGGAACACCCAAACCTGATGCCGTGGGCTCGTGCTGTGTGCATGACCCACGGATGCCTCCAACACTGGGAACCAGTTTGCCGTGGCTCTGTGGCCAGAAACCGGCTGGAGGTGCCCTGAGTGAGGGCAGCAGCACACACAGTGTGCCTCGAAGGATGGCCTCGGGGGGAGTGACAGGCTTGGGGACACATTTCAGGGTCTCGGGGACGGCGGTGGGCCGGGGCGCCCACCCAGTGAGGGAAGCACATCTCTGGATCAATCACAAATACTCGCTAAGCTCCTGTCCTGGGCTGGAAAGGGTCCCCCCCCCAGATCCTTGTCTGCCTGGAACCTCAGAACGTGACGTTATTTGAAGCTGGGCTATTTGCAGACGTGATTGGTTCAGATGGAGGTCCATCCTGGAGCAGGGTGGGCCCTAATCCGGTGACCGGTGTCCTTCTAAGAAGGCCCCGTGAAAAAGGCCGACAAGGAAGAAAGCAGGGTCTGGAGGGATGTGGCCACAAGCCAGGGAGCACCGAGGATTGCCACGCAGAGCCAGAAGCGGGAAGAGGGGGGAGGAGTCTCCCCTAGAGCCTTCAGAGGGAGTGCGACCCTACCGACACTTGGTTTGGGACTTTCGGCTTCCAGAGAGTACATTTCTGTTGTGTTATGCACCCCCCGCCCCCCCCCCCCCAGTCTGTGGTCATTTGGAACAGCAGCCCCAGGACGCTGACACAGCATCCGGGTCTAGCCCGGGCCCCGGGGGCGGGGGACACCTGGAATGTGCTAAGAATTTAGGGGGCTACCGGGCACCTGAGCGTGCGTGAATCACCTCCTGGTGGTGAGTTGGCCACTATATTACTCTCTGGGCTAGGAAGGGCCCTGCGGCAGAGAGGGTTGGGGGGCTGCATCGGGTGACCTGGCTCAGCCCATCAGAGGCTCCCCTGGGACTCTGCATCTGGGGCTCGTGGGGCGAAGAAGCAGGTGTCATGAGGGCACATTCTCGGGGGAGACCTGGCCACCCAGAGTCTAGCAGAGCCGGTGCTGAGCGCCCAGGTGGCCACCAGGCTGTTCTTGGCCTCTAGGCCTCTTCCTGGCTGGGCTGTGCGTTTCTCATTCTTAGACTCCCCGAACAAGCCTCCTATAAAACACTTTTTGCAGCCAAAGGCCCTGACGGTCACTTACGGCGGTTGGGAAAGGGGCGGGACCCATTCAAGGGGAGCCTCTGAGCCTCGGCAAAGGAGAGGACTTTCTCTTGCTGGCTGAAATGAGTGAGTCAGATGTCCGGTGACGGGCAGCTGCCCTTGCCCTGTGGCTCCTCCGGCCGCAAAGACCCCAGGGAGCAGCAGCCCTGAGGCTGACCTCACGCTGGGCCCTGGGAGGTGGGGGCGGGGAATCGGACCGCCCCCGAGATGCTCTCGTCTGGGTAGGGGGAGACAGACGCAAGGGTAGCCCACCCAGCGTGCCGTCGAGTCAGGGAGGCAGTCAAGAGAAAAATGACCCCTTCTCAGGAGGAGCGGGAAGGCTTAGGAAGGCTTCCTGGAGGAGACAGCCTTATAGTTTTGAGGGGTGAAGAGGAGTCTGTTGCATGGCTAGGGTCTGGGGCAGGCAGTGGGTAGGGGCCAGGAGCTTGGCTGTGGAGCCGGAAGCTGCTGGGGCTTTGAGAGAACCCGAATCTGGTGTCTGAGACCCTAGCCCAGTCACCTCCCCACATGACCCCGTGGACCCCCTCCTCCGGCCCCTCCCCTCTGCCCGAACCCATCCACAGCCCCCCCAGAAAATCTCCCTCTGAGACCAACGAAGGGCTCCCAGGAGGGCAGCTTCCCCACACTCTGCCACCAGCAGGCTCTCCCAGAAGTGCGTCTGTCCCACAGCCCCTTGCCCTACGGGGACCTTAGTCCCACTGTCACAGGGGTGTGGCAGCTTGCCGGGCCAGCTCTCTTCCGTGTGGTGTGAAAAGGGGAAGTGGGCAGCCGGGAAGGGGCTGGCCGGGTAGGGGCGGGGGTGCTCCAGTGGGGGGTGCAAGAACTTGTCGGGTTGTTGGTCTATATCCTGTGCCCCCCCCCCCAAGGGCCAAGGGACGCCGGGTCGTAACAAGCTGTGTGTATCTTTAGTTTCCTCTAAACCGCTATGAACACCTCTCTCCATGGCAGCCCTCCCCCCCCCACCACCGCCACCCTGCCGGGGGGCAGGCTTACCTCTGGCCCTCGCCCGCTCTGACCCTAGAAAGGGGAGGGGTGTGGGGATGTGGCCTGGCCAGGACTGAGTGAGAGCCGGGGACAGCCAGGGGCCCAGGGAATGGTCTGGGGAACAGCTCTGGGACTCGACCAGTGACCCAGTCAGACCTGGGCACAGATATGCCAGCTGCTGGCGGAACAGATGGCCCGGGGCCTGGGACGCACCTTCCGTGGAAACCCAGCCTCACTCCCCGCTGGAGCCCAGCTGGGTACGGAGCGGCAGGTCCCAGATGCCCTCGGACGCAGGAGACACCTGTCCCCCCACGGCTGATTATTAGCCAAATTCACATTTCTTTAGTGAATTCATTCCCCCAGTGACCTGAGACCATCTCGGTGCCGGGCAGCATGGGAGACCAGCAGACGAAGCCCCGGCCCTCGGGGGACGTGGATAAGGACGTGGATGGTGGCCACAGAGTGGTCGGGGCGATAATGGGGGGGGACACAGGGAGGTTTGGGCGCCCAGCCTGTCTGAGTCCGGGAGGGAGCAGACACCAGCCTGGCCTTGGTGAGTATATGCTCGGCGTCCCAAGGGACAGACTCTGCGTTCGGCGTTGACTCCCCTGCCCTCAAATACATCACCGCATCTTTCTGGATCCAGCTATAGTTGCCATCTCTCCTGCCACCAGCATTGCCTCCTGCCTGCCCTCCTTCCTGCTCTAACGAGGAGAAAGGTGAGATCAAATGCGGGAAGCATCCGCTTCAGGGCATGGGAGCGCTCCCGTGGCAGCCAAGACTGAAGTGGCCAATGCGCCAGAGAAGAGAGAAGCTCATTTACGTGAGGCGGAACGTCTCCCCCGTTTGTCTCCCGAGACACCTGCCCGTTTGCAGGTGGTCGTTCCAAGAGGCCGAGGAACCAGGCATCTCTTGGAACTTTTGGAAACTTCACGGGCCTGGGAGAGGAAATGTGGAACGGAGGGCATTCAGGACTTGAGGGTCTGGATTCCAGGAGAGGAAAAGCACAGAGGGGTGCCCTCTCCGTCCCCCCTTGGACAAACCTGCCGTTTCCTTTAGCAGAATGAGCCCAGCAGAAAGTGGCGGCCAACAGACTGAAAATCTTAGCAGAACTTTCCGCCGTTTGAAGAGGTGGGGTATTGGAGTTCAGGGACTGCCAAGGACGGGGGGGATGCCGTAATCTCAGTTGGACCCTGAAGTTAGTTAACCCGGAGGAGTAAAGGTAAGTCAGAGGTGAAGCATGCCCAGGACAGACTTCGGGTGATCTGTCATCAAAATGCTTTCAGAAGCCAAAGTAAACCCTCTCGAAAGGATTATGGCATTGTGCTTGAGGGGCTGAAAGAAAATCACTGTACCGTTCATGCTCTGTCTCTCTCTGTCCCAAAAATAAATAAAAACGTTGAAAAAAAAATTTTTTTTAAATAAAAAAAAAGAAAATCACTGCCAACCTAGAATTATTTACCTACAAGTACGTCTATAGTGCTCAACATCCACCGAAAAATCCCCAGGCTTGAAGCGCCTGGAGGAAGAGGAAAACAAAACAAACAAAACAAAACAAAACAAAACAGACAAACTAAACGACCCCCTGGAGATCCAAATGTTGGAGCCATCGGATGTGGACGGTAACAGTATTTGTGATTAGTATGTTCCAGAAAGTGGAGGACAATGCGACGGATTTCAGCCCCAAGCTGGAGTACGCAAGAAAAGAAGCAAATGGAAAGTCTGGACCTGAACGGGACAATAACGGAAAGCAAGAGCTCGAAAGATGGAGTTGAGGGCAACATAGGCTGGGGTGGATTCAAGAGGAATGAACTGGAAAAGAAGCGACGCGGAGGTATCTGTGGTGAGGCACAGAGTCGCAAAAGAAGGAAGAGTACCGGGGCACCCGGGTTGCGGGGGGGTGGGGTGGTGCTCAGTCGGTTGAGCGGCTGACCCTTATTTTCAGCTCAGGTCACGATCCCAGGGTCGTGGGATCGAGCCCCGTGTCAGACTCTGTGCTGAGCACAGAGCCTGCCTGGGATTGTCTCTTTCTCTCCCTCTGCCCCTCTCCCCTGATCACGTGTGCACACACTCTCTCCCTCTCTTTCAAATAATAAAAAAAAAAGTGAACGATACAGAAAAGCTAGTAAAGGGCCTGCGGATCAGTTAAAAGATCCAACGGGCATATAACTGGGGTCCCAGGAGGGGAATTGGGGGTGAATCAGGCAGAAACAATATTTGGGAAAATACTTCCTTTTTTTTGTAATGTTTATTTATTTTTGAGAGAAGGAGGGAGACAGAATGTGAGTGGGACAAGGGCAGAGAGAGAGGGAGACACAGAATCCGAAGCAGGCTCCAGGCTCCGAGCTGTCAGCA
Organism: Leopardus geoffroyi; assembly: GCF_018350155.1. Taxonomy (NCBI): domain Eukaryota; kingdom Metazoa; phylum Chordata; class Mammalia; order Carnivora; family Felidae; genus Leopardus; species Leopardus geoffroyi. The sequence goes on from NC_059341.1 coordinate 137,650,176, forward strand.
CAGAGCCTGACGTGGGGCTCGAACCCACAGACTGAGAGCTCGTGACCTGAGCCGAAGTCGGACGCTCAACCGACTGAGCCACCCAGGCGCCCCTGGGAAAGTACTTTCGAAGGAGCTCCCAAATCTGACAAAAAACACCACACCAAGATTCAAGGAGCTTAATGAACCCACCCCGCTGAAACCACAACATAGCAAAAAAGGCCAAAAAGCAAAGACAAAGAGAAAGTCTTCTGAGCACCAGAGGGAAAAAGACACACTACCTTCACCGGAACAACGTTAGAACTGGCAGGTGGCTTCTCAACAAAAACGATGCCACCCACGAGACCCGAGATTGGCATCGTGAAGGGACTAGGGGACAAGAACCATCGAGCTGGAACTTTAGGAGAATATCCTTCAAAAATAAAAGTGAAATGAAGGTATTTTCAGACAAATGGAGCTTCGAGAACTTACGTCTCATAGCCCCCCAAGAAAGCAAATCCTATAAAAGAAGCTCTCCAGGCAGAAGGCAATTAACCGCAGGCATACTGACAAGGAAACTTAGTAGTACAGGGAGGGGGGAGACCACGAACAAGGGTTAACACGCGAACGTGTGGGTAGAGGAAGTGGGGGGCACACACGGAGGGGGCAGGTCCAGTGAAAATGCCCTGAGGCCCTCGCCAATTTGCATTTTCTAAGAAGTGGTAAGAACAGTACCTCTGGTTAGGCTGCAACAAGTCAAAGACCCTGGAGGTAACCACTAACAGACGACTTTAACGACGTACAACCAACGAGCTAATGGAAAGGGGAAAATGGGACCAAAAAGGTTTCAGTCGTCTAAAAGAAAGCGAGGGAGTAAAAGAACACAGGATGGGCGGAATACATAGGAAATAAATACTTTTATGAAAAGACAGCTCACAGTTCTAAAAAATTTTCTTAACATTTATTCATTTTTTGAAAGACAGAGTGCACGCAGGGGAGAGGCAGAGACAGAGGGAGACACAGAATCGGAAGCAGGCTCCCGGCTCCGAGCTGTGAGCGCAGAGCCCGATGCGAGGCTCAGACCCACGAGCAGCGAGATCACGACCTGAGCTGAAGTCGGACGCCTGACCCCAGGGCCCCGGACATTATCTCACAACTGTAACTGGTTCAGTTTTAACCCAGCTGTATGCCACTTGGAAGAGAGATCTTAAATACGAGGCTGCCTAGGAGGGGCTGAAAGTGAAGGGGCGAAAGAAAAGGTTGTGAAAGTCTAATCAGAGGAGAGTGTGTTTAGCTACATAATGTCAGGCAGAGTAGACTTGAGGGCAAAATTCCCAAGTAGAGATACAGAGGGACAATTCACCGCACAGATCAGTAATGAGAGAAGGCCAATTAACTAAGAAGATAAAACAATTCTACATGGGTACAGACTTCCCAACACAACCTCAAAATAAACGAAGCAGGGGCGCCTGGTGGCTCAGCCGGTCAGGGGTCTCACTTCGGCTCAGGTCATGATCTCACGGTGCACGAGTTCGAGGCCCGCGTCGGGCTCTGTGCCCATGGTGTGGAGCCTGGAGCCTGCTTCCGATTCTGTGTCTCCCTCTCTCTCTGCCCCTCCCCTGTTCATGCTCTGTCTCTCTCTGTCTCAAAAATAAATAAACGTTAAAAAAAATTTTTTTTAAATAAATACCCTTCCAAATAGCCAATGGGTTGGACGATGAAAATCAGAAAATGTTTTGAAATAAACACTGATAAAAAAAATGGATCCCCTAAATATGGGATGCCGCTAAAGCAGGGCTTACAGGGAAAACTATCGTCTCAAAACTTGTCGTTTGGGGGAAAAAAGACGGAAAAGAAATGATCTAAGTACACATCGTGAGAGGCAAAGAAACCCAAACAAACAAGCAAACAAAAACAAAGGAAACTCAAAGAAATTGAAAGGAAAGAAGAGAGGGATCTCAAAATAATAGCATAGAGAATACATACACCTCTTCCTGCCAGTAAATTAAAATTTTCAGCTGAAACGGACAGACCCTTAGAAAAACAAACTGACCAAAACTGACCAAGAAGAAACAGGAAGTTTGAATAGTCCTATATTTATTTTAAAATGTAATCAGTCGGGGCGCCTGGGTGGCGCAGTCGGTTAAGCGTCCGACTTCAGCCAGGTCACGATCTCGCGGTCCGTGAGTTCGAGCCCCGCGTCAGGCTCTGGGCTGATGGCTCAGAGCCTGGAGCCTGTTTCCGATTCTGTGTCTCCCTCTCTCTCTGCCCCTCCCCCGTTCATGCTCTGTCTCTCTCTGTCCCAAAAATAAATAAACGTTGAAAAAAAAAAATTAAAAAAAAAAATGTAATCAGTCACTTAAACCTTCCCACAAAGAAATCTTCAGTCCAGATGGCCTCCCTGATGAATTCTTTCAAACCCTCGAGGAAGAAATAACACCAATCAGAAACGACTTATGCACAGAATGAAAAAGTGGGACTATTTCTCCACGTGTTCTAGAGTCAGAGCAGAGCCTTCATCCTTAAATCCAGAGAGGACATTACAAGAGAAGGGGTAGAATGCATTTCCCAAAGGCAACATCCCACTGTGTTTACCCCACCCCCAGACTCCTCTTACAACGGGATGGACATTCTCACTCTGGGGGACTTCCCTGACTACTGGAGAGTTGTACAAGTGATGTCATGTGATTTCCCAGGCTGGTCTACAAAGGACAAAACAATACAGTGTATGCCTCTCTGCCTCTCTCTCTGTCTCTCTTTCCCTCCCTCCCTCTTGAGACACCTGCTCTTGGAATCCAGCCACCATGTTGTAAGGAAGCCCAAGCTAAGCCCCCAGGCAGCAGTCAGCATCGGCCACTGGCCGCCTCAGATCTCCTGTGATCCCTGTCCTGTCCCAGCTTTCCAGTCTTCCATCTGAGGCTCCAGACATCACAGAGCCAACACGAGAAGTCCCTGTCTGAATTCCTGACCGACCCAGAACATCCGCTAGACATAAAATGACTGCTCTAAGCCAGGGTATTTGGGCACGATTTGCTATGCAGCAATAAGTAACTAACTAACACCAAAGAAAAGTGAACAGCCAATTAAAGGCCAAAAGTTAAAGATGCAAGAATCTTAAATAAAATATTAGCCAAGTAGAATCTACCTATCTATACAAAGAACAATACATCATGATTGGATTTACTCTGGGACTGCAAGACTGATTTGACGTGGGACAGGCAGTCAGTGGGATTCACATCGGGGGAAAATAATACACGACAATATGCTTACCCGATAGATGTAGAAATCGCGTGTGATAAAATTCAGCACTCGTTCACAATTTTTACAAAATGAGTAGGGGTTTATGAGTAGAAGAAGCTTCTCTAATCTGATCAAAGTATCTACAAAATCTTTAGCAAACATACTTAATGAGGAAGGATTGAAAACTTGCCCCTGAGGTCAGGCACAAGTCAAGGGTACCCACTATCACTGCATCTGTTCAACATTAAGGTTTTAGCCAGAACAATAAGGCAAGAAGAAGGAAAAGCACAAGGACCGGAAAAAAAAATATGAAACGGTCAGCATATAGAGGTGACAGACGATCCAAAAGATTGTACAGATAATGTTAGAACGGATCAACTTAGCAAGATTGCTGGATACAAGGTCAATGTGCTCAAAGCAACTGTATTTCCATACGCCACTCACAAATAACTAGGAAATGAAATTTTTTGAGAGAGAGGGACAGTGCAATGCAGGAGGGGCAGAGAGAGGGGAGGACAGGGGATCTGAAGGAGGCTCCACGCAGACAGCAGAGCCCGATGTGGGGCTTAAACTCACAAACTGTGAGATCATGACCTGAGCCCGAGGCAGACGCGTAACCGACGGAACCACCCAGGCATCCCAGAAATGAAATGTTAATAAATCATTTGCAATGATGTCAAAAACAAAAGCACCCAAGAATACATAATGAAAGACGTTCAAGACACCCCCACGGAAAAATCAGAATTTGATTGAGAGAAACCAAATAAAACCTGTTTTAAAATGGAGAGATATACCATGTTCATGGATGAGGAGGCTCAGTATTGTAAAGCTTTTAATTCTACCCAAATCGATCTGTACATTGAATGCTATCCCAGTCAAAATCCCAGCAGGTGTGTGTGTGTGTGTCTGCGTGTGAGTTGACAGACTGGTCCTACTATTTACATACAAATGAAAAGGACCTATAGTATTTTTTAAGTCTCTAACAAGAACAAAATGGTGACTCACAGGGGCGAATTCAAGACTTTCTATCAAGTCCAGGGGCGCCTGGGTGGCTCAGTCAGTTGGGTGTCCAACTTCAGCTCAGGTCATGATCTCACGGCTTGTGGGTTCGAGCCCCACATCAGGCTCTCTCTGCGACAGCTTGGAGCCTGCAGCCTGCTTTGGATTCTGTCTCTCCCTCTCTCTCTCCACCTCCCCCCCCCCCCCCCCGTCTCTCAAAAATAAACATTTTTTAAAAAAGAGTTCCTATCAAGCCCATTACCAGCATTCCCTGAGCGTGGTGTGCAAATGCAAGGTTTATGAGGGAGTGTCCCCTCACTGAGGCGGGGTCAACAGAACCACCGGAAAGAAATGGGCTCGGGGAGTGGCAGTTGCGGGGGGGGGGGGGTGGACAGGGGCAGAGAACCTACTGTTGACAGGCCTCCCTCCTGAACACTCTGCAAGTTCTCTCTCCCTCTTGGAGTCCTCAGTGCGGCTCGGAAAGAGTGTGTCACCACCCCATTTTACAGACGAGTAAACCGGGGCTCGGAGAAATGAAACCACTTGCCCAAAGTCACGTAGGACCGTGATTTAAACCTAGATGCAACTCTACGACCTGTGTTTCCAATCATGGAAACTGGGCTCAGGCCCAAGAAGGGGCCCCAGGAATGGGCAGGGGCCACACGGGTGGCTCTGCGTCCTGGCGAAGCAGGGCACCCCCAGCCCGGTGCCTCCACGACAGGGCTGTCGCCGCCTTCCTCCCCCCCTGCAGGCCTGTGGGCTCTGCAGCCCCCCTAGCTGGCTCTCACACAGCCCGGGCCTTCTCTGCTTCCAAACACCACGGATCCGGGGTGGCCAGACAGGGAGGCGGGGCCGGGGCCGGGTCTGCCCCTGTCCTCGTTCTGCCCTGAGCATGGGGGGGGGGGGGGGCTCACTTCCTCCTCGGTGACATGGGACGTCACCCCCTCACCGGACTACTGGGAGGAATCTTTGGGATGCAGGATGGGAAGAGGCTGCTCCCGGTGCCCGGCACACAGTAGGCGCACAGGGCACACAGTAGGCACGCAGGGCGCACAGGCTCCAGACACGTGGGGAGCCAGCCGCCTGCCCAAGTCACGTGCTGAGGGCTGCGTGCGGAGCCCTGAGCCTCCTCTCCCCCCAGACCCGTTTGCTGCTCGACTCCAGGAGCCTCCTGACTGTAAGTGCTCAGGGGACAAAGGGGTCCCGACAGGGCACAAGACCTACGCACAGCCTCCGGGCCCTTTCTGGGAAGCAGCTGCCCTGGCATCAGGAGCTGAGGAGGGGGATCCCGGCCCCGCAGAGAAAGGGGTTGGAATCGGGCAGGCCGGGTCATCTGGGTGTCCCACACGCCCCCGGAGGAGGAGGCGCGAGCACTGCTTCTGGGGACAGCGCTCCTCAGTGTCACGAGGTCCCTCCTAGGGGCCAAGGGCCCCTAGCTTCCTGGTCACAAGCAAGCGAGAACGGCGTCTTCCGCTCCCTCGTCCGGGGGGCTGTGCGGCCTTGGGCAAATATCTCGGGCTCTCTGGGTCTCAGTATCCTCAGTGGTGAAATGGCATCAGTGGGGTGCGTTCCGTACAGAGGGGCCAGGGGATCCCGGGAGGCCACGTCGTCAGGTGCCGGAGACAGGCCAGCCCCTGCGGAGGCTGCAACCGGGTTCGCTGCTATCCTCACCGCTGCTGCTGGTGTCGCTGGTGTTGCTCCTGGCAAGGAGTGCGGGCGGGAGGCGTAGGGGGAGGGCGGGAACTAGGGAGAGACAGGGCGCTGGGGCAGAGCAGTCCAGTCGCCGGGTGGCCCCAGCACGTCACTTCTCAAGCCCCCCCTTGGACAGGTGAGGGGCTCCCCGGATGACCCCGGTGGGGGAGGCAGCCCTCAGGGACAGGAACATGCGGCTCCCATCTATCCACTCGGTGCCCCCAAGCCTCCTGGCACCACGTGGGAGCAGGGCGGAGGCAAAGGGGAGACGTCCTGAACCCACGTGGTGGTTGCTCAGAGCAGCTGGGGCATAAGGACTCTGAACCGTGGTAGTGAGCACCCTGTCACCAGAGGTGTGCAAGCCTCCGTGCTCGATGTAGGGGTGGGGCTCCTGGGCCCGGGAGTCCGTACGTCCTGAGAGGTGAGAGGCAGTTTGATACAGGGGGTGGGGGGGAGCCCACAGGCATCTGTGCCTCAGTTTCTCCCCCTGAGAATATGACGGTGACCCCATCCCGGGGGGCTGCCATGAGGACTGGGTGCGCTCCTATGTGCAGAGGCAGAGTGCTGGCCCGTAGGGACACCAGCTAGGGTGACTGTCACATGCCTGGAGGGTGAGGACAGACGGGGCTCAGGCCTCACGCCTCACTCCGGGGAGGTCGCTTTTCCTGGCCCGCAGCACAGCCGAGAGGGGTGGGGGCTGGGGGCACTCATTAGCCTCGTTCCCGGATCTCAATGATCAGTCCTAGACCCCAGGGCGGCTTCACTAAGTGGGGAAAACGTCCATTAAGGTTTTTAAAGCAAAGCTCAAGACGTCATCGCCTCCTTGTCAGGATCTCTCCTGGGGCTGGCGGCCCCTCCCCCAGCCGCCACTAAGGCCTCAGCAGGTGACTGGGAGGAGGGGCCGGTGAGCCAAGTCCCTGCTGCCGGCCTCAGGCGGCCCGGCCACACTCGAAACAGCCCAAAGGACTTCAAGATGCCCTCTCTAGAGCTTTCCGCCACGAATTGATCCGGCCTCTCCCGGCTCATCCGTCCCCGGCCAGAATAACCTTTAAGAGTCTGAGTCCGGGGGCGCCCGGGTGGCTCAGTCGATTCAGCGTCTGGCTTCAGCTCAGGTCACGATCTCACGGTTCGTGAGTTCCAGCCCCGCATCGCAGGCTCCGTGCTGACAGCTCAGAGCCTGGAGCCCGCGTGGGATTCTGTGTCTCCCTCTCTCAAAGATAAATAAACATTAAAAAAAAAAAAAAAATCTGAGTCTGATCTTGTCTTTCTTCTGGCTAAAGTCTCCAATGGCTCCCCAGTGCTCTCTGGATAACATCCGAACCCTCTGGGTGAGGATCAGCTCTCCGCCGGCTGGCACCTCTCTGACTGCCAGGCTGGGTGCGAGACCCTGGTTGGGTGCGCTCGAGCTGGCCTCCCGGCTCTGCCCTTCCCAGCAGGTCGCCCGGCCTCCCGGGGCCCCAGCGCCCTCACCTGTAGACGCTACAAAAGGAACAGCTGCCTGGAGGGGTTGCCGAGAAAATGATGAAGCAACACAGGGAGAGGTCACCACGGTGCCAGGCTAACTGTCCCTTGTTACGGGGCCTCCTCCCAGCCAGCCCGCCCCCCACTCGCTCACTGCTTGGCCTTGCAGCCCCCTGGTGGTGCCTCCCTCCTGGTCCGTTCAGGCTGTCCTCTTCCAGGAAGCCCTCCCTGATTACCTAGAGTAGCCCCAGTCTTTCCCATCACAGAAAGGAGCGCACAACGACATGAGTTTTCCTGCCGCATTGCGGACAACGTGCCCTTCGAGGGCAGGGCCCAAGTCCGGCTCCCAGGCCCGGCCCAGAGGGGTGCCACTGTGGGCTGGTTGATCCAAACTCTCCCCCGAACTCTCCATGGCCTTGAGGCCCGCCCCCCGGTCTGGCGCTGAAGGCCCTCGACAGTGGGCTCCAAGAGACTCTTCCAGGCCCTTCCACGCCCAACCCTCCCTGCTTTGACTCCATCCGGGCTGGTCCACCTCCTTGCTGCCTCGGCCCCGAGCTGGAGCGTTTGCTTACAGAAGCTGGCAGACGGCACCGTCCTGGAGGGAGAGAGGGGACAGAGCCCGGAAGCCCAGCTGAGCCCCTCGGGACGTGGCTGGCAGAGACTCGGAGGCGGGGCCCCTCTCCGCGTCGCCTGGGAAGGAGCAGGAGAGCCAGAGTGGGCTGCGGTTCAGCCCGGCCCTGCCGACCTGCCCCCAGGCCTGTCCTCCGCCAGCCCCCGGCTCCTCCAGGCCCGTGTGAAGGCGAGGGAACCCGCCTCCCCGCTAACTGCCCCAGTTCCCGTGTTTTACGAACTGCTGATCTCCCCGGGCTCCCGGCTGGCTTGCCTGAAAGAGTGTTAAAGCCCCTGGTTTCTGCCGGTGGGTTCCCGCAAAAGACAGCTCCTCTGAGGGGCCAGAGGTGAAGCAGGCAGAAGGGTGAGGAAGTCAGCCGTGCAGAGAGCCCGCAAAGAGCCTGCTGGGAACTTCCAGAAGTCTGGAGAAGGCTGACAGTTGGGTCTGAGCGGCCGGGGGTGTCTACGGTGCCTCAAGGCCGCGGAGCCGCGCGCAGGGAGGAGAAATCACGTGATGCCAACAACATCCTAAAGAGCCCCTTGGCAGGTGCAAAGCCCTGGGGGCTGAGGGGAAGCAGGGGGCCGACTGAGCGGTGGGCGGGGGGGGGGGGACCCCAGAAGCAGGTGAGAGATGAACGGCTAGAGAGGGTGGCCGGACAGAGCGGGGGCCATGGAGAGACTTGAACGGATTCGGGAGGTTTCTGGAAGGCGGGGCCTGCAGGATTTGCTGACGGACTGGATGCCGGAGGTAGAGGCAGGAGGGGAAGGTACGATTTTGTGGGAGAATCAGATCAGGGGGACGGATCAGGGCAGAGTTGGTATTTGTTCAATGTCATCCCTGCCCCCCAGGAGCCCCCAGCCACGGGAGGTGAGCTTAGCTCGCCTGGGACGCCTGCCAAGCTCCGGGGTCGGAACTGTCCGTCCACCTCCCGGATCTCGGCGGAAACGGGGGGACCCCCCTGCCCTCCCCCGGCGGCCTGGCGGGCCTCCTTGTTGTGTGCTTCCTGTTCCAGGGGGCTGGCGTGGTTGCCCCATACCCGTGGCAGAGGTTGGTGAAATCCCCCTGAAGGTCGCCGGGCCCCGTATCGCCCTCTTCCTTCTGCGTCCACCTCCCCATCGGGGAGCCCCCACCCCCGGCCTCACCCCCGGCCGCACGCCGAGGGCACCCACGTGTGCACGTCCTGCCCACCGCCTCCCTGAGCCCCAGACCCACACTCCCGGCGGCCCTGACCCCTTCCCTCGATGACCACGGCATCTCAGAGTAAACGTGTGACCTTCTTGGGGTTTTCCATCCGGTCATGTTTCCCTGGGCTCAGAGGCTAGAGACAGCCGTGAGAACTCCCTTGGCCACCACAGATGAGGCGAGGGGGTTCTGGCGTCACCTCCGCTCGTCTGGAGCTGCGGGCTGGGCAGGTAATAGCCTGCAAGGTGGATTCGAGGGGCTCCCTCTCCCCACCCCCCGACCCCCGGAGACAGGGCCTGGGGCCGGCCTGGCAGAGGGAAGCAGGCCTGCGGGCAGGATGCCTGGGCCGGGGGGTGGGGGGTGAGGGGTCCCCAGTCCAGGCTCCTGTGCCAGCTCAGCTGAGGAGAACGTGAGGGCTCAGAGAACATGCTGGAATGTACCCATCCTGTGATCTGGGAAGCGCTGCACCCTGGGGAGAGGGCATCCCGGTCAAGGTCAATGGTGACCGTGGTGCAGGAGCGAGGGGCGTGCTCAAGCCCGTGGGTCACAGAGCTTCGCCTGCGTGGGCGGCTCCTGGCGCTTGACCTGCCTCCTCCCAGGTGGCCGCCCCGCCCTCGGGGACCGGGGAGGCTGGGGCCAGGGAGCTCAGCCCTGGGGGCCACGGGCTGTGTTGAGTTTAATCCAGACTGAGCCCCAGTGGCCCAGCGAGGAAGAGGTTGCAGCCAGTGCCACTCAGCTGGTTCACACAGAGAGCCCCTCCCCGGGGAAGCGTGCGGGGAACAGCCACGGCCAGCCCACGGGGTGCGTGTGTCAGTAACGCGTGAGCCCTGACGCTCCAAAAGCAGGTGTGTGTTCAGGTGTGCACCCGTGTAGTGAGCGTGTGTGCGTGCCTGGAGGGCCTGGGAGACAGCCAGGAGGCAGGAGAGGCCAAGCGTGGAAGCCATGGCCTCCCGGCTCCCACCTGTTCTCACCCAGCACTCTCCTCTGGGGAACAGCACCCCCCCCCCCCAGCAATCCATTTGCACAACCCAGGAACCCTGGCAGCCCCTCGGGTCCCCCCACCACACCTCCCACCGGCTCCAGTAGCTAACTGACCTCTTAGCGCCCAGATTTCACCACCCTGCTCCACCCCCATTTGCCGCACGGGGACTGAGGGGACGGGGTCCCCACAACCTCTTCCTGGGCCTCCTGGTCGCCCTGCCGGAAGGCTTCTTTCCCCGCATGCGCCTGACGGCCTCTGCTCCCTGCAGAAACCCGCCAACGCCCTCCCTCAGGATAAACACTCGGACCCTCCAGAGACTTATGACACATCATTCAAACTGGGACTTTGCTCTTGAATGTAAAAGGGAGAGCTCGGAATGACGGAGTTGGCACAACAGGTGTGCATGGGCTGTCCTGGGCCGTCCTGGACGTGTGGTCACCTCGTGCTAAGCCTTCGTGTAAGGGGGAGACTGGCCACTGCCCATGGCCACATCACACATCCTGCCGCCTCTGTCTTCTGAGCTTTTCTCTTCCTGAACAGTTTAGGCTCCTTCCTACCCCAGGACCTTTGCGCAGGCTGTTATCTCTGCCTGTAATGCTTTTCCTCCCTCTTGCCCCCCTCTCCCCCTAGTTACTGTCTGTCCACCTTTTGATCCCAGCTCAGGGAGACCTTCCACGCTCCCTGGTGGGCTCACAGTAGCTGCCTGCATTGTAACCACTCATCCCCTTGGGTAGCTAATGTCTGCCTCCTGCCCACGGGCACCTGCCTGTCTGGGGCATTGACATCTCCCCACGCAAGGCCTGGTCCACAGTAGGTGCTTACTAAATGCTGCTTAAACCATCTAGGGAGGCACATCTTATTCCCATAATCGGGGTGAACCTGAGCCCAGAGAGGTGAGTCCTCCCAGGTCCCTGGTTGTCTTTTTCTTTTTTTTTTTTAATGTTTATTCATTTTCGAGAGACAGAGCATGAGTGGGGGAGGGGCAGAGAGAGAGGGAGACGCAGAATCCGAAACAGGCTCCAGGCTCCGAGCTGTCGGCACAGAGCCCGCCGTGGGGTTCAAACCCACGAACCACGAGATCATGACCTGAGCCAAAGTCGGATGCTTAACTGATCGAGCCACCCAGGCACCCCCCGCTTTTTAAAATTGTTTTTACAGGTCCCTGGTTTTCAAGGCATAGCTGGGGTTTGTATCTTCCCCTGTCCTGCTGCGGAGCCAGAGGCCCTAATGTCTGGACACGGCCGTCTGAGATGAGACACTGGTGGTGCGGGGGCTCCCCCGGGGCAGGTGTCCTGCTCCCCGACACCTGATCATTCCGCCCACCAGGAGCAGCCCCAGAGTCCTGTAGTTCCTGCACGGAATTGTCCCTTTCACAAAGCACACTGGCCCCAGGCCTGGCGCCATTCTGATCCCTAAGACAGCTCCAGATTCTGAGAGCACCCGGCAACTTTGAGAAGAGCGGGTTCGTGCAAATAGCATCACATCCCTGGCCCGTTCATGTAGGTGTCGAGGTTCGAGGTTCGGGTTATGGTGGGGAGGGGAGGGGACCCTTTCCTGGGCGGCAGCCTGAGGTCCCTTCCGGAGAGCCGGCTGCCCTGTTTTCTGTCCTCGGACGTATACACAGAGATGGTGCTGGCTCGGGGCTGGGAGCTCCGTGGTCTGAGCCTCAGCAGACCCGGAGGCAACCCGACACCCTCCTGGCCCTCCCTGGACACAGCCCGGCTGGCCCCACACTTATTTACCAGAAAGGAGACCCTGGGCTCGGGTGGCCGCCCCTCCTCCCGCCCCCTCCTCCACCTGCACGTTTCTCTCAGCTTCCCCCCCGACACCAGGAGGGACGGCTCCTGCCAGAGCTGAGGCCACCACCCGGGGTCCAAGAGCTCCCCGAGACGAGGGGCCCCTGCCCTCCCAGGGTGACTTTCCCATTCCTCCTCTCCGTGGCCCTTGCCACGTGTCTCATTTAGGTTTCAGTTGATGACTGTGTTCTGTTCCCCTCACTGGAACATGAGGCCTGGGGCTCAGAGACTTGGTCCTGCCTCTTTACGGGCGCCAGGTAACAGCCCCCAGCAGTGTCCACGCCCGAATCCCCACGCCCTGTAAAGGGGTCACCCCACCTGGCAAAGGGACTTGGCAGATGTCGTTAAAAGCACGAACCTTGAAATGGGGGGGATTATCCTGGGTTGCCCAAGCGGACTCAATTTAATTCGAAGAGTCCTTCAAGGCAGAGAGCCTTTCCTGGCCGGGTGAGGGCCGGCAGGAGAAGGAGAGGTCAGAAGGGCAACAGGGCCTCCCCTCGGACTTCCAGAAAGGAACACGGCCCTGCCCGCACCTTGGTTTTAGCACAGTGAGATGAGCCAGACCTCTGACCCCCAGTCCTGTTGGAGAATAGATGTTACTCTTTCTTTCTTTTTTTTTTTTTTTTTGAAAGACAGAGAGAGACGGGGCACAAGCAGGGGAGGGGCAGAGAGAGAGGGGGACACAGAACCCGAAGCAGGCTCCAGGCTCCGAGCCGTCGGCACAGAGCCCGACGCGGGGCTCGAACTCACGGACCGCGAGATCGTGACCTGAGCTGAAGTCGGACGCTCAACCGACGGAGCCCCCCCGGGCGCCCCAAGGTGTCACTCTTTCAACCACCAAATGTGTGGCCGCCGGTTACACAGCGATAGAATGGCTAAAACACATATGGCGAAATCTCCCTGCCTAGAAAGGCGCCCGCTGTATACAGAGCTGGGTCCCCATACTACCCGCGGGGGGAGGCCAACAGCCCCCGCTCGACGGTGCTCCCACCCTCCCACGCTTAGAGAGCTTCGGAAACCTTCTGGAGCTCACGCAGCCAGGGAGTGGCAGAGGTGGGACGCGGGCCCGTTTCCCCGGGGGGAGCATTTCTGCCAGGGAGCCGGGGAAGCCAGGCTGGGAAGGAGCTTGGTGCCAACCTCTGCCTGTGCGGAACCTCACAGCTGTCCTTTCCCTGCACGCTGGGTGCCCGTCGAACGGCCGCCACGCAAAGTCACAGCCCCACCTGTGCTGGAGGACGGAGATGGGGAAGCTCCACAGGAGGGAGGCCATCTGAGGAGGAACTTTCTAGAAGGTAGAGCTGTCCGTCCTCCTAAGAACATCCCGCCTGGGTAGACGGCGAGGCACGTGACATTGGCCGGCGGGCTGTGCCCGAGATGCCCTTGGGGTGGTCCCGGATGGGAGGGCGGGAGAGGGAGGGACGGGCAAAGCTGAGATGCCTGCAGCCTTGAGCCCAGGCCACGTGTCGGCCGCAGGGGTTGGTGAACCAGGCACTTTCTTGGGGACCGGTGGCCGGGATGGGGGGTCCAGACATACAAATACACATGAGTGTAAGAGATCGGCCAAAGGAGCACAGAGGAGGAGACTGACGGCCCTGGGGGTGGCAGGGGGACTGGGAGAGTGCTTCCCATGGAAACCGAGGCAGGAGGTGAGTCGATCTCCAGGAGCTGATCTGGGGACCTTGGCGGACAAAGGCACGGAGGGGACCTCTGGGCGTGTCGAGCCCTGAGGTCAGGGCACAGGACTGCATCCAGGGAGGGCCTGCAGAGGCGACAGGGGGGTGGCGTGGGGTGGGAGCGGATCACACAGACCCTCCCAGGGGTCTGGAGTCCAGTCTGTGGAAGATGGGGAGCCACAGAACAGTTTCAGCCGCAGAGAGGGAGCTGGGCAGGTCGGGGTCTCGGGAAGCTGTGTCCGGCACCTGGGAGGAGGCCAGGCACCCCCAAACCCCCCCCCCCCCCGCCGTCAGCAGGATGCTGTTTATCAGAGGGCCCGGCCTGCCTTTCCAAGAAGGGCAGATACGAGGAGGAAAGCCCCAAGTCATCTGCAAGAATTCTTGATCGGAAGCAGAACAGCAGAAAAAAAAAAAAAAAAAAAAATGGAATTCAAACATAGTCAATCCCTCCCTTTGCCCGGATTAGCTGCCAGGAGTGTAATGATTTTCATTAATACCGTCAGCTTTCCTCAAACTTGATTATAATTACTCTCGAGCCACATTCCCCTCCGCGGTGCGGGGCCGAGTGCATGTACGTTAATCACATCAACTGATCACAGCCGAGGGCTGATGGCCTGAAGTCACAGCCCGAGGCCCGTGGGAGAGGCCAGAAGGGGGTGGCCGGGTGCCACTCTCCCTGGGGCGGGACATCCATATGGATGGAGGAATGAATGAATACCAATGCCTTTCTGATGAGCCTCCCCCTCCCCCAACCCCCCCCAACCCCCCCCCCCCCCCCGGCCTGCCTGCCTCCCTCCCTCCCTTCACACGATCGCTTGGCATTTATCACTCGTGGGGCCCTCGCCGCAGCTCCTGGTGGCAGGAACACGGTTTGCGCCTTCCGCCGAGCAAGAGCCCGGGCTCAGAGAGGTCAGGTGACTTCCTGAAGGTCACACAGCGTGTGGGAAGTCAGTTTGAAACCGGAGTTTGGTGATCCTTCCCATCCCCCCCCTCCCCATCCTGACTGTTTCCCTGGGAAGCAGGGTGGGTAGGGCTGGGTGCTGGAAGGAAGAAAAAGGCAGAGGAAGTGGGAGGCACGTGTCCCGGCCGGGCCATGCTGGAGTCTGGGGCACTGGTGGACACCTGCCCCGCCCGCCCCACCCCTGCAGATGACAGTCACGGAGTAGCCTTCAGTTCCTGTGCCCTCCGCCCTCTGGATCAGTTTTAAATGCAAATGCGAGCATGTCGCTCTGGGTCCTGGGGACCAAGCCCCAGCCCGCACCTGGCCCTTCCCCTCCTCCACCTACAGGAAGGACTCCGGTGACTCCAGCTGTTTGCCAAACCCCCCACCCGCCCCCCACCTGCCGGCTGTGGGTACCCTCCCCAGATGGCTCCGGGCGGGGACCCCTTTCTGGTCTGGGGGGGTCTCAGGCACATGGAAACAGTCCACTGACAGAGTCAAAGGCTGACTGACCCGTAGGCCTGGCCCCACGGCAGTTCTGCCACCTGCCTGCCACCTCTAGGCCTCAGTTTCCCCATCCGCAAGGTTGGGCCATCCCAGCTAACCTGGGGAGGGGATGTGAAGGAACTCAAGGCACTTGCCCGGGGCCCTGGGCAGCCTTTCCTGCCCTGCCCCCATGCCTCTGGGTAAGTGACTTTCCATGAGGACCCGGTTGCCCCCCTGCGGACTGTTTTTATTGCTATTTATTTTTTGAGAGAGAGAGAGCATAAGCAGGGGAGAGGCAGGGGTGCGGGGAACAGAGGATCTGAAGCAGGCTCCCGGCTGAGCATTGAGCCCAACGCGGGGCTCGAACTCGTGAGCCGTGAGACCATGACCCGAGCTCAAGTCAGATATGCTCAACTGACCAAGCCACCCACGTGCCACCCGCCTGCCCCCCTCCCCCCTGCAGACTTTCTAAACCATGAGAACATATATTTCTCTTCTCCGCCCTAAGACTTTCTCTGAGGCCCAGGCACTGCAGGTGCCCAGAAGCAGAAGAGGCTGGCCCGAGGACGTCACCGTTCTGTGCCACAGACACACCCGGTGCTGTGCAGCTGGGCCTCGGGACCCGGGGTTCCGGGCACCACCACATGTCACCGTGCTGTTGGAGGGGCAGCGGGAGGCCCCCCAAATCCCGCTCTGGAGCCCAGAGAGCAAACCAGCCAGGGAGCCAAAGCCTCACAGCCAGCCGAGGGTTACCAGGCAGAGAAAAGGCACGATCACATGGCTGACGAGTGAATTCCTGGCCACTGCCCTGGACAAAAACAAATACGCCGAGTCGCCCCTCCCCCACCCCCCCACCCCCACCCCAGCTCTCCTGGAGCTGCCCCGGAGTGGGTGAATCACACATGCCTGACAGGTGACTGGATCTCACTGGTTAAGCTGGGGGGGAAAAGCAACGCCTTAATATTTACTCTAGGGGGAAAAAAAACCCCAAAATATTGTAATTTGATTTGCTGGGGAAAATAGCTAAGGCAACCTGTCTGGGCATCTTCCTGCCCAAGATGGCACACGGGGCTCGGGACCCTGCCCACCCCCACACCGAGGTGTCTAAAAGCAGAAAGCGTGCGTCTAGCAAGGATGACCACGGCCAGGCTGTGCCGGCGAGGGAGGAAGGGGCCGCTGGTTGGCCCCCTGCGGGCTGGACAGCATCGGGCTGGAGCGATTGGAGTCAACCTCAGCCAGGGGTGAGGGGGAGCGTGAGGGGCAGCCGGACGTGATGAGTTCAAAGGGTGTCACCGGTCAGGGGGCAGGAGTCAAAGGGCCCATCTGGGATGGGGGGGCTCCTCTCTTGTTAGCCAGAGTTGCTGGCGACCGTGACTTCTGACCTCCCCCAACCCGGAGCCAGCGTGCCGGGGCGGGTCCTGCCTGGATCCTTCTCATGCGGGAGAACTGTTAGGATGCTGAATATTGCTGACGTGCATGAAAACGGTCTCGCAGCGAGGCTGACCAATCACACAGTCTCACCTGGAGATCAAGGTGGTGTTCTGGAAGACGAGGAAGGACCCCCCCACAACACAGGACGGAACGGCCGAGAGGCAGAAGTGAGCCAAGGACCAGGAACCCGGACACCTGATCTTGGGATTCAGTAGCGTCCGAGAGCAGCTCCCAAGACAGTGAGCCAGGGACGACGGGGAAGAGAAATCCCAGCTTAAGAAATAGCGACAGGGGCAACGTTTCTCCCCGAGCCGCAGCCAGATACACGCGGACAGATCGAACGTGCCCGGTGAGTGTGCACAGGGCTGACGATGGAAAAAGCCCACACCTGGTGCAATTCAGCAGGGCAACAATACCGGAAAACTCTGAAGGCTCACGTGGGGAACAGCATGTGAGGAAAGGGGATCACACCTGGGTAGGGCTTCTCCCCGTCACCCAGGGAAGCGGGAAGACAATGGGACAAGGTTTGAAAGCAAAAGAGACTTCTCCAGACGGAGGGCGAGGCGGCCGGCGTGCCCCCCACCCCCAGCCCCCTGAGTCCGGGCCGCATATACACATCCTGCTTGCAAACCCCAGGCCCAGGAGAAGGCAGTGGGGACCGGGTGATGGGGCCCCGGGCAATGCAGAGCCGCGGGGACAAGTATCCACAGAGCTGCGCGCCAGGTAGGTTCTCCACCCAGGGGTGTGTTTTCAAGAGCTGGGATCATACGTCCCGTCTGCGGATTCAATCACGCTTCGTGGCTCCTCGGGGCCTAAGATTTACGTAACGCTTACGTCGTAAGCCCTACTGACTAATTTCCAACTCGTAGACGTGAAGGCACCTGAGGAGGCACAGTGGTTGAGGGTTCTGCCTGGATCGTAGCCACCCTCAACCTCGACGGGGGGGAGCAGCCCCACGCAGCAGGCGAAGAGGGAAGGCGCCAGTGAACAGAGAAGCCGGGGGCCACGTCTCTCCTCCTGCGCACAGGGGACGCTCTGCCCGGTGCCTCCGGAGAGCTGCAAACACGTGGGTGGGTCGTGGGCACAGTCGAGAGAGAACCAGTTCCTTCTCTCATGCGAGAGTCAGACGCGAAACCCAACAACATAGGAGGGAGACGCCAAGAGTGGCCAAGAACGGCCGGGGCCACTGGGGGCTGAGCTCTGGGACAGGAGGTCCTCCGATGGGCCAGCAGGGACTAAAGCTCGCGAGGAATGAATGTCAGGAAGGGCCAGCGGGGAGCAGACTTCCAGCCAGAGTAGGACCAGGCCTAAGGAATTAAGGGAGGCGGTAGGAGGACACCCGCGTGGCTCCGTGGGTTGAGCACTGACTTCGGTTCAGGTCATGATCTCATGGTCCGTGAGTTCAAGCCCCACGTCGGGCTCTGTGCTGACAGCTCGGAGCCTGGAGCTGCTTCGGATTCTGCGTCCCCCTCCCTCTCTCCGCCCCTCCCCCCCTTGCACTGTGTGTGTGTGTGTGTGTGTGTGTGTGTGTGTCTCAAAAATAAAGAAACATTAAAAATTAAAAAAAATAAATAAGAGAGGTGGCAGTGCTGGTCTGGGGGTGGGGTCCCGGAAGGTGGGGAGACCGCAGGGCCAGCCCACGTGGGCTCTGGAGGCCACAGCAGAGTCTGGACTCCACCCTGGGAGCTGCTGTGTGGTTTTAAGCAGGGGACAGCCCTGATCCGCAAAGCACCTTGGGGCTGCGGCCTTGAGGTCCAGATTCAGGCAGCGGAGGGCTGAGCCCGGAGGCGAGGGCCCGGCCACGGAGGCCACGGAGGCCTAGCCTGGCCAGTCGCGGAGTCCACGGGGCAGGTGCGGGGAGCACAGCAGCGGGAGGCGGGGGCGCCCGGGGAGCGGAGCGTGGGCGAGCCGAGCCTCCCGTTCAGAGCAGGAGCGGCGCGTGTTGTGCGAGGTCGATAAGAAAGACGTGGAAGCGTGTCCTAAAGAGAACCGCGGAGCTAGAAGCAAAAGCGGAGAGCAGCCGCTGGCTCGTGGGAGAGGGTCTGGGCGGGGGGCTGGGCGGGCAGCTTGTGCGCCTCGGGGACACATTTCCATAAGATTGGCAAACGCGTGACCCACGACCAGGCGCGCATGTAACTTTTTTAATTGACAGGAGGGGTGGGGGGGGGGTACCAGAAAGCAGCAGAGGGACCCTCCTTTCAGAGTGAGAAGCCCGCCTTAACGTCATTGGAGGGGACGCGGTGGCGCAGAGAGCTGCGCGCCCTCCAGGAGGCGGCGCTGCGGCCGAGCCTGCGGAAGGGATATGGAAAGGAACAGAAGGAACAGCACGTGCAAAACTCAGAGGCCAGAAGGGACAAAGGATGTGCGAGGGGCCCCCAAGGAAGCAGGAGTGAGGCCGAGGAGGAAGTGGGCGGGCAGGTGAGGGGTGGGGGGTGAGGGTGCCCACGGGCCGCGGCCGGAGCTTGCTCCTGGGCGCGTTGCTTGGGTGCTTCAGAATCACATCGCGAGCGCAGCCAGCGCTGATGGACCTCGCTGCCTGCCACGACTGCGCACGCACGGTTAGCTCATTTCCTCCTGGCGACAGCCCATTTTACAGATGGGAAAACAGAGGCTCGGGGGTGGGGGGTAAATTGGCTCGCGCAGAGTCGAAGGGCTGGTAAATGGCAGAGCTGACATTCGAAGCCCGGCAGGCCCAGCTGCCGGTTCTCTGAGGCCCCGGCTCCCAGGGGGGAACCGGACCATCCCCTGAGAATGCCCGGGATCCCGGCCACCTGCCCAGCGGGCCGCACCAAAGCCCCTCCTACAAGGAGGCTCCCCGGCCCTGGACTGGCCCCATCCCGGGGCTCTCTGGGAGTCTGAAATCCAATTACATTATAAATGCATTGAAAAATCGTGGGAACTCGGAACTCGGAAGCCTTCTGACTGCAGAAACGGCATCCCGGGGCGCGGCTGAATGAGCCCGCCGGCGCCTCTGGGGCCGCCTGCCGCTCTTTGAGGAAATAGTCCTGAGGTGCCCACCGAGGCAACCATAGGCTCTGCGGCCTAGCCGGGAATAACGGATGCTAAACGCTCGCCTCCTAGGCCGGCCCACGGGCGCCGCGGCCGCGCGAGGCCGCCAGGCACCTGCAGCCTCCTGGAAGGGACGGGGCTTCTCCCTCTCCGAGCGCAGGGATCCCGGCGCTTTGCCAGCTCCCGCGCATGAACGCCAAGCAGGCTGTGCCTTGGGGTGGAAATAGCACAGGATGTGGTCCCAGGCCTACGTCGGTGCCCTCTGTCCCTTTGCTGCGTGACCTTTGGCAAATCACTCTGTCTCCCTGAGCCTCAGTCTCCTCGACTATGGAAAGGAGGTGACAGGAGCGCTGCGTCGCAGGGCTCTCGAGCCCGGCACGTCAGAGAATCCCGGAAATGGCAGGCGAGCTGCCGCGAGCCTGACCGCCAGGGGCCTCGTCCACGCCGTTCCTTCTCCCGGGATGCTGTTCCCTGACCTGCCCTCGCTCCCGCAGGTCTTGGCTTCAATGTCACTTCCTCGGCGAGGGTGTTCCTTGCCTTCCAACCTATGCTGTGAGACTGCTGTCCTTTCTTGAGGTGCCCCGTTCTCCACGGACATCTGCCTCCTCCGGCCGGGCCCCGTGGCTGTGGGGGGGCGAGAGCGCGGCGACCGAGCGCAGAAGCGGTGACCTGGAAACCGAACACAGTGCTGGGGGCCCACGGGGAGAGTCAGTTCCTACCGCCGTGTCGCGACTCGGGGAAGGGGCCCCGTGTTCACAGAAGCCAAGGTGGGGGGGCGGGGTTTCCAAGTCAGGGGAACAGCCCGGGCAGAAGCAGAGGGGGGTCTGATGGCGCACGGAAGTTGGGGGCCAGACTGCAGTCTTTACGCGACTGAAGCTCGCGGAGGCGGTGGGCGCCACGATAGACCCGCAGACCTGACCGCTACGGGAGCCCCGGTGACCGATCCTGCCACAACAGGTCCTCAGAGGAATCCTAGCTGGCGGTTCGGCCAGCCCACACCGATTCCTCGCACAGATGCCATGCCACCAAGGACCCCACGGGACCTCGGCCCGGACCACATCAGCCCCAGCGCTTTGTCTCCACCACCAACTGAGTTTTGGGGCTTGGAAGCCAGGCCGGCTGGGCTCCCGGCCCCTCTCCTGGTATCGCCAGTTCTAGGGTCTGGTGCCAGCGTCCCCTATGAGCTTGTTCCCTCGGCTACAGATGGGTCTACTGTTGACTGAGGAGACGGCCAACGTGAAGTGGGCGGGGGATGGGGTCTTCCGGGGGGGTGGGGGCGGGGATGCTGGTCTGGGGAGCACAGCACGTGCAAAGGCCCGGTGCCCAGGTTTTGTCTCGCGGGGGGGGGGGGAGGGGAGCAGACGGTAGCAGAGTGGGGGCTGCAGGGGCAGGAGGGGGCCCGAAAGGGGTTGGGCTTTACGCCGAGCTGATCAGCTGGGGAGGGATGTGATGACGGGCGTCTTCCAGAAAGAAGACGCCTATCGAAGTGCAGGGGACGGACTGGAGGGGCCTGGGGTCCTAAACTTGGCAGCCAAGAGCAGAGGCACCGAGGAGGAAATGCCGAGGGGCTGCTTTCCGGGACGACGGCCGATAACGCACGTTTAGCGGGCACTTGTGAAGGGAGAGGCTCTGCGCAGCTGTTAACTCAAATGCCGTCCCTTTACTGTGCTGCAGAGAGGCACCCCCTGGGGCACAGAGAGGTTAAGCAACTCACACGAGGCCACACAGCCTCATGGTCCGCGTTCCCAGCACATCCTCCCAACCCCTGGGCCAGTACCTCCTGGAGAGCCCCCTGAGCTATGGGACCCCGGCACCAAGCATATCTTGTCACCAGCGCCAGCCTGTGCCACGCGTACCATTGCCGTTACGGCTCCTGGCAGCCACCCGTGTGCTATTTGCACGACACTGGTCTGTTTGCAGAGCGGTTTCCTTCCTCTACGTCACCTGCTAGGACCCACACAACAGCCCCGAGCAGCATTCTCAGGCCTGTTTTTCAGAGGGGGTCGAGGGACCCGCCCCAGCTGGTGCGGTGAGCAAGGGTTGCACCGGGACCCCGGCCAGGCCGGCCCACCCCCGCTTCGTAGACGTGGCGCCTGTTACCTGACAGCCGTCGCCGTGCTCTAGCCTCCATGGGCTCCAGGCCCTTCTGGAGCCTTCTCCTTTCGCTCTGCCGTCTGTCCCCTTCGCCCCAGGTGCCTGCTGGCCTTTGCTCTACAGAGGAGGCCACCCGGAGCTCAGAAAGCTGGCGTCAGTCGCCCCAGGTCACACAGCCCCCAGGTGCCGGTGTGGGGACGGAAGCTGGCTTCAGGCTGCAGAAAAGCCCCAGCTCTCCCCGCCGCGTCCTGCAGCGCTGGGGCCGCGAGCTGATGACTGAGCTGGCATTTTCCCGGCTGACCCCTCCATCCCATCGGTTCTGCCCACCTTGCGCCTTGATTCGGGGCGACGCGTCCCGGCGGGGCGAGAGCCTGAGACGGGCCGAGGGGCTCCTCTGAAGCAGGGCCAGATGACTCGCTTTTCTCAAGAGCGTCAACGGGGAGGCACAAGCAACCTTCACCGTCTCCCGGTCTTTCATCGTGAAGGACCCACTTTGTCCGCGGGCCTCCGAGGGGGCTAATGGGCGGGCGGTGAGGAGCGGCTCGTGCTGCCCGTGACTGAGCTCGGAGAGATCGCACGGCTCGGGACTTGCACTTGGGGGGCAGCCGGGCTCTGAGACCCGCCCGCCCGAGAAGGCCGGCAGAGAACGGGATTTCTCATCTCTGTGATGCTTCCAGGAAGCGGGGAGACTTCACTGTTGCGCTCAGTTGGCCCAGATTAGAGGGCGTGGACAGGAACCCCGAGAGTGACGTCTCGGGGTGCGGTGCAGGCTGGGATGCCCCCGGGCGGGAGAACCCCTGGTTCGTAACGACGACGTGACGTCACCCAGAAGGGTCTCGTGGCCCCGTGAGGCCCAGTCTCTGCAGGGAAGCCAACCGCACCCCAAACCCGGTCCGCCCCCACCCTGCTCACACTTCCCTCCCTCCCTCCGTCCTGCTCGCAGCCCCGGACCCTCTCTTACTGCCTGGGCCTGCCCGCGTTCCCAGCACATCCTCCCAACCCCTGGGTCAGTACCTCCTGGAGAGCCCCCTGAGCTATGGGACCCCGGCACCAAGCATATCTTGTCACCAGCGCCAGCCTGCGTCGCGCTGTGTCACAGCCTGTGTCATGGCCTCTGCTCCACTCTGCCCGCCATCCCGACCCAGTGAACACGTTCTTTCCCTCCCCCTCCCCCGCCCCGCCCCCTCAGCTTGTTTTCTCAGCTCTGCGTCTCATCTAGGACCTGGCGGCCCCTCCGGATGCTCCCTGGGGATGCGAGAGACGGAGCAGTGGCCCGGAGGAAGACAAGGTTCCCTGTGGCCGGGAGAAAGTGCCGGAAGCTCCCGCGCATCCCCGGGGCCTTGCTGCGTCGTGGTGGCAACGGTCCCTGTTTGGGAAGGGCTCCTCCGCGGCGGGCTCAGGCCGCCCCTGTCCCTGCCCTCGAGGGGTCCCCTCTCATGGTGGGAAAGGCCGCACGTCCGCTGTGGAGCCACCGTCCCCGTGCCTTCCCTCCTGGAAGTCTGCGCGGGTCCAGTGGGTGTCGGTGGGGGGGGGGGGGGGGTCAGGATGGCTTCACGGAGGAGGTGATGTTTGAATCAGGAGAAGTTAACTTGCCGGGAAGAACAGGGGCCCTGGGCACAGCAAGAGGGGAGGCATGAGGCCAGATGAGCGCAGGGCGTGGGCGCTGAGGCTGGGAGCAGAGGGGCGGTGGAGCGCCAAGGAGGACAAAGATGCTGAAGTGGCACAAAGTGACGGGCGGGCGGGGACGGGAGGGAAGAGGGCTCAGCATGTGCGAAGACCTCAGGGCGGGAGGGAGCCTGGGGACTCAGGGGCCCGGGGAGCTGTGTGTGCTCGGGGCCAGCTGGCACCCTCGGGAGACGGGCAGGGCCGGCCACCTCTGTGCCAGGGACGGTGTCACCGCTGTGTTAGGTAAGGACATGGTGACCAGGCCCACGGTGGCCCAGGACGGGGCCCGCTCAGCTCTGCCTGTGTCCGAGGCCCCAAGGCCCCCTCCCATCCCCCAAGCCCCCCGAGAGTCCCGTCTGCCCCTGCGGCACACAGCTCAGGCCCACCCCGCTCCAGGCCACACGGCTGACTGGGCGAACGTGCGTGGGCAAGTCCCCGTGCGAGCAAGCTCCGTCCCCGGCCTGCAGAGCACACGCGTGGCCACCTCTACCAGCTCAGTGACTCGGCCGGGCCCTCGCTCCCCCAGATCGGCCCCGACCTGGGACAAAGCGCCCAGTAGGGCCGGAACAGTGGGGTCACCACACCCAGTGTCCAGACCCTCGACGCTCACCCTGCTTCTAATGCTTCTCTGTGCAGAGGCTCGAGCTCCGGCTTTGTGACACACGGCAGGTGCCTCTGGACATGTCCCCCGGCCCCTTGGAGCCCACGGTCGTGCCTGTCGAGTGACGGAGTGCCCCAGTGCAGGACTGCGGAGGGAAGGGGCAGAGAGCCGTGCTGACCATCAGCCAGCGTCTGCATTAGCATCTGGGGGTGCGGGCGGTGGGGGGGGGCGGCGCAGGGGGCAGGCACAGGGTCCCGGGGGAGCCCAGCGGGGTCGAGGTGGACCGTTGCTGCTGGACCCAGCCAAGGCCTCGGAGGGAGACCCAGACGTGCACGTTCTTGGCGTGAAGGCCTTCCTGCTGCCAGGTCGGTGGGATTAGCGTGAAGGGCGGAGAGGCCCCAGCGCCCCGCAGAGAGGGCAGCGGGAGAAAAGAATCCCTTAACTCATTTGGTCCTTTGGTTGCACTTTTTTGAGACAGAAAGAGAAAATACCCCACTCGTCTGCTTTTTAAATTAAGAACTGAAAACATTTGATACGTTTCAATTGCCTTAGAGGACACTTCGGTCTTATTTCAAGGCCGAGAGAGGGAGGGGGGACGGGGGGAGGGAGACTCAGGGTCTAGAGAGAAAAGGGACAGACAGATAAGGGAGGGGAGAACGGCGGGGACACACCCCTGTGGGGAGGGAGCTGAGAGGGAGCGGCCCCGAGGGAGACCCGGGTGTGGCCCCCACCAGGCTGGCACCTTCTCGAGCCCACCTCTTCTCTCAGTCTCTTGCCAGGTGGAAGCCGCCCAGGGCAGGCCGCCGGGAATGTTCCATGGAAAGGAAGAAGGCTGAGGAAGGCAGGCCCAGAGGCCGCTGGGCTCTCCTTAGCTGTGTGACCGGGATTTGGGATTAGGAGGGGGGCTCTGACTGCCCCCAGGCCCAGGGGGTTTCTAGGGGAAGATGCTGTCCGTGGGGGGTGGCCTAACTGTACCCCCAGGTGAGCTCCAGGGGTGGGGGCTCCACTCTGGGTGGGGGGGCCCTCGCATCTCCTCCAATCAGAGCAGCTCCAGAAAACCTTTTGTTTGAAAAGCCACCGAAACTGCTCAAAGCCCCAAGGCCGTGGTCCCCCCTCCCGGTGGCCATCCACACCCCCCCATCCAGGTGACCCAAGATTGGAGGACGTCCCCCAGGAGAAATGTCTTTACCACAGCAGCCAGTGGTGTTCTGGAGAACCCACTTGTGCCTGGCTCTGTGCTCAGTGCTCGGCACAAATTAACGCCTGCCCCCCTCACCGCGCCTCCGCGAGACCCCCATTCCCAGGGTGGGAAACTGGGGCTCACCGAGGTCTCGTGGCTGGTAAGCAGCAGGACTGGGGTTTGAACCCAGGCTGTCTGGCTCCAGAGGCCCCAGTCCACGCCTGGGGCACACCATAGGCCCTCAACGATGGCCCCTGACCAAGGAGGATAAGGACAATAAAACGGAAATTCGTTCTCACCCAGGACAAGCTGGTAGCTAATTAACGTTTCTTCCCAGGCTGGCCTTCGTGTTATTTCTTACGGGTTCAAACACTCAGTTTTTAGGAACACAGACTCAGTTCTTTCCCGTTTGGGCCGGAGACGATGGTGAAGCTCCCCCCCTCCGCCCCGGGAAGGACAGTGAGGCAGGGCGGGTTCTGTGGGGCTGAGAGTCTCTGACGCTCAGCCTTGAGGCTGGCGCATGCTGGGGCCTCTCAGGGCCCCAGTCAGGGACAGCAGCTGGACCTCTCTCCGCCCTCGGCCTCCCCCTTCCTCCCTCCCGTGCCCTTGGGTCCCTCCTTGCTCCCTCCTCCCCCAGGCCCCATGCACTCCCAACCTGCCTTCTCCCAGCCCTCCTAGAGGATTGGCCCATTTCACAGATGGATAAACAGAGGCTCAAAGCTGGGGGAGGTGCACACGGCCACAATGCTAGGGACGCTCCTTAATCCAGGCCTTTCTGTCTCCTGCCCCACCCCGCCTGGCAGGGGCATGTACCGGCACGGGAGAGCCCCCTTGAACACGTGTCTCTGAGATAGGATTTATTTCCGTAAGTGACCTCTCTGCCCAGGGCGTTTCTTGAAATCCGGGGAGATTTAGAGAGTATTTAACTTGAAAAAACCGTCCCTTTCCCCTTCGGTGTTCTGAACGGCTGGTATTTAAACACCTTCCTGGCTTAAGGGCATTTGGGCTGTGCTGCTCTTTATTGTGTGGATTAATGAGAACCGGAGTATTTGTGAGTGACCTTTAACCCTCCAGCCTCCTCTGCCCGTCACCGCCGGATGGGTGATTCTGCAGACTCTCTCCCGAGCCCGCTGTCCCCAGGCTCAGCCACCAGGAATGATCAAGAAATAACAGCACAATTATAATGCACATCATGAGATCAGGGACTCCTGGTTACTACTTAATTCAGAGCAGGTCAGAGGAGCTCGACAGAGTTCTCGGGGAGGAACTCAGGAGCAGAGAAGGGGCCTTGGAGGGGCCCGGGCAGCATTCTCTGCAGGACCCCAGGGGGCAGCGGGCCGTATGCTCAGCAGGTGAGCAGCGGGACCAGCTATGGCCCCTGCTTTCCTGCCTGCAGGGTGCCCTCCACCCCGTCCCCTGCCTGCTGGAATCCTTTTATGGGGCCACCGCCCCCGTGAAGACGTCCCCTCAAGGACGCCTCCGTGCTCCCCGGTCTCCGCTCATTCCCCTCCCTGGACCCCTCAGGCTGGGGGCAACGCCGTGACCTGGGCGCCGACTCCCCCTCTAGACCCCCAACTTGACCTCGTCCCGGTGATATTTGCAACATCAGGGCCGTGTGGTCCAGGGAGAGTCAGGTACGCGCATGTGGAAGACGAGGCCCCCTCATCTCCTGAACTTGCAGTGTCCCCAGAAGAGTATAGGGTGGGATCTATACCCTCCCCCGTCCGCTTGGGGTCGGGCGGACGGGTGATACCCGAGCGACGCGAGCTGAGGCGTGGCTGACGCGGCTTGGCCCCCTCCTTCCCTGCCCGATCGCATTACAGCCACGAGTCAAGTGCGGCTGAACCCAGCTCGGCCCGGCCAGACCCCACCACCGTCAGCCAAAATCCACACCCAAGAGCGAGAAAAGTACGTGTGGTGGCTGTAAGCCCCCGAGAGGGGGGACTCGTTTGTTACAGAGCACGGTTGCAGCAGAAGCTGACCGACACAGCAGAGATGTGGCTCCCACGCGTCAGGAGCAGGGGGAGAGACGCCCCCCCTTCCGCCCAAGGGGCCACCTGAACCTGGATGAGACGGAAGAACGCCGACCCCAGCGGGGCACCTGCAGCGTGGGGAGCGTGACAGAGGGCAGCCAGAGGGGCAAGGTCGGGGGCAGGGCTCTGGTGCCGAAGGCAGAGGGGGCCTTGTCCGTGGCCGGCGGGCACCGTGCGTTTCCAGGACGGCCTCGACGGCAGACGCGCATCACGACACCGTCAGAGGACGCACAGCTGTGTCATTTTGCGGAGCGGTCTCTTTCCAGAGCCGTGCATTCTTCGCGGTAGACCCGAGCGGTCAGAGGCGTGAGAAGGTGTCACGCAGCCGGCCCCAGCCTAGCGTTTGGTCGCTGGCCAGCGGGGTCGCGGCGGCAAAGGCAGGAACGCGGCTGGGTGTTTAGGCCTTTGCTACGAGGCTCCCCGTGACCGAGTCAGTGGGTCTGGGGACAGCCCCCACCCCCCCCCCGGGCCCCCCTCCCCAGGCTTCCTGGGTGGCCGCACAGGCTGTGCTGGGTCAGAGGCGGCTCCCGGGGACAGACTCGCTTCAGAGGCACTGGAGGCGAAGGCTCGGTGTTCACGCGCAACATGAGACAGGAACCCGATGAACCAGATCGGAGAACAAAGACGACGTTCCCGAGACCGGCGCCTTAATGTCTCACGAGACTTGGGGACTCTCCCTTTGCTGCGCTCCGCTCGCCCCGCGGGAAGGAGGTGACCCCGAGTGCCCCGGACCCAAATCCGTCAGCCCGCCGAGCCGGCCAGGACCGTGTGAGGCGGGGGCATCGCCAGGCGCTGGAAGGGGTGAGAGGGGCCGCTTCCGTGGAGCTTGTGACCACATCCTGGTCGGGTCAGGGCCCGAGCAGCCGCGCTCTCGCATGCGTGCGGGTGCGCACGTCAGTCTGCCGTGTGCCGGGGCCCGAGCTGGAAGGGGCTGGCCCTCGAGGCACGTGGCCTAGTGCAGAGCGGGCAGTGCTGGCCTCAGGGGAAGCCGGCACTGGGTTTCGTGTCCCAGCGTCGCAGGCCACTGGGATTGGAGGTCGTGCGGGAGCTGGGGTACGTGGGCTGGGTTTCCCGGGCAGGTCCGAGGGCAGGGGCCCCTGAGTTCTGGGGGATACGTGGGAGAAGGTCGAAGGACACCGGCTCCCGGGAGGCGCAGACTCGACGCTGGGACAGCCCCGACGCTGGGACAGCCCCGGGGCTCCGGCTGAACCAGCGCGGCCACGTGACTTGACCGTGGCAGAGGCCAGCTCGCTCTCAGGCCATGGAGACTCGTCCTGATTCGCCCCCATCCCCAAGTGACACTCTGCCCCGTGCCCAGGAAAGGCGGGTCTGGCCTGTCCCCCGATCTCCCCCAGCACCTGCCCTCCTCCGACGAACGGGTGAAGACAGACAGCAGGCCCCCTGGCCAAGCCCGTCTCCCTGCCTTGCCCCTCCTGGGCGTGGGAGGTCGGCTAGCACCGATCACCTGGTCTGTCACTGACTATCCTGCCAGGGCATCAGGCACAGAAATCCATTTGGGCAGAAAGTCAGCTGTGACAGCCCCTCCGAGCCCCAGGGGACAGAGGCGCAGAGCGCCAGGAACGGACCCCCTCCCGACTTGGCTCCCTCCGGCCTGACTCCTCGCCCAAAGCAGCCCTTGCCCAGACGGCGTCCTCCCTGTAAACCTCGAAGTACAACCCAGAACCAGGGATCTCGAGGCCCGTCCTGGGAGCTGTAGGTCCCTGGGATTTCTCCCGGTCTTTCTAGAGAATCTTCCCCACACAGGGCTCTCGAGGAGGCCGGCCGCCAGGGTGCCCTCTGCCCCCTGTGCACGTCCCCACCCACTGCTGGAGCAGAATGGGAGGCCCGTCTCCCCCGAACCCGCCGCCAGAACTTTTCGATCAGGCGCCTGCAACCCCATTAACCTGCAGCGGCTTCTAATTGAGCCAACAGGACTCTGACATTCTGGCAACGGCTGAGAGCATTCAGAGCTGGAAAGGGCAGGCCGTTCTCCACCAGGCTGGGGGGGCGGGGGGCGTGCAGAGGGAGGAGAGGTGGCGTCACCCTCCTCCCCCATGTCGGGGCTCCCTGACGTCGGGGGCACAGGAGCCCCCACCCCCACGCCAGAACTCCCCCACCCCAGCCTCACGTCCTCCGGGGAATGAAACGTCCCCTTACCTGTGCCGAGCCTCGCTGCTGTCCAGCCCGCAGAGGGTAACCCTGGGCGTCCGGGGCGCCCGCCACCAGCCCCTTCCTCGGGAGCAGCCCCGGCCAGGCTGTGTGGGGCGCGTCCCGGGTCGGGGCATACGTGTATATGTGCCCGTGGGCGTAGCAGTGCCTCCGGGAGGAGCCAGGGGTCAAATATTCCTGGCTGCCACCTGCCACCGGCCCATCCCAGGGGCCAGCTGCCCGAGAAGGGGGGCGCTCTGGCCGGGCCGGGCCCGCCGTCATCTGCCAGGAGCGTCAGGCGACAGCTTTTGCTTACCAGGCTCCCGCCGGCTGCTCTCCCAGGCTGAGGCGAGTGGTTTATTTTTAGAGCCCGGCCCTTCCCCAGACGCCAGGATCCCAGCTGAGATTTCCAGCGGCTCAAACGAGCCCATTCCTGGGCTGACTTGTCGCTTACTGGGAATGTTCTGGAAGAGAGACGGAGGTGCTCAAAGGATGTGGAGCTCAGTGTTCTGGTCTGAGAAGGGCGGGGCTGGACCGGGGCGGCGGGGGGGGGGGGGGTCCTCCGGGACCCTCCGGCGAGGACGGCCCCTGACTCAGCGGCCAGAATGGGATTCGGCTTGGGCAAGGTGCTTCCCCTCTCCAGGCTGCCTCAGTTTCCCCGTCTGGAAGATGGAAAGAGTGCAGCGGGCACCCCCGTGCAGAGCAGGGCTGGGACGGGAGGATGAGGAGCCACAGCTGCCCACTGTGTTTTCTCCCCAACTGGACTGAGATCGAGGAGGACAGGGACCCCGGCTGCCCGGTTCACCGTCAGAACCCCCAGTGTGCTATTCCAGGGTGGATGCACATAGTGGGTGTTCAGTAAATAGTAAGTAAGGGAACAAATGCCCATCTTCTGGTAGCCAGTATCAGTCTCCTAACTGCCCCGCAAGGTCGCTGGGAACACTTATTTGATGGGTGTGGGGCCTGAGGTCTGGAAGGGTGAGGGGCCGACCCAGGGACCCTGCTCGAAGGTGACAGCAGCTTCCGGGGGGTTGGGTGACGGCTCAGGCATTTCTCGCTCCCCCGTCCTGCCTCCTGATCAGACGGCCATCCCCTGGCACATCCCCTTTCCCAGCCTCAGCCCTGCTCACGCTGTCCCCACCGCTGTCCCTGCTACTGTCCTGCTATGGTCCCACTACCCCACTGCTGTCCCCATTCCCCACCACTGTCCCCACCGCTGTCCCCGCTGCGGTCCTGCTACCCCACTGCTGTCCCCACCTCTGTCCCCACTACGGTCCCGCTACCCCACCGCTGTCCGCACCGCTGTCCCCACCGCTGTCCCCGCCACTCCCACGCTCCCTCTCATTCTCTGGCTCACGGCACACTGGGTGTTCTATAAATGTCATCTCCTTTGCAGACCAGATGGCCACTGATGGGCTATGGGACTCAGCCGCGGGGCCTCTCTGCAGCCGTCTGGTGTCCCGAGGGGAGCCCCGTTCTCCGTGGCGGGGGTGGGGGGCGCGGGGAGGGCGGCAGCACACCTCCTGACCCGCCTGGGCCTCGCTTTCCTTCTCCCCGGCTCGGGCCCTGCCGTGGCGAGGAGGGGACGGTGCCAGGCGCACACTGGGCCGCCAGTGTTTGCCCATCCACATTGACTCAGCTCGTAGGGAAAGACGTTTGCTGCCCTGTGTGTATGTTTGCTGATGTGCCTTCACCACCGGAGCCTCTCGCCCTCGGCAGGGTGGGGCCTCCAGGCTGAGCTGCCCCTTACGGAACCGACGCAGCCCCGTCCCTGACGCACGGACCACCCGTCTTGGCCACCCCACAGCCCGCCTTTGAGGAGCCGCTGTGCCCTCTGCAGCCTCCCACGCCAATGCCACCTTCTCCGTAAGGGCTGGGGACTGGGATTCCTGCCTCTGTGCCCCCCCCCCCTGCCCCGGGGAACCGGAAGCAGGCTTGTGGATGCTGCAATGCAAATGGGGGGGCTTCTCCCCTCCCCCCCCAGGAGACAGATGTCAGCCCCCTCCCCCCCACCCGGGCCTCCTCCAGCCACACCACCCCAGGGTGCTTGGAAGCAGGGAGGGTCTGGGCTGTCACTCCTTAACCGGGACCACCCGCCCCCAGGGCGGCTGACCAGGCCCAGCCAGCGGGTCTCCTCCGGGACTCGTGTGGTAGGAACGCCATGAGGTGGAGACGACCTCGTCCACCTGCGCTGCATTCTGGAATGACCACCCCCGACCCCCGCCACCCTGCCCTCTGAAGCAGGTCTCCCTGGTTCTCTCCAGGCTCAGACCCCTCAGGGCACCCGTCCGGAAGATTCTGTGCGCTGTGTCCTCGCTTTGGCTCACGATGGTCTCTTCCAACGGGGTAGGAACTCCCCAGAGGCAGAAACGTGGCTTACGCGGGGCTCCAAGGGCCCTCTGCTCCTGTTTGTCGGGCAAACGGGCCAATTCCCCCAAAGGAAGGGTTCGGTGAGTCGTGGCCGTCCACAAGGTCCGGATAGCACTCGGTGTCCGGGACGAATGTCCACGATCCGAGCTAAGTGATCGCCAGCTGCAGCTATGGGAAGGCTTCAGTTTTGTTGAAGACACACGTCGGTTGTGACGGTTTGGAGGGGAGTCGCTCCCCTCTGGAGCCCGGCGGGCTCACCACGTGCCGTGGTCCCTTGCTTCCTGCGGGTGAGCGTGGTGGTCGTGACCAGATAGAGGAGCTCAGACGCCAAGAAGCAGGAGGCATGAGAGCAGAGCCCGAGAGGTGACTGGAAAGGACAGGGGGTAGGTCGGGGGTGAAGGGACTCCCCAAAGAAGACACCTCCCCGTTTACAGAGGAGGAGCCCCTTCAGAGCGTCTCCAGGGTCCACAGCCTGGCACGTTCCCCGCCTGAGCTGTTTCGCTCGCCCCACAGGTTGGCCACGTCCCCCTGTCACTCGCTGCCTGTGGCTTGGAGACCCTGCCCTTGCTCACAGGACTCCAGCTGCATCCGGGAGTCCGTGCACCGGACAGAGTAGCTGAGAAGCCCAGGGGATGGTCACCCTCCGGGGACAGAGCCCAGAGCCCCCCCACCCCCCGTGCATGCCTGCGTGTGGGCATCTGATGGGCCACCGCCTTCTCCCCGGGGTGCGCCCACCCCGCTGTCCGTGGTTCGACGGCCACGACACTCCACCCGGCACTAGTTCAAGGTCTCGACGACTGGGTCTCCCTTGTCCAGAGGGCCGTGAAGTCCACCTGCCCCAGGATGGGGGTCCCGAGCAGAGAGGAAGCAGACGCTGGCCGTCGGCCTCTCACCTGCTGGTCTAATTCCAGGGCCGTCTTGTCGCCTTGTCGCTCACCGGGGGTGGGGAGGGGCTGGGACAGACAGGAGACACGCGGAGAGATACACAGATGGAGAGGGACAGTGGGGCCGGCAGGGATGGAGACAGGGAAAGATGGGAGACAGAGGCAGAGAGACGCTGAGGGGGACAGCTGGCTGGATGTCCAAGAAGAGGAGGGGGGGGAGGAGGGAAGGGAGATAGACTACCCCTCCTCCAGGGAGCCCTCCCGGGGACGACCTCCCATCCCTTTGCCCCTTTCTGCCTTCTCCCCGAAGTGGGGCCTCCCCTCCTCTGGCTTGGCCCCTGTGTGGGCTCGCAAGGCCCCTAAGGAGGAGCTAAGACAGGGAGAGTGAGGTGTTGACCCTGCCTCCCCGCAGGTGGGCAAGCTTATCCTGAGGACGCCTGGGGACCCTGGGGCCTGGCGGCTGAGTGGGGAGAAGGGCCCCCTGAGCTGAGGAGACCCCTCTCCCCGCTCCCAGGCCCGCTGGCCCCGCACGGGTGGCTCCTTGCAATCGTGGATGGTGCGTCGCAGGCCTGCTGGAATCTGCTATCTTCCTCTGAAGATTGCTTCGTGCTTCCGCTGGCTGTTAAATTAGCAGCTGACCCCCCGCAACTCACGTAGGCCTGGTTTGTACTTGGCTCGCGTGGGTGTGGAAAAACCTGCTGTTTGTCGTCGGAATTACCTGCGACTCTGTGTTCCCTGCGGAGCTGGGGTGGGGGGGGGGCGGTGAGGCTCTCTGCCTTGTCCCCCCCTCGTTATTCTGGCCACAGTTTCAAATCGCCTCTTGGGAGAATGCTTCCCGGACTGGCTTCTGTAACAAAACCCAAGCCCTTCTCCGCCATCGTCTATTTTCTGTGTAACCCTGACCGCCACCTGAAATTATCATGCTTATCACCAGGTTTATTTGCTTCTTCTCTGTCTCCCCAGACAGAACATTCTGCCAGGAGCGGGAGCCGGCCTGTGTCCCTAGCCACAAAACCTTGGCCCAGCACAGCCCTGGCCGTTGGCTCTCGGTAAGGGTTTTAATGGACTCCTCCCTGTATCCTCTGACACCTGCTGGCACCCTTGGGCTCTCGGTAGATATTTCCTGAATGGAGAGTCATTTTCCTTGAAAGAGAAGGTAGGAATCCCACTGGCACCTCAGGCCTTCTCCCCGCCTCTTGCCATCTGCCGGGCTCCCTCCCTCCATCAACGGCCCCTCCCTCCACCGTTTTCCTCCAGGCGGAACTGAGTACGCACCCTTCCCCCACTGGGCTGTGTCTACCAAAGGCCT
This sequence comes from Leopardus geoffroyi, assembly GCF_018350155.1. Classification (NCBI taxonomy): domain Eukaryota; kingdom Metazoa; phylum Chordata; class Mammalia; order Carnivora; family Felidae; genus Leopardus; species Leopardus geoffroyi. The sequence continues at coordinate 137,683,919 of NC_059341.1, forward strand.
TGACGCCCCCACCCTGGGCCCAGGCCAGAGGGACAGCCGAGGGCCCACAGTCAGGCCCGAGATACGAGAGACCCAGGGCAGGACTGGCGTCCCGGCTTGGAGCTGGGTTCAGAGTCCGGTCCCAGGGGCGTAGGAGACTGAGGGGAAGCCCGCATTGGGCGTGCAACCTCAAGGAGGGGATTCCAGGGGGAGCCCCCGGGGACAGGAAGGAGGGGGCAGTGGGGGTAGAAGGCAGGCCTGGCACCTGTGGACAGAAGCCCCTTCTTCAGTCCACACAGCTCTCTGCAGTGGCTGCCCCAGGTTGCATAGACACATCGCCGGGAACTCGCAACTCCCGGGTGCCTGGGACCCTCCCACCACGCCCCCTCTGATCAATCGCTTAGACGTCACGGGGAGCTGGCCTCAGTGTCTAAGAGCGGCCCGGGTGACTGGAAGCCGTGCCCCGGGGCTGAGAACCGGACCGTGCTGGGGACCCCGGAGGAGCGTTCTCGCAGGCCCGTGCTCTGCGTCCTGGCACCTGTCCCCCGGGGCCGGCAGGATGCTGGAGGTGTCCCGGGTGGGGGCTTAGTTCACTGTTTGTAAATTCTAAAATTTTTTTTTTTCAACGTTTATTTATTTTTGGGCCAGAGAGAGACAGAGCATGAACGGGGGAGGGGCAGAGAGAGAGGGAGACACAGAATCGGAAACAGGCTCCAGGCTCTGAGCCATCAGCCCAGAGCCTGACGCGGGGCTCAAACTCACGGACCGCGAGATCGTGACCTGGCTGAAGTCGGACGCTTAACCGACTGCGCCACCCAGGCGCCCCACTGTTTGTAAATTCTAAATCGAGAGCCACCGCTTTCTTCCAACACGTTGTTGTTATTTGTTTTCCTCTGTTCCCAGGGGCAGGAAGTAAGAAACTCACCTGCTATTAAGCCTGAAACCCCCTGGATCTAGGGGCGGGGGGCTCAGAGGCTGCCTGCCCCCACCCCAGTCCTGCTCCTCTCTCTTCTGCTGTGACCCCTAGAGGGGGCCAGGCACAGGCATCCGGGACGGGCTGACAGAACCCTCGAAAGTCCGTCCATCCTCAAAAACTAGCAGCCCCTCCCTAAAGATGAAAATGTGCTTCCTTTTCGCTTTTCGGTTTTTTTTTTTTTTTTAAGTTTAGTTTTTACTTTGCGGAGAGAGCGCACAAGCTGGGGAGGGGCAGAGAGGAGGAGAGACAGAGTCTCAAGCAGGCTCTGCACCATCGGCACAGCCCGACGCGGGGCTCGAACTCACAAACCGTGAGACCACGACCCGAGCCGAGGTCAAGAGTTGGGCGCGTAACCGACCTAGCCACCCAGGCGCCCCAGAAATGTGTCTCCTTAAAAGCCACTCTCTAGAACGTTCTAGAGAGCCAGCTTCTGTAATGACCACCTCCTGAGCCCTCGTCTGGGAGGCATGTGAGGCACCAAGGATGCGGGGGTTGGATGTCTGTTGTGGGTCCTGGGATCGAATCCCACCTCCGCTTCCGAAAACCAACTTCCCCGTGAGCTAGATTCTTCCCGTCGGGCTGTGAGGACAATATCAAGGGGAGCAGCGGGGATCCCAGGGAGTGCTTCAAATGTGCTGTTTGTCGTGCCCACCGGGCCGATTGCAGTGGCCATCGAAGGGCTATTCGGAGCCACCTCCGAACGTGCGGGCGGCTCGCCCAGGACCGGGGAGGGAACCCACTCCCTGTGGTGGGAAACTTCCGGGGTGCAAGTCAAGCTATCAGTCACACTGTCTCACCTGCACACCCCACATTGTTCTCCTCATTTACAGCGGGAATCTTTGGGCTAATTATAGAAGTGAAGTAATTACCAGGCAGGCCGGCTCCACGCGGTGTAATCCGTGAAAAACGAGCTTACCGTGGTGCAGGGCGCCTCTCCTCCCCGGGGGTTCTAGAGGCTCCAGACTGTGGCTGGTGCCTGGGTGGGGAGGGGGTCCTGAACTCTCCGGATGGCCCTGTTCTCACCTCCCTCCGAGGTCTTGGCTCAGCTGGTGACGCCTAGGCTGCAGACAGACCAAGGGCTAGAGCTAGATCCTGGAGAGGCCGTTCAACTTTTCCTGGGCATGTTGTGGGGGGTCTCGGGTGGCCCCAGCTTCTCTCTAGCCCAGCCTGGAATTTGTCCCCCCGCTGCTCCGCTGATGCCCGCGAAGACATTGCCGGCAAGCTTTCCCACCGGGTCCCCACCGGCCCTCAGAATCCTTCTCAACACGGTCCCAGCAGCCTGGGGATCGGTGAGGGCTGGCGTCTGAAATGAAGGCGGCCGGCCCGGCCTGCCTCGCGTCTTCCAACTCTGAGAGAATCCAAGACGAAGGCTATAACTCTGGTGCGAGGCGGCCCGTAGCTGTTTACGGGGAGCCCCCCAGGATCACTCTTTGGAGAAGGCTGGAGCACTCAGCAGAGGGAGGAGCACTGTCTCCCCCCGCCCCCCCCCAGACTCCCGGCCTGCTGCCTGGGTTCCTAAGTCACCCCCTCATCAACCCCCCACGCCCCTGCCCCAGAGTCTCGGTGCCCGTGGGGGGGGACGGGCACGGCAGAGGCGCAGATGGCCTCAGGTCAGTTCACCGCTCTGTCACCACAGTAACCTGGCCCCACGTGGGGCTCGAACCCACGGACCGCGAGATCGTGACCTGAGCCGAAGTCGGACGCTCTACCGACGGAGCCCCCCAGGCGCCCCTGGTCTACGCGTTTGCTAACAAGCCCCAGCAGCCGGTGGTCAGGGTTGGTTCCAACTCTCCAGCTTACAAAGTACTGCCTTGTGCTTAGCGTTGTGTGTGGCACCAGTGAGCCTCCAGGCTGGAGTCCGGATGGTTAATTGCCGGAGAGGAGGGATCGGGGTTTTCAAAGCACATCTTTGGCCCCCCGATCGACGTGCAATCTCTTATCCCCGCTTTAGGGAAGAGGAAACCGACCCTTGGCATTACCTCGTTCAAGGTCACCCGGAAGGCCAGCAGCAAGGTGGAGCCCTACAACTAAGCCGTTCTATTCCACCGCCCAGAAAATCCTCGCCGCCACTCTTGGTCTAAAACACTTGTGTCTGTGCCCCCGGGAGGCCTGAGAAATCACACGAAAACCTTAAAAGCTTCCCTTTGGTCGGACTTATTCGGGTCTCTGCGCTGATGCACATTAAGCAGGTTGCAGCCTTGGGGACCTCCCCCTTCTGCTGCCAGGAAGCCCAAGTCCCTGGCAAGCGAGGATTTGTATGTATTTATTCTGGTCCGCGAGCTGCAGCAGGCCCGGGCGATGGGGGGGGGACTCATTTTCAGCCGTGACTGTGCCCTCTCTGCTTTTCTCTAGAGCTTTCTCTCCCAGCCTGAGTGGCTGACCTGCCGTTCACCAGGCAGCGAATTAATTACGTGCGGGCACCGCAGACTGTCAAAGAACGAGGAAAAGCAATTTTAGAAAAGAAACCCCTTTTTTCTCGCTTGGTGGCTTTCATTGTGGGAGAAAAGGACCATTACGAATTACATCAGAGCTATTCTGGGGCACTGGGCGGTGGGAGGGGGGTGCTGGGAGGGGCCCGGTCTCCGCTCTCTGAGCTGGTCCCAGGCCTCAGGGCGTTTGCTCTGCCCCAGGCCCACCCCCCAGGGAAGAGGGTCTCGCGCCCAGGTGTCCCCTCAAGACCCTTGAGTGGAAGGATCCTGTGTGGCCTCTGTCAGATCACAGGACGCCAGGGAAACCCTGAGGACGATCCAGCACAATTCCCTCATCAGAAGTTGGGAACCTGAGGCCTCTGAGAGGGGAGGGGCCTTATCCAAATTCACATGGCCAGACAGGTGAGGGCCTGGGGCCTGGCCCCTCCTCTCGGGAGTGTCCCTTGGCCCCAGAGGTCTCGGGAAGCAACAAGCATCACAGGCTGGGTCCCCTGCAAACCGGGGAGCGATTTAGCACAGGGGGCTGGAGTGGGGTGGGCCGGGGCTCTCAGTAGACGCCTCTAGCAGGGTGAACGGTGACCCCCAACAGATGTGTCCACGTCCCGGCCCCTAGAACCCAGGAACGTGACCTTCTGTACACATGCGATCAAGTTAAGGATCTCAAGATGAGACATCATCCCGGGTTATCCGGGCGGGCGCTAAATCCAATGACAAGTGTCCTCATCAGAGAGAGGAGGGAAGGCACAGGGGACAGAAGGCCACGCGGCCGGGGCCAGAGGGTGGAGGGCTGCACCCACAGGCCCAGGAGGGCCGGCCGCCAGCCAAGGCTCGAAGCGGCAGCAGGAGTGTCCCCTAAAGCGCTGGGAGGGGCCGCGACCCTGCCGACACCTTGGTCTCCGACCTCTGGCCTCTGGGCTGGGAGAGAATGGGTTTCTGTTGCTTTAAGCAGCGAGCTCGGTGGCACTTATTTATGGCGGCCTCAGGACACGGACGCATGTGGCTCTGTCCTGACGAGCATTGAGCATCGGGTTGGGTGACAGCCCAGCCCCGCCAGTCCCTCGGGCGGCCCCGGGGCCGGCCACACCCTGCAGGTGGCCCAACCTGGGGTGGAGGGGGTGGCTGGAGGCCTGGGCCACGTGTGTGCATTAGCCGGTGGGTCGCGGGGCCCGTGGACAGGCTATGTCCTGGACAGAGGGTGGGTCTCATTGCAGGGGCCGCGGGGCCACCGTTTCCTCCACGGAGAGGCTGATGAGCCCATCTGCCCCGCAAGGAGGAAGCTCCTATTCGGCAGAAGAACGAGGACGAAGCGAAAAAGGCCTCGGCGGGAGGAAGGAACGGGGCTTGGGGCAAACACAGCAGAAGCCTGGCCGTCTCCCTCCGCCGAGAACGTTCTGGAAGCCTGGGAACCGAGCACCAGCAGGACCACAGAAAAGGGGGCTACGTAGCGAACGAAAGAAAAAGCAAAACGGGTTCAGCTTCGGCAGCGAGGAGGGAGTCCCCCCTGTCAAGACGCCGGCCTCGCAGGAGGGCGTGACTCTGCCTCCGGGAAGGCAAGACTTAGCTCGAGACTGTCAGGGCCCCCGGTGGAAGGTGCCCCGCAGGCAGGCCGGGATAAAGGTGCCGGGAAGGGACTCGGGCCGTGATCCAGGGGCCCCCGGGTGCGGGGCCGTTCGGACAAGCTGCCCTCACCCCACAGCACGTGTGCAGAAATACTAGTTCGGGAAAGATGCCCGTGAGATCTTAACACGGGGGCGATCGGAATGCACGGAGCTCGATCACGTACGGAGGAAGGCGCCCAGCTCTGTCCCCGTGTGTGGGAGTGAGAACGGGTGCCGGAAACACGCGTCCCCACCCTCCGCGGGACCTGCTCCTCAGCCCCCCCCCCCCACCCTTCCTCCAGGCTCCCACGCCGCCCGCTCAGCTGTGGCCCTGCTTCTGGAAGCCACCAGGTGAGGCCGGTCCCTGCTGCCCGCCCGCGCCTTCTGCATGACACAGCCCGGCGTCCCCCATCGGAGCGCCCCCCCCACCCCGCTTTCGTGCAGTCGAGTGGACGCGCAGGCTCATTCTGGCCACGTGTGTTTACGGAGGAGGAGACGTGTGGGCCACGGGGTGGGCGAGCTGCCCGGCACTTTCCGCAGTGGGGGCGGCGGGCGGCCAATGGCAGTAACCCCTCTCGCTTTCTGTCCCTTTCCTGATGAATGCCGCGCTTGAGCCCTGGGTCTCGCGTGTTTTGACCGTGTCCACCTGTCCCTTGCTAAAGTGCACGGTTCAAGCCCTTTGGCCATTTTTCTATTGATCTGTCTCTCATTGGCTTTTTTTTTTTAATGTTTGTTATTGAGAGACAGACACAGAGCGCGAGCAGGGGAGGGGTAGAGAGAGGGGGAGACCCAGGATCCGCAGCAGGCTCCAGGCTCCGAGCCGTCAGCCCAGAGCCCGACGCGGGGCTCGAACTCACGAACCTCGAGATCGTGACCTGAGCCGAAGTCGGTCGCCTCACCAGTGGAGCCACCCAGGCGCCCCAGGAGGTGACTTAATACGGGGCGACTGTGGGCAGCCAGCACTCCGTAAGTGTCCATAGTCACTGTGCTTCCCGCGTATGCTCTGGCGGGGGACCCGGCCCCCCGGGGGGGGCGTGGCTCCAGTGGACTCTCACTAAATGCCTGCAGTCAGCCGCACGCCGAGTGGCCTGGTGGACCCTTGGCCAGAGCCTTCACTCCCGTCCCTCATTTGACCCACATTGCTTCTGCAGGGAGGCGCTCCAAGCCCTGTGGGACAGGCGAGGACGCTGGCCAGGGGGGACAAGTGGTCTGAGTCCCGTTCTCGCCTCCTGCGCCCAGGTCCCCACCCAGGGACAGCCAGGGCTTGTGGGAGCAGGTGCAGAGCACGCCGCAGGAGGGGACAAGCTACGGGAGGGGATGAGCTGCAAAGAGGGACAATCTTCAGGAGGGGATGAGCTGGAGGAGGAGACACTTTACCGCAGGAGACGGGCTGCGGGAAGGGACACACGACCGATGTTGGGAGGGGGCATTCAAGGATATGGGTGCTGGCTGTGGGCTCAGAGGCTGAGGCTTTGCTTCCAGAAGTTTCTAGACCTTGCCCAGGTCCTGGGCTGGTCTAGGAGAGCCTGGTAGATTCTGGCAGGGGGAGGGGAGTCGATCTCAGCCTCTGAGCAGGGGAAGGCGCTGGAAGCCGTCTAGGGATCAACGGACACAGGCCCCTGGCTGAGCAGGGGCAGGGTCGGTCCGGGGTTCACCTGGCAGTGCTCGCGAGTGGAAGGATCTGGCTCCCCGTTGTGGGGAGGGAGACATTTCTGTGCAGTCTGAGAGCTGGACCTGCTGTCCCCGGGGAGGGGACCCCGGCTGGGGGGGACGGGGCATGTGAGAGGTGGAGCTGTGGCCCCGGGTCAGGCAGGCCCTCCCCCAGCACCCCCGGGGGGACAGGAGCTGTGTTCCGAAAGCCCAGCCGGTGGAGGCAGACGGAAAGGGAAGGAAGCTGGGCCCGCGGGGCGCAGTGGGCTGGCTGCGGCGTCACCTGGGGGCTTGTTGAACTGGAAGTGACAAGCTGGAGTGAGGGAGCAGGTGGCAATTTCTCCAGCTCCCTCAGACAGGAAATCTGTCCAGTGAGGGCTGGGCTCTCGCGCTTTCGAGAATCGAGCTGCCCGGGGGAGGAATACGGAGCCCCTGAACTCCTCCTCTGCCACGGGGCCCGGACCAAACATGAGGGGGGCGGGGGGTCACGGGAGGGTCTGCGCGGGGCGGGGCAAGGAGAGCACCACCCCCCCCCGTGGAAGGTTTAGAGAGCGGAGGCCGGCCTGGAACCCACAGAGGGTCCAGTTGACCCTCAGCTCCCGGCCGGCGTCCCTCCTGACCCTGATGTTGGTGACAATACGCAGGCCGGAGGGTGCTGACCTCTCCAGGTCGATGGCTCGCGGGCCGTCCACAGCCGTGTCTGGGCTCAGGGAGGGCGCGACAGAATCCCCTCGGGGGAGACGCTGGCTGGTGGGACCCTTGGGCCCCGTCAACTCCGGGAGCAGGTGTGAGGAAGAAGTTAACACCATGAGTCGCCCGAGCTCCGCGCCTCCCCAGGAAACGGTTTCCTTGCAGAGCGGCGACCACGGCCGCCTGCTAACACCTCCCAACGGACGCAGCAAGTGGGGTCTGAGCCCGTGGACCCTGCACCCCAGCCCCCAAGCTCCCGTCTGGCCCCGCAAGCCTCTGCACCTTCGCCCTGCCCTTCCACCTGCTGGAGCCCCTTCCCCACAGCTGTCAGCTCCGTCGTCCTTGTCTTTCCCTCCGTGTCCCTCGACCCCCAACTCCTGCACGGGGGTTCCCAGGAGGCAGAGTGTGTCCGTTGTGTGGGCCCCGGCACGGGGCCAAGCCCAGAGCAGGTGCTCAAGAAACACCAGCTGGGTGTTTCGGCCTGGGTGGCTCGGTCGGTTGAGCGTCTGACCTCGGCTCAGGTCACGGTTGGTGAGCTCGAGCCCCACATCAGGCTCTGTGCCGACAGCTCAGAGAAGTCCTCAGGCTGCCCCAGGTGACGTGACTTGTAAAAGGACCTAGAACTTGTAAAAGGTCCTCGTAAAAGGACCTAGGATGTGAGGACTCGGGGTGTCCCAGGCTCTCCCACAAAGCACAGGATGCCCCCACCAGCAGTCAGGCTCGCCCCCCGCCTCCAGCTGGTCCCTGCCATGCTGTCCACACCGGGGTCATAGAAGGGCCCGTGTTTGGGGCGCCTGGGTGGCGCAGTCGGTTGAGCGTCCGACTTCAGCCAGGTCACGATCTCACAGTCCCTGAGTTCGAGCCCCGCGTCAGGCTCTGGGCTGATGGCTCAGAGCCTGGAGCCTGTTTCTGATTCTGTGTCTCCCTCTCTCTCTGCCCCTCCCCCGTTCATGCTCTGTCTCTCTCTGGCCCAAAAATAAAATAAACATTGAAAAAAAAAAAAATTAAAAAAAAAAAAAAAAAAGAAGGGACCGTGTTTGGAGGAGGAAATAATGGATACGACCGCCCCCCACCCCCTGCCGTTCACCGGGGCTCTCAGACTCTCCCAGTGGACACGGACCTCCAGCTGCTGCTGTCGTATCATGAGTCAGCGCACGGAGAGACCCCAAGAGCCTGGGCTGGGGGTCCTCGCCCCCACGCCTCACGTCAGGCGTCCACAGCGCACCCTCGGGCACACGTGCGTTCGTCTCCCTCCCCCAGCGGGCACGTCCGCTCCCCAGGCGTGGACTCGGCCGTGATGATGATGACAGTCTCAGGAGGCCATCGTGAGGGACACAGATTCGGGGCCGACCGAGCCCTGTGCCCGGGGAACGAAGCCCCGTAAGAAAGGGGCACGTGTTTCCAAACGCACGTGCCCCGGAAGCTGCTTTTCGGTGAATGTCTGGCCAGGGGAAGGGGAAGCTCAGAAGTGCCGACTGGAGGGGGCGTCCCTTCCCTCACCGACGTAGGAGGCTCCCTGAGTCCTCCTGCGTGCAGCCCCCAGCCCAGGCCGGGCACCCGGGAGGCCCTCACAGGGTGACCGTCAGGCAGGGGGACGGATGGATGGAAGAAATGCACACGTGGCCCGAAACAGCTCAGGGAGAAGAAGCCGGCCCAGCCCTGGGGGGACGCCGTGGACCTGGGTGCAAACCTCATATCCAGCTCTCACCGCGCAAGATCACAAACCTCCCGGGAGCCCCGGTTTCTCTGCCTGTCAAATGGGAACGACGTCCCTGCGTGCCTGGCTCCGTGGGACGTGGGGAGGTGTGAACGTCAGGGGCAAAGTGCGGTGCGCTGTGCTGGGGGGGGGGGGGGGGCGCCATCCAGGCAGCTGGGCCGCAGGGCCCCGAGTGCCAGACGCCAAGGGCGCAGGGGTGTCAGGTCCGACACCTGCCGAGGGGGCGCACACGCATCTACAGGCTTTTCGAGCTCAGTTGGGGTCGGCCGGGATCAGGCTGGGCAACCTGAGACTCTTGCGAACGAGTCCCGAAGAGCCTCTGGCCAGTGTTTTGTGCAGGGAAGCTTCCGGAACCCTCCTTCTCCCCCTTTCCGCTCCCAGAGCTCAGCTGAGACCAGGGCCCCCAGGACATCGGGACTGTGGGTGCTGGGGGGGGCGGGGGGGCGTCAGGACAAGGCACGCAGGGGAAACCCACGACTCCCAATGTTCCAGGACGTGGGCAGTGAGGGACAGCTTGCTGGGAGAGAGGCTGGCGGAAGAATCAGGGAATTTCTCCAGACCAGACTCTTCCCTGGAGCTTTAGGTATTGCCCCACTGCGTTTCTGGAAGCCCCAGGGCCCCAGAGCCGCCCCCCCTCCCTGCCCCTGGCTGTGGCAGACCGGCCAGATGGCACAGCCCTGGGAGGGGGGTCCTAGAGAGCCAGCTGCCGCAGGCTGGGCCCCTGGGGGTTCTCACTGGCTCCAGGGGGACACCAGGGACCAGAGGGCGGGAGAGGAACACAGCTGCAGCCCTGCTCACCACACTCAGCCCCAGCCCAGGCCCTCCCCAAGCCCCCTTCTTTCCAGCCCCGGCTGTGGGGGGCTGGGTGGGCAAGAAGGCCTGGGGTCCCGGTTTCCACAGCAACCGCAACAGACAGGAGGACTCGGGCTCAGGCTCTGAGGGGTGGGGGCTGCCTCTTGGGACCCAGCACTGGCTGCCCTCTTCAGGCCCTTGGGGTCTTGGTCCTCCCACGCTGTGCTCCTGCCCGTCATTCTGACTCCTGGGACAGTGCTCTGGGGCAGAGTGGCCCAGCTGGCCTCCGTTCGAGCCCCGGGCCCTGCATCCCCGGCGACAGGCCCTGAGGAGGGACCTTCGGGCCTCAGGGTAGGCGGATACAGCAGATACAGCCTGGGGCAGCGGTGGGATCTGCTGGGGGGGTGCCGCACACCGTGAGTTGTCTGGGCAGCCGCCCGGGACCCCCAGTCTGGAGCCTGGGCCCCCGGCGCAGGGGGTGAGGCAGCGCAGACGGCGAGTGTAGACCGCATTCCCAGAGGGCGGGCCGAAGGAGGGAGAAGAGAGACACAGGGGAGACTGCGGATGTGGGGGTTCCCCTAACGGAGGCCCCAGAGCAGACAGGGCTAGAACGTAGTGGATGGGAGTTCGGTGTGCCCGGGGGGGGGGGGTGCCCCGCCTGGCCCCGGGGCCTCCCCCCTGCAGCCAAGCAGCTTCACAGCACGAACAGGAGAGACTCCGCATGGGGCTGGGGCAGGGAAGGCAGAACCCGCTGGAATCAGCCCCATCTGCTCTTGAATGAGAGAAATGGAAGCAAAATGAAGCGGGGCCCCGGGGGGCGAGGCGAGTCTGGGGGCCTGGGATACCCCGTCCTCTGCCAACCACGGCCGGAGGGCCCCAGGGCACCCCCCCCAAGGCCAGCAGCGGCTTCCAAGACTCACCGGGATTTCCCCGACGCAGTTGGCCTGTTTCTTTGAGGCACTGGACAGTTGCCCTGCAGAACACTCAATTTATCTGCGAGCAGCAGTCGGCCGAGCCGCCAGGCACGTTTCCTGCCGGCTCTCGGGCGGCACGAGCCACACGCAAGGGCCGCGGTGTCGACGCGCTCCGTGGGGACCCGCGGGTGGGGACCCGGGTCGGTCGGAGGCTCCTCCGTGGACGCCTGGGAGGCGCATGATGTAGGATCCTGTTCTCGGTAAGGACGGCTCAGGACAAAGGATCCTGGCGCGGACCCAAAGAAGCGGGGAGGTGGGAGTCGCACCGCGGCCTGCGGGTTCCAAGGCTCCAGGAACAGGACGGGGCTGGGGTCATACGGGATGAGGGGGGAGCGCCCGCCTCAGCACGCAGGGGTCCCCGTTGCCCCTCCGGACACTTGCCCGCTCTGCCCGACCCCGGCCACGGGTCACGCGGCATCCCGCGCCCCCGGGCCTCCCTCCCTCGGCCCACACGGTTTTCCCCACCCGGGACGCAGGTGCCGACCCTCCTCCTGCCCTGTGGAAGCCCCTCCTCGTTCCAGGGATCAATAACACGCATCGAGGCAACCGATATTTATTGGGCACATGCTCTGGGCCGGGCTCGGATCTAGGAAATGAAACTTTGCTACACTTTTCAAATACCGGCGTGAAGCTCAGGACTGTGCCTCCATTACCCCACCGAAGGCTCCAAACAGGCCCTTTTTACAGACAAGAAGACAGAGGACCAGAGAGATTAAGACCCTTGCCACGCTGATACGTAGCGATGGGGCCTGTGCTCATGTCGGCAGCCGCTTCCTGCTGGATAACCGGGGCCAAAGGTCACATGGTCCTTGCCTTCCTGGAGCCCAAAGTCGGCTGGGGGGAGTGACATTAACCAAGCAGTCCCATTGCTTTCGGTGGCTGCAAAGGAGAGGGACACGGAGCGTCATCTGTCACCGGGGATTACCAGGTGGGTGAGATCAGGAAAGGCTTCCCGGAGGAAGCGGCGCTTGAACTGAGGTCTGAAGGTCAAGCCGAAACTAACCAGGCTCGGAGGAGAGAGAACTGACCCATCCTACTCAACCTAGTCATCTTTCAAGGCCCAGCCTGCCTCCTCCAGGAAGTCTTCCTTGCCCTCTCCCAGGCTGGGCTACCGCACTACAGCTTTGCACCTGTCTCTGGGGGTGGCCGGTGGGGTGGGCTGAGGCCAGAGGGCAGCACGGCAGGGACCCATTGGGCTCATGGTGCCGGCTGTGTGGGCCGAGAGCCTGAGCCCCCGGGAGAGGCAAGGAGAGCATCTGTCCAGGCAAGGTTTGCAAACGGAGGAAGCAGGGGAACAGGAATCACTGAGCCACAGCCTCCCCTTCTGGAAGAGGGCTTTCCCCCACGACACCCTGTCCTTAGCTTGTACCCCAATTGCACGACGTCTAGCGCCTGGACAGGCAGGGGTTGCCTGGCCACCAACAGGAAGCGGCACTTGCTCTGGGCATTGTCACTCCCTCCCCTGTCCCTGTCTGTAACTCAGAGCAAAGGCAGCATGAGTCCCGCCATGTCGAGGGACAAGGAGGCTCTACCAGGGCGTCTCAGGCAGGGCCCGAAGCTGGGGGGGTGGGGGTGGGGGGTGTCCTTGACCCCTCTGGCACCAGGAAGGTGAAACAGTAACAGCGGGAACCGATCCCGAACTCCCAACGTCGTGGCGGGGATGGCCGGGAGCCTGGGACCGCCTGTGTGCACAGCCCCGCCAGCCGGGGACCTTGGGTCTGGTGCTTTGTGCCTTTGCCCTGGTTTTTCCATCCTCAGAAGGGGCGAGACGATCCTAGCGCTATCGTGGGAACGGAGGGGTCAGACAGAGCCCATCCAGCCCCCGCCACGGTGTCTGACCCACAGGGACGCTCAGTTCGTGGCGACCATCGCCATTCGTGGTTTGCTCACAGGCTCAGAAGGTCTCACTGCGTGTGTCGCCAGCCAGCCACGGTGCCCCGGGATGAGCCTCAGAAACCCAGGATGGCAAGAAATGGGTCTAGACTGTGACCTTGCGTGGCACGTACCATTATTTTGCGAGTGGGTGGGGAGGATCACCCCGGGAGCCTCGCGACCACCAGCCGCCGCCCCCCACCCGCCCCCGCCCCTGCCCCGCACAGGTCGGTAAGGCCAAGCCACACTTCTGGCCCCGTCTGCAAAAACCTCGGGCAGAGAATTTCGACTCCGATGGCCTCCTCCAGACTTCTCACAAACAGACGCAAACCCCCTCCGGCGGAATTCACCTCGGAGCCAAACAGGACGGTTAAATGCCAAGAACGATGAGCTAAGTCTTCTGAAGGGACGGGACCGAATACACGAGGAATCAGGGCACCACGAGTAAGAACCAACAGAAACTGCGTGAAGCCAGAGCACTTTCCGGCCGCGGAGTTATTACAGGAAGACACCCAGCGCGTCTGTTTGGTGCGATTAAGGAAACAAAAGAGGGGAGAAGTGAAAAATGTGAGTTGAGAGCAAGAGGTTCTAAAAATGACTTGGGCGGATTTGAAAAAGAACCAGATAGAATTTCTAGAAATGAATAAAACAGCAAATTGTGTAACTCGGTGCAATCTCTCTGGCAAGCGACTTGGCATCATCTCGTAAATGTGGAGCTGAGCAGAAGGAGTCGTTTCGTGTCAACATTTTTGAGAGAATCTCTTGTCCGCGGGCACCAGGGGACCGTGCCAGAATGTTTCTGGGAGCGCTGTTTGTAATGGCAAAATACACAGACAACAAAACTGGAAAGAAAGAAGGGAAGGAAGGAAGAGGGAGGGAGGGAGGAAGGAAGGAAAAAAGGAAGGAAGAGGGAGGAAGAAAAGAAGGAAGGAAGGAAGGAAAGAAGGAGGAGGAAGGAGGGAGGAAGGAAGGAGGGAGGAAGGAGGGAGGAAGAGGGAAGAAGAAAGGAAGGAAGGAAGGAAGGAAAGAAGGAGGGAAGGAAGGAGGGAGGAAGGAAGGAAGGAAGGAAGGAAGGAACAAAGGAAGGAACAAAGGAGAAAGGAAGGAACAAAGGAGAAAGAAAGAACTTTCTGAAAGGCAGAAATGCTCAGTTCTGGGAAGAGCTGGCTTGAGAAGTAGTGAGCTCCCCGTCACTTGCAGGAGGTGAGCTGAGACCGCCGACTCCTCGTGACTATGTATGCTGTGCTCTGAGGTCTCATTTTGTTCGACGGTCCTAGGAGCTGCCTGATCACAGGGCCCCCGTCTGATTTCTCTACCAAGATCCCGGCTCTGGGCCGGACGCAGGAGCCAGGCTCCGTGGATGTTGAACGAGGAAACTAATGAATCAATCAACGAACAAATGAATTGAACGAATGAAACACCACAGTGGCTGCGGTCATCCTATTTCCCTGCCACGCAGATGGCCCTGCCCCCCACCCCCCAGCTCCCGGGAGCCCCGGCCTGCCCTCGCGTCTCCCAGGCGACGTGACTCACGCGTTCCCTGGGCCGTGGAAGGCATCCAAGTCGTGTAGGTGTTTGGCCCTGTACGCAGAGCCGGCCTCCTCGGAGAAAGGGAGCGCCTTTCCCCTTTCTTCCCCTGGTCACGTGCCCTGCCCTCACCTCTCTGAGCTCTCAGCCTGGGGGGACCGTCCCCTCTCCAGGGTCAGACAGGCCTGTGGGCGCCGTGTCTGGGCCACATCTCGCTAGCGAATGGTTCCAGCTCTCTGAGCGGCAATCCCCTCATTTGTGAACTGGAGGGAAAATGTAGCTCCCTCCGCAGGCTGCTGTGGGCATCCGTGCAGTTTTATGGATGAGAAAGTTCTAGGGGCGCCTGGGTGGCTCCGTCGGCTGAGCCTCTGACTTCGGCTCAGGTCATGATCTCGCGGTCCGTGGGTTTGAGCCCTGCGTCGGGCTCTGTGCTGATGGCTCGGAGTCTGGAGCCCGTTTCCGATTCTGGGTCTCCCTCTCTCTCTGCCCCTCCCCTGCTCATGCTCAGTGTCTCTCTGTGTCAAACATAAACAAACATTTAAAAAAAAATTTTAAGAAAGTTCTATGGAAAGATGAAGGCCAGGACCCAGGCCCGGGGGGCATGATTCCACCTTACAGCAGGGCAGACCCTGTTCTCACATTTAGTTCTCACCCAGCCCGATGAGCCCAGCACTGTGTGCTTTACAGCTGAGCTGACAGGGTCACAGAGGCGAGGACCAGGCCGCCTGGCAGGGGAGCGGAGCTGCGTCCCTACGCGCGCCCGCAGGCCCTGGCGGTCGGACTCGGCCACCCCGCCCAGCCCCTTGGGTCCGGACGCTCTCACCTCTAAGAGCCACGGGCTTCCCAGCGGATTTCAAACGAGAGGCCGGTGGCGTCGAGGGCCGTCCGCCGAGTGAGGCAGGCTTGGGTTCGAATCCCGGCCCACCGCTGGGCTGTGTCATTCTGGACCCGCCTGCCCGTAATTCCCAACCCTCGATTCCCCAACCACGGCTCCTGCCTCGGCCACGGGATCCAGGGAACGCCACGTGACCGGAGGTCTTGAGTGCGTGGGGCTTGTGCTCGGGTGGTCTCCCGCGAGGACATCCTGGACCGAGCGCTGGCCCGAACCCGACCGCAGGCTGGAGCCGAGTCCCCGGAGAAGCCGGCCAGGACCAACCAAACCGCGGTTGACCTGCAGACCCCGAGCGTCGGGGTCCCCCCGTAAGCCACCAGTCGGCCAAACTGGCTTCTTTTGGAAACAGCTGGCTGACTCACTCTCTGCTCTTTGGATCCTTCGTCCACAGGACGGGGACACGGCCGCCCACGCCCCAGGGCTCCGGGACAATGAGGGGACACTCCCGAGCTGGCCGGGCCTCCCGTGGGCCCCCCGGCTTCCCTGCAAGAGCACCTGACGACTCTGTCTCCCCACACGGCCACGACCGTGACGTCCTCAGGGCAGGGCTGGCCTGACCCGCATCTCCGTGCCCGGCGCCTGGCACAGAGCCTGGTGGGAAGACAACCCCCGGGACACGTCTGCTGCTTTCCTTCCCCGGCTGGCTCAGGGGGGTGATGACGCCCGGACGGTACTGCCTCTCACGGCCCGTCACAGGGTCACTCCATCCGGGTGCTGAGTGACCGTCCTCCCCGGAGCACCGTCATCGCAGGCGCGGGCACCAGGGCGCTTTTACGCGAGAATCGCGGGAATCCCGATAGCCAAGTGCATCTGTGACGGCCACGCTCAGGCTTGGAGACGCTGGGGAGGGTGTGGCTTCAGAGAATTAGGGAGACCTTTAAGTCCAAGACCCGGGGGGGAAGCAAGGACTGGGCTCGCACCCTCTGCACAGACCCCCCTTGTCACGCTCAGAGGCCCCAGGGAGCAGGGACCAGGGCGGTGGACAGAGCCCCCACGCAAAGGACCAGCGAGGAGCTGATTCGAAGGGTCCTCTGCCGACGGGGCATCTGAGGGAGGGGACACAGACCCCGAGGTTCCACGAGGACCACCTGGTTCTCTCCACCCTTCACCGCTTTACGCACGAGGAAGCTAGAGTTCCAGAAGGAAACCACGCAACACGGTGGAAAACTCAGCTCAGCCAGAGACAGACCATGCGGGACCCAGGGGTCCACTGGGTTGGGCCAGCCCGGCTCCCCGGCAGGGTGGGGGGGTCCCCGGAGGCCGGCCTGCCCACTCTGAGCGTGAGGGCGGCAATAAGGGAGCCACAGAGGCCTGCCTTGCCGGGGACACAGCCTCTGCGTGACCTTTCCCGGGCTGCCGGGAGGGGCCGAAGCGTCTTCCCAGACCCGGGACGCCCACGCACCGCGGTGATAACTCCGTGTCCGGGAGCTGGACGCCCTGTGATTCCAAGCTGGGAGCACCTCTCAGAATTCCGTCCGTGAACGTCACCACCAAACCCATCACCGCATCTGAGGAAATCAGACCCTTCGGGGTGAATTGAAGCAAAGAAAAAAATTTCCGCACCTCTCACGTGCCCAGGCGCTCGGCCAGGCACGCGACATTTATCTTAAATGTTTAAAGCGTTTTTTAAAATGTGTATTTACTTATTATTGAGAGGGAGAGAGCACGCGAGCAGGGGCAGGGCAGAGAGAGAGGGAGAGAGAGAACCCCAAGCAGGCTCCACACTGTCAGCACAGAGCCGGACGCGGGGCTCCAACTCACGAACCTCGAGAGCGTGACCTGAGCTGCAACCAAGGGTCGGACGTTTAGTCAACTGAGCCACCCAGGCGCCCCCCGAAGCATGCTACATTTCAACAAATGTCCTCTTATGAGACACGTATTATTATCCCCATTTCATTGATGAGGAAACTGAGTCCGATAAAGGTGAAATAACTCACCCGGGAATCGGTAACAGGACCTGTGTCCTGCTCAACTGTCCATTCGTCTGTGCATTGAATCATTCGTTCACTATTTAAGGGGTATCTGGTCCCTGCCGGACGCTCTGGGACCTGAAAGCCCATGCCCTTGGCCTCTGTATCGTGCTGCCTCCCAGCCTACGGACTTCTTGCTTCGTTGCACGTTTGCTGAGCACCTGCAATGAGCCAGAACCCAGGCCGGGGAGCACCGCCCTGCACTCGAGGACATTGCTCTCCAAAGCCGCAGAGGCCGCCACAGGGCCCCTGCAGCTTGAGAGGGTGCTGGTGGCCTGGCTGGAGTGGAGAAGGTGCTTAGCAGGTGTTCGAAGCCCAGAGCGGTGGCAGAGTCCTTCTGGTATCCCGTGCACCAGGGCCACCGGCCTCGGCTTGCAGAGCTCATCACCTCCCGGGGCAGCCCTGCCCTTGCCGAGCCGCTCAGACCCCCCTCCGCAGGGGCTCCAGCCCACCTCCCGTGCGCCCACAACTGCACGCGCCTAGAATTCGTCCTGCGCGTTATCTGGAAGCTTCTACCAGTGTCTGAGTCTCGTGGCCATGAAAACCTCTACCAGTCGCAACCTACTCTCTTGACTTGTGTTTATGTAAACAGGCTCACGGATGGTCCCACGACGCGCGTGAGCAGACGGAGGCTCAGAGGAGCCACGTAACTTCCCACTGGTCACGGAGCCAGAAGCCGAATCTAGACAGCTGGTCCCGAGCTTGAAACTCGTTCGCTCGATTGTTGGCCGTCGGTCCCAGGGCCCCCACGGCGCACGCTCGGGGCCACCAGCGAGCTGCAGGGAGAGAACGGTATCCCCACCCTCTAGTTCCCATGGACCCCCAGGAACTGGGTGAAAACCATTGTGAAAATATCGAGTGTCTTTTGCTCACTTAATGTTATGGACGCCATCCCGAAAGATGAAATGATAAATTTTGACCTGAGATCATATAGAAATATCACACTACGCACTGGGGTTTGGAGCACACTGAATGATCGTTGTGAAGAAAATTGCTGAAAAGAATATTACGATATTTTGGGGCGCCTGGGCGGCTCAGTCGGTTAAGCGACGGACTTCGGCTCGGGTCGTGATCTCACGGTTTGTGAGTTCGGGCCCCAAGTCAGGCTCTGTGCCGACAGCTCGGAGCCTGGAGCCTGTTTTGGATTCTGTGTCTCCCCCTCTCTCTCCCCCTCTGTTGCTCATGCTCTGTGTCTCTCTGTCTCTCGATAATAAATAAACATTAAAAAAATTACAAAAAAGAACATTACGCTATTTCGATTAAAACTAACACAATGCATGGGGAAAAAATAAGCAAAATGAGCAAAAACTCCTTATCCTTCCCAAAAGGAGAGGCAGAAGGAAGGGCATTGGCCTAGGACCTAGGAAGGACACTTGGTGCGACCTTGCCGTGAACCAAGGGCTGGGTACACAGCAGTGGAAAAGCTTCAGTTGCTGACATTTCAAGAGTTGACGTTCTAGACGCGCATTCAGCCACTGGACCTACGGCCACAGCCGCATGCGACGCTCTGTGAGGGGAGCACGCGGCTTCCTAGCTGGAAGGTTACAGGGACGGCCTTTCTAATTTGTTTTCATGTTTATTTATATCAGGGAGAGACAGAGAGTGAGTGGGCAAGGGGCGGAGAGAGAGGGAGACACAGAACCGGAAGCGGGCTCCAGGCTCCGAGCTGTCCGCACAGAGCCCGACGCGGGGCTCGAACCCGTGAACCGTGCGATGGTGACCTGAGCTGAAACCGATGCTTAACCGACTGAGCCAGAGGCGCCCCGCCAGCCTTCCTGATAAAACTGACATTTCAGCTGGGACCTCAGGGACTTGCCGGACAAGGAGATGGGACCCGAGAGGGGATCAAACGAGGCATCTTGGAACATAAATAAACCTGGCGTGTGTGTGCGTGCACGCGTGAGCGTCCGGACGTCTGTGTGTATATTCTCCTGTGTGTGTGCGTCCCGGTGGCTGTGCACAGATGTGGCCGCCCCGGGCCCACGCGTCTCCGGCACCCGCCGTCCTCCCCGGCCGCGTCCGGAAAGAGGACGTCGGGGACGCTCCGTCGGTGCCCGTTCTGAGGTCGGCGCGGCGTCCGGCCCGAGCCCCGGCTGTCCCGTCTGCCGGCTCCGCCCTCCTGCTCCCCTCAAGCCGCAGGTGGCCACGGGGGATTTGGTTTCTGCAGACCCCGCGGGCCAGGGAAGGCAGCCGGGGTTCTTTCTCAGTCTTAGCCTCACATTTGGAGGTTGGCCTTGAGATGTCGGTCGCTTAGCAACCGCCTCCCGGCCCGGGCCGCCTCCACGCCTCGGGTTGTCTGCGGGCCCCCCGGGCAGGCCCGGAGGTGTGTGCTCCCAGGCCGGCTGAACCCGGGGGGCCTTTCCAGGGGGGCTCGGGGTGACCGCTGCCGGCTCCGCCAGAGGCACGGTGTGGGGGTGTCTGGAGGGCCCCCAGCTCCCCTCCCACGCCGCGCCTCCCCACTCCCCGCTCCGTCCCGGGCGGTGGAGGTTGGCTTTTGCAACCCGGCCAGCCCTTGGCTTTCTCAGCTCTGGGCACAAGCGCCCCTCGGGTGACACCGTACCGCCTTCCCCCTGGCTCCGCAGGAGCTCGCTGACCCCCGTTGTCACGTCCAGAGGTCCAGGTGTCTCAACACCCAGCGCCCAGGGCCTCCAGTTCTGCCAGACTGCAGGGCACAGTTCGGCTCTGCTCCCACGGGACCAGGGCCGGTGGCCCTCTGCCCTGCGCGTCATGCCCCGTCGGTTTTATCCCTGGCAACCTGCAGAGTCCGGGTGCCTGTTCCGTGTCGTCGGGATTCCAAACCAAAGCCTCGGCAAGCAGGGGGGGCTGTGGCTGCCGCGGCTGGGGAGACGGTCCTCACGGCC
Source organism: Leopardus geoffroyi (assembly GCF_018350155.1). Lineage (NCBI taxonomy): Eukaryota > Metazoa > Chordata > Mammalia > Carnivora > Felidae > Leopardus > Leopardus geoffroyi. Next base: position 137,703,846 of record NC_059341.1, read on the forward strand.
AGAGCTCTCCGGGGGCCCCGAACGGCCTCCAGCCGTTCTCCACTTCCTCCCTCCGTGGCCGGGCCTTACTTGGCGCGCACACGCGGCCTTCCACGGCTGGGAAGCGTGTCCGGGAAGCCGGGGGAAGTCTCAGAGAAGACGCGGACTGGCCAGCTGGGGTTGGGTCCAGCCCCGAAATCATCTCAGGGGCTGGCTGTCAGCAGGATGAGGAAGCCGGTGACCCATGGTCTCCCCAGGAGCACCACCCTGTCAGCCTGTTCTCGGTCCTTCTGGATGCCTCTCCTGGGTCCTTTCTCAGATTTCATAAGCGGGCTTGTTCCCAGCCGGCTGCTCCCGACTGCCTTCTGCTCGTGCCCCCGTCCCCTGCAACCAAGACTCCCGCCAAACCCACCCCTGCCTTCCCTCCCCGCCCCACCCCCCTGCCCCTCTCACCCTGCAAATCCTCCCCGGCCCAGTTCATACGCCACCTCCTCCAGGAAGCCTTCCTCAACACCTGTTCGGAGCTCTCTTATTCCTCAAGCCTTACTCCTCTGATCCCCCCTGCTCCTCCCCACATGCTCTGAGGCTGGAAAATACAGCACGCAACCCACTGGCCCAGAGTTCCCGATGCTTGAGGGGAGACCTTGTTCCCCGCCGGGGCCTGGACTGGCCCTGAGTTCGCTCACCCATTTTTTTCGGTGCCGCCTCTGTTTCCATTTGGTCCTGGAGAGGCCACGCGAGAGAAGAGAAGGCACCCTGGGCTGGGCGGAGGCCACCGGGGGCCGGCCCCAGACCTTGGCCTCGTTTGGTCCGGATCGAGCAGCTAACCACGCGCGAGCGGCAGTTCTAGGCGCCGAGGATGTAGGCCTCCGCAGAACAGACTCCTTCCTCATGGCGCCGACCTTCTGGTTTGGAAAGATGGGCAATAAATCATAAGTGAGTCGACGTTTACGACGCGGGTGGTGCTAAGGGCCGCGGAGACGAGACGAACACGGAGAAGGGCGCGGGGGAACGCGCGCGGCCGGCCATCCACCCGCCCATCCTGCCGTGCGCCCAGCCGCGTCTCACCAAGCACCACGCAGAGCCCGTTGGGGGTGAGGGGTGAGCACACGGACGAGATTCACCGTGGTGCAGGTTGCTGAGTCCTTCGACTCACCCGGCTCGAGTAGAGTGCCGCGAATGGAAGGGAAACTGCGGACGGTTCTGACCCCCGAAGCCCTGCCTCCCAGAGGGGGCGCTCGGCGGGGCTCTTAGTGGATGAGTAGGAGCTCACCCCCGGGGCTGGGGGGAGAAAGGCCTTCGAGGGAGAGGGAAGGGCCAAGCTCCGAAGCCCGGAAGAATGTGCCGCTCTCGGGTAGCAGGGCATCATCTGAAATGCCTGCAGGGCTGCCTGAGATCCTGATGGGGAGGCAGGCAGGGGCCAGATCATAAAGGGTCTTGTGGCCCCCGCCAAGGAGGTCGGGCTTCATGGAAGGGTAGTGGGGGAGGCACTGAGGGTTTAAGCCGAGGAAGAGCGTAGACACTTTGGAGGGCCACGTGTCAGCGCGCCGAGCAAGGCGGGGTGGGGGCGGGGTGGGGTCACAGGAGGGGTCTGTCCTGGCCCAGGCAGGACACCATGGCAGCTGACACTAAGGCCGCGCAGAGGGTGGAAGAGAGGAAGAGAAGGGAGGGGTTGTTGGGAAGGAGCCCGGCCCTGTGGGTAACAAACAAAGCCAGGCGCTGAAGTGAGGAGCCGAGAGAAAGAGGAGGTCGGAGGGTAGAGGGTAAAATACAAGCCAGGGGCCGTGAACGGTGACGCTCCTGTCGTTTGTCCAGGAAGAGAAGCCAGGAGTCGCTAAAACCAGAAGACCCCTGGTTTCTGCACTATCTCGTTCTCCAAACTCTTGTTCAAGGTCCCCTCGCTCCCTGGGGGAAGGGGCGGGGGGCTCTGCTCCCTCCACCTGCCCCTCTTTACTGCCAACACCCAGCCTTTTTCTGGGCCCTCTTTCCTCGTCCCGGGAGGCCTCACTGACTGCACACGGGTGAGTGTTGCTGCGTCCAGACCTGCCACCTCCAGCCAAGCGCCTCCCCTGAGCTCCAGGCAGACAGAACATCCCGCTGCCCCAGTTCTCGCCCTGAGCCCAGCCTACGCCAGGGAGGAAAAGGCCGGAGGTGGGGGTTCAGCCGATTCCGTCCAACAATGCCGTCAATGCCCTTCCGCCCTTCCGCTCTGTCCTCCTCAGTCTGGAGCTACGGTCCCCACGGTCACAAAAGGGCTGCCGAGATCAAGACGCCACCTCTGCGTTCCGGGCGGGAGGAAGGACACAAAACCCAGAAACCAGGAAATGGTAGCAAACTCTGGTACTTTCACAAGACTTTCCTAGAAGCCATCCCCCAGGGACTTTCACCCACACCTTTTTTAACCAGAAGGGGGCCACCGGGCCTCCCGTGACTGCAAGGGAGGCTGGGACATCAGGCGCCTCTGTGGCGGCTCTGACCGAAAGCGGCTGTTTGCGAGGCGACGGGCAGCGTCTCCTACCGCCTCTGAGGTTTCGCTCCGTCCCTGCTCGTCTCAGCGGTGGGAAGAGACGGCAGCCGGGTTCTGGGAGCAGGAACCCCCAGGCCTGGGCCCCGGAGCCCCCTGAGTGCTGCTCCTGGGGTGACCTCGGTGTCTGGCAGTGTCACAGGCACATCAGGGCTCTCAGACTCTTAGCGGGAGCGCTGGATGCCGGTCATCACACCGGACAGATCCGTTTTGCGCGACGTGCCTGGGTGCCGATGCTTCCTTACGCACAACCAGAGGCGTCGTCTCCCACACAAATCACTGCCAGGACCACACAACAGCGTTTCCGTTATCTCTGTGCAACCGGCCTCCCCGGGGCTGATAAACAGCCGGGCTTGAAACGTTGCTTCTGCAAATTGAACTCTGCGGGGCCAAAGGACTACCATTGCGTTCATTATACTCCCAGAATCTTCCATTTATCCCTGGCCCGCCGCTCCGGTGCCCGGGTGGGTGTGTTTGCTCGCCTTTGCGAAAGCACAGTGCTGGCCCGGCCCGCGCAGCCTCTGGGACCTCTGCTGCCTCCCCTCGAGCGGTGGGCAAGAGGCCCGCTTTGCCCGGGTACAGACGCTTGGCTTCAGACCCCCGTGCATTTGACTGCTGGAGACGCCAACCGGGGGACGCGGCCCCAAGGCCGGGGCCCGGCTCCGGCCCCAGAGCCAATTACCATGTCATGCGAATCCTGGCCTTCGCACATTAGGTGCATCGTGGCTGGTCTAATTTTAAAGCCACCAAAGGGATCAATTCGAGCCTGAAATGCTCCTCTGGCTTCCGCACACTCTTTGACTTGGGGCTATCCCTGGACAAGGGGCCTCTTTGGATGGAGGGGAGACGGGGCTGGAAAAGGGCCTGCGGGACCATCCCGCGACCACCCACCCCCACCCCCACCCCACCGCCAGCCTCTGGGGTTGGTATAGGGTAGGGAGGCAGCCCCCGAGAGTCCCGGGCAGCCGGCAAACACCTTGGGCTCGGCACAGTACAGCCAGGCTCCTTCTCTCTCCAGGCCTCGGAAGCAGACAGGAGCCTCTCTCTCGGAGACGCTGAGAGAGCTCACGTTGGGAGGGCCCGTCAGTTCCGTATTTGCACGCGAACGTGTACGAGTGCTCACAGCGGCATTATTCGTAACAGTCAGAAAGGGAAAACGACCCGAATGGCCATCGGCTGACACACAGATAGACACACACAGGCTGCCGTGCAGGTGACCCTGGGACCCGTCACGCTAATGAAGGAAGGCCCCGAGAGACCACCTATATCGTCTGATTCCGTCCGTAGGAACTGCTCGGAACAGGCAAATTTGTAGAGATGGAAAATGGAGATCAGGAGTTTCCCGGTGGTGGGTGTATGAGAAGGTCAGAGCTAAAGGGTGTGAGTTTTCTTTCCCGGGGTGATGAAATGTTCTAAAATCGATCGCAGTGATGGCCGTGCACCTTGTGAAGACAGTAAAAACCACGGGCCTCTGTAAATAGGTAAACTACTGTGTGTGCGATGATCTCAGAGCTATTACCCGCCCCCCCCCCCCCAAAAAAATTCACTTACAGAGACAGCAATTTCCTAGAATTGGTGGTATGGGTCCTCCTAAAAGACACCGGGACATGGGCTGATGGTAAACGGCGTCTCCAAGGGTGGCTTTGCAGACGGATGGGAGGGTATGGGCCGAAACGCGGCAACAACCCAAATGTCCGTTAGCTGATGGGTGGATACACAAAATAGAGTGTTTCTGTACAATGGCATATATCAGCCATTATCAGATACGTGGTTTGCAAAAAAAAGTCTCTGTTCTGTGGCCTGTCATTTCATTTTCCTAGCGGTGTCCTTGGAAGAAGCACAAGCTTTTAATCGTTTAAAAAAATTTTTTTTAATGTTTATTTGGTTTTCTTGAGAGAGACAGAGAGAGGGAGACGCAGAAGCCGAAGCAGGTTCCAGGCTCTGAGCTGTCAGCACAGAGCCCGACGCGGGGCTCCAACTCACGAACCGCGAGATCATGATCTGAGCCGAAGTCAGACGCTCAACAGACTGAGCCACCCAGGCGCCCCACAAATTTTTAATCTTGATAAAGTCCCGATTTACCTGTTTGTCCCTTGATTGCTTGTGCTTTTGGGGTCACAGTTAAGAAACTATTGCTGAGGGGCTCCCGGGTGGCTCAGTCAGTTAAGCATCCGACTTCGGCTCAGGTCATGATCTCACGGTTTGTGGGTTCGAGCCCCGTGCCGGGCTCTGTGCTGACAGCTCAGAGCCTCGAGCTGCTTCAGATTCTGTGTCTCCTCCTCTCTCTCTGCCCCTCCCCTGCTCATGCTCTGTGTTTCTGTGTCTCTCAATAATAAATAAACGTTAAAAAATTAAAAAAAAAAAAAAAGAAACTATTGCTGAATCCGAGGTCATGAAGATTTGCCTCTATGTTTTCACCTTAGCGCTTACATTTAGGTCTTCGATCCAGTGTGAATTAATTTTTTTAGTTAGAAGGTGTGAGGGAGGGGTCTAGCTTCATTCTTTTGCGTGTGGATATCCGGTTGTGCCGGCGTTGTTTGTCGTAGAGACGATTCTTTTCCCACCTATTGGTCTTGGCTTCCTTGCCAAAAATCAACTGACTACCATTGTGAAGGTTCGTATCTGGACTCTCAACGCTACCGCACTAATCTATATGCCTATACTTACGCCCACACCACCCTGATGATCTTCGTAGATCACTGTGGCTTTGTGATAAATTTTGAAATCAAGAAGTATGCGTCCTCCGGCTTTTTTCTTCATTTCCAAAATTATTCTGGGTATTTGCTTCCTTGAGCGTTCATACAAATTTCGGATCAGACACCAAAGAAGCCAGCTGGGATTCTGATCAGGATGCCACTGAATCCATGCATCAGCATGGGGAAGGCTGCCATCTTGCTGATTTTAACTGTTCTGACCCCTGAACAGAGGATGTGTTTCCATTGCTTTAGATATCCTTTAACCTCTTTCAATAATGTCTTACAGTTTTCAGGGCATATGTTTTGTGCTTCTTTTGTTGAATATATTCCTCGGGGTTTTATTCCTTTTGATGCTATTATAAATGAATTTTTTTCATCCCTTTGTTTTCACATTGTCCGTCAGTGCATAGCAACGCAACTGGCTTTTGTATATTGATCTCATATCCGGAAACCTTGATGAACTCAATCATTGGTTCCAGTAACGAACTTAACTAACAGCTTTATGGATAGTAGGTTGCTCGGGATTTGCTATATACAAGATCATGTCATCTGCAAATAGAAATCAGTTTATTTCTGTGAGCCTGAGAGGCTCAGTTGGTTAAACGTCTGGCTTTGAATCAGCTGTGAGTTCGAGCCCCACGTCGGGCTCTGTGCTGACAGCTCGGAGCCTGGAGCCTGATGCACATTCTGTGCCTCCCTCTCTCTCTGCCCCTCCCCCGCTCACGCTCTGTCTCTCTCTGTCTCTCAAAAGTGAATAAACGTTAAAAAAAATTGTTTTTTTGAAAACGGATTTTCTAGCTCATCTCGAGTCAGTTTAAACAGTGTGTATCTTTCCACAAAAGTGTGCGTTTGGCCTGTTACGTTGTATTAGCAGACAACTGTCCCCGGCGTTGAAGTGACACCTTATAAAATGCTCATTTTCTGTTTCTGGTGTATAGAAATTCAACTGATTTTTGTATACCGACTTCCCAAACGGTCCTACCGATTCTGATGAATTACCTGTGGCGACAACGTCTCCACCCCTACGATCACATTCTCAGTGCCTGAAGACAAATCTGTTTCTTCATTTCCAGTTCCCGTGAGCTCTTTCTTTTTGGTGCCCCCCGCCCCGGGTCTTTTTGGGACCGCCAGGCCAGCGCCATACGGGGGTGGGGCGAGCGGGCGTTTCTGCCTTGCTGCCGATCTGCAAAGGAAAGCTTTTGACATTTTACCAATAACGACGTGTCTTCTATGGATCTTTTGGGCAGGGGTCTTTCACCAGGTGAAGGCGTGTCTTTACATTCCTTGTTGTCTAAGAGCTCCTTTATTTCATGAATGGATATTAAACTCCATCAGATGCTTTGCGTCCATCTACTAAATTAATGGCACGATCTTTCTCCTTTCATCCATCACCGTGGCAGACGACCATGAAGTTCCCACTGCTAAACCCACCATCGTACTCGTGAGTGAGATTTGCCTGTCGTTTTTCCTCCTTCTATTGTCCTTCTTTCTGTTCTGCGTCCAAGCAAACCGGTCTCACAAAGCGAGCTGGGCCGTTTCCTCTTCTCTTTCTCTGCAAGTGTTGGCGGAGGGGAGGCATGCTTGTTCCTGAAACGCGAGGTAGAATTCTCTGGTGAAGCCATCTGGGCCCGCTGTTTCCTTTGTGGGAAGGCTCTTAGCTTTAGATGCGACAGTTACGAGATTGCTTAGATTTTCCCTTTCTTTCTCTGCCAATTTTGGAGCATTGTATTTTTCTGGAAATGTATCCATTTCGTGTTAAATCACACAGCTTCTTCCACAGCGGCCTCTAGCTGGTTTCCCGTAGCGGCCGTGACGACTCACGACGAAGTCGGCGGCTTCACGTGAGCGCGAATGTATCCTCTCCCTGGCTGGAGGCCAAGACCAAAACGGGTCACACTGGGCTGAAATCCAGGTGTCAGCAAGGCCAGGCTCCCTCTAGAGGCTCCAGGGAAGAATCCAGTTCTTGGCCTTGGCCAGCGGCTAGGGGCCACTTGCACTCTGCAGCTTCTGGCCTCTCCCCTCCCCTCCAAAGAGCATCATCCGGACTCTGCCTTTACCATCGGCCTCCCCGCGAGCTGATCCCCAGTCCCCCTCTTATAAGGACGCTTGTCATCGTAGGTCAGGCCTACCCCCTAGTGCGGGAGACTCTCTCTCCATCTCAAGGTCTTACATTCCACCTGCAAAGTCCCTTCGCCGTGTCAGGGAACAGGTTCCAGACAGCAGGACCCCCTGTCGACGCAGGCCGTTACCCAGCCTGCCGGCCCCTGTCCCCGTCTCTTTCGTGTCTGCAAGACCGTCGACGTCTGCCTTCTCAATCCCCACCTGGCATCTGGGCCTACTCTCTTGTTTCTGCTGCCATCTCTTCCAGAGTTCTCGTAGACAAGGGTGAATGGCCGGACCAGGCCGGCCCGAGCCGCGTGTCCAAAGGGAAATTCAGAGAGACAGGAGCCCTCACCGATGGGCGGGCCACCTGCCCCTCCTTCTGTGCAAGGGCACTGCCATCTAATCTGGACGGATGTCAGATCCCGCCATAAAGGGCCTCAACCCCTGGGCCGTGGCACTTTGCAGGATTAGGAAACCGCTTTCCCTGGCCCAGTCACAGGCCGGGATCAAGAGCGGTGTGCGGGGCAGACCCTGGGCCCCAGCTCTGTGCTGCCTGCTCGGCTCAGCGTTCTTGCTGACCCCGCTCTAGCCCCTCCGGGAGGTGCTGGCCTTGGGATCCTCGCCAGGAACACCTGTCTTAAGCACTTGGCTCTGCCTGGCGGGGAAAGGAGCCGTGGGATGCCTACGTTTTTGCCCGAGGCCAGTCGCCCCGGCTCAGACAAGTTAACCCTTTCCCCTCAAGTACTTTCAAAGCATTAATAGCTGTTTTTGTGAATTTCCTCGTACTTGGCTATTTCACTCACCTCGGAGCTCATTTTTATCAGTTCCTTCTATTTGTTTTGGTTTTATTCTTGCTTTTCTTGTCTTTGGGTCCTTGAGATGAATGCTCAGCTCATTAATTTCCAGTCCCGGTTATTTGCTAAAGCATCTATTGACGACTCTAACTCTGTCTCTGAGCCCCGAGCACCTGCGTCACACACGTTGCCACGCCCTGGCTTTTCTTTCCGTTCAGCTCAAATATTATCTAACGTGCGTGATGATTTTTCCCTTGACTGGTGGATGACTTAGGTGACCGTTTCTTAACTCAGAGCTATCTTTCTGTTACTGGTCTCTAACTTCATTACCTCGTGTCCCCAGATCACGCGTTGACTTCAATCCTGTGAAATTTTATGGCGGTTTGTTTTATGGCCAGAAATACGGTCAAGCCTTTAACAGTGTCTCTCTCGTCTGGGTCTGAAAATAATATGCGTCCTGCAATTGGACGCAGTCCTCCTTATATGCCGCTGTGTATTTCAAGTCTCTGTGTCCATACTGATGTCTTCTTGTCTGCTTATCGTACCAGTTACGGAGACCTCATGACGACTGTGAGTTTTTCTGCCGCTCGGCGTCATTCTATTCCGCCTTAGGTATTTGAGGCTGTGTCACGACGTGCATACAAACTTAGAATTGTCATATTGTCCTGGTGCATATACCCTTTATCGCTATGAAGTATTTCTATCGTCCAGTGTGTTTTTTTTTCGTTTCTTGCTATTTTGTCTATTATTAATCAAGTTCTACTGTTTTTCTTTTGGTTGCTGTTCACTTGACATATGTTTTCCTTCCCTCTTCCTTTCCACTTTGCTGCATCCTTAAGTTCCAGACAGATCTCTTGTAAACAGTACGTAGAGTTTTGAAAAATCATTCTGGGGGCGCCTGGGTGGCGCAGTCGGTTAAGCGTCCGACTTCAGCCAGGTCACGATCTCGCGGTTCGTGAGTTCGAGCCCCGCGTCGGGCTCGGGGCTGATGGCTCAGAGCCTGGAGCCTGTTTCCGATTCTGTGTCTCCCTCTCTCTCTGCCCCTCCCCCGTTCATGCTCTGTCTCTCTCTGTCCCAAAAATAAATAAACGTTGAAAAAAAAAAATTAAAAAAAAAAAAAAAAAAAAAAAGAAAAATCATTCTGACAAGCTCTGCCTTTCGACTGGAAGATTTGGTCCCTGTAAGTGTAGTCTAATTTCTGATATCTCCGGTTTAAATCCATTGTCTTCCTATGTGTCTTTATTTGTCTAATATCTTCTACGTTCTTTTTCCTCTCGGTGTTTGTCTTTTGGAGTTGATTGAGGCTCTTTTAATTCTATTTTTGCCCTCTGTTAGTTTGAATATTCTGTTGTGGTTTTTGTGGAAATGTCAAGACCTCTCCTTTACAGAGACAGAATGCTAATTGCTACTTTTCCACTTTCTCAGACAACGCAAAGGCCCGAGATTTGTTTAATTTTACCATCTTCCCAGTTGCATGCTCTGTGTTCCCGTATGTTATTTCCACGCATATGTTTAAAGCTTTTAAAATTTATTCTGAGAGAGCAAGAAAGAGCAGACAAGCCGAGGAGGGAGAGAGAGGGGGGGGGGGGGGAGAGAGAGAGAGAGAGAGAGAGAGAGAGAGAATCCCAAGCAGGCTCCACACTGTCAGCACAGAGCCCGATGCGAGGCTCGAACTCAAGCCTCGAGATCCTGACCTGAGTTGAGATCAAGAGTCTCGGAGGCTTAACCGTCTGAGCCGCCGAGGCGCCCCTCCGTGCATATTTTAAGTTCCGTAAGAATGCATATAGAGTCTATAGTCATTTAGATTTTTTCGCAAATCTGAGCCGCAACAAATCAAATGTATTCAGATACAATTTGCATACCATAAATTTCTCCTGTTTGAAGTGTACGAGTCAATGTTTTTAAGTTTATTCACAGAGTTGGTGTAACCATCACAATAAATCAATTTTAGAACATTTGTATCTCATCCCCCAGGGAAACCTGGCACCCATCACCAGCGACTTCCCATTACCCACCACCGTAATTTCAGACCTGGACGACTTGACCTTCCTCCAGAGAGAACTTCCTTTCCTTCTCCAGGTGCTTGGGGACCCAGCGTTCTAGATTTCCTTTAATACAGAGATTTCGACTTTTGACACCATACTGATGACCCGGAAGAACACTGGGGCATGTAAATTTACTCTTCGTGCTAAGACCCCTTCGGGACCAAACCCTAAATGCAGGCTGAGGAGCGTTTGGCAGGACTCCTGGCCTTGGCCAGCCGCAGACCCCAATTCGTGTCCCCCCAGCCCTGGGAGCCTGACGCGGTGCAGCTGGGCCTCTTATTGTCCTCTTCCATACTGATGAGGTTTTGGAGGGACGGTGGGGTTCGTGGGGTTCGGAGCTGACCGCCAAGAGAGAATTCTTGAAGACAGCTTTGGTGCAAAAAGGTGGTTTTGTTAAAGCACGGGGACAGGACCCGTGGGCAGAAAGAGCTGTCCGGGATCAGGAGGAGACTCTGGTTATATACTAGGGATTGGGGGCGGGGGGGGGGGGCAGATAAAGTCCAGTGGAAGTTTCCAGTGAGATTTTCATATGCTAAAGACTCCCAGGACACTGGAGGCTTAGCTACAGTCAAGCTAAGGTTGTTTTTCCCTCCGGCAAAGCATCGGCACTGGGACAGCAGGGAGTTCTGGGGAAACGTTTTAGTCTGCCGGCCTCCGGTATTTGTCGATCAGCGGCAGGTTACAAGGAAATTTAATTCCACCTGCCATCTCCTTCTGCCTTTGTTCCCCACATGTGGAGGGGAGGGTGATGTTGGGGCTCCGAGAAACGAGAAACGGAGTCTATAGGTTTCTGGAGATGAGGCTGTTGATAAGATTGCCTTTTTCTTGTAATTTACTAAGATATTTGCAAACTGATCTCTATCAGTCACCCACTTGATTTTCCCCTTTCCTTTGTCCTCAGGCAGCCAGCAGTGCCTGAGAAATGTCCCATGTGTCCCACCTGGCGGGGAGGGGCGTTGTGGCCTGGCAGTTTATCTTAAGCTCCCTCATCTCATTCCACCGACGTTCCAGCCCAGCCGGAGGGGAGCCCTAAACGCAGGCTCCGCTTTCTGGATTTCCATCTTCTCTCAGACCTTACTCACCACCTTGTTACTCCCTGGCGCTTCTAGGAAGATGTTTAAAACCCTCCCTCCAGCTGTCGCCCTATCGTTGGTGTTTCCATGACGTCATCTACGATTATTTGCAGGGCAGGGACGCCTTGTCCCGTCGGATGCAGAGGAACATCCGCTGTAGCTGGGCTATGGGTGACAGAGCACAGCCCCCTCGGCCCTCAGGGACTTCTCTTTCCAGGATACAGGGCTGTCTTCTCCCTTCTTGTTTGTCCAAATCACACCGCTGTTCCCTGGGGAACTATCTTCTGTATCTGGACTTGGTTTTAAGAACAAAAGCCAGAAGGCATTGCCGGCAAATTCCTGTTTCTTGCCCGGCACGAAGTCCTTTCTCCGCCTTAAAGCTAACTGCTTGGTGCGCCCCTGCGGGGAAGGGGAAGCAAATACAAAAGAACGTCTTCAGTGTTCTCCAGCCACGTGTGTGTCCGACTTGCATGGGATATCAGTTAAGGAAAGATAAAAGGTAAATACTATGTGTGACTCTTTTAAAAACGATGAACCAGGCTGCCTGGGATTTCAGTCTGGGCTCCACCGCGTTCTGGGCTGCGAACCTGACCCTGCACATCTTTATGAGTCTCTGGCCTCTCTTTCTTCTTATGTTTATTTATCACACACACACACACACACACACAGTGTGAGTGGGGGAGGGGCAGAGAGAGAGGGAGACACAGAATCCGAAGCTGAGCTGTCAGCACAGAGCCCGACGTGGGGCTCGAACCCATGGACTGTGAGATCGTGATCTGAGTCGAAGTCGGACACTTAACCGACTAAACCACCCAGCCCCTTCCCACTCCCCACCCCCCCAGCCCCCACCCCCAGTCTCTTCTCACTGCTTAATCAACTGGTAAACCTCTACTGGTCAACCTCTGAGTTAAGCGCTGCAATTATCCCCCTAGGCACTATTTGAAGTGCCCGGCCCAGGTATTATTAATCTTCAAGACACCTGACCTGCTGCCTTCTCGAGAACAAAAAAGTGGAATCAGAGATGGTCCGTAACCGGCAGCCTGGGGCGGGGGGGGGGGGGGGGGGGGGAGGGGGGGGCGCATTTGGGTGTCACCCGCATCCCGCCATCCCGGAGAAGGGGCGGTCCCCGAATACTACTGGCAGGTGCAGACGGCAAATGAGGGACCCAGGCTGATGATGGATCTGGATGGGGGCCGGTGGGCTGGGGTTGGGGTGGGGGAGGGTGGAGAGAGACTACGCATTTCAAATGACAGACACAAGGGAGTGTTGCCCAGCGCGGATGCTGAGAGACCTCAGGCCTAAAAGACCAGAAGGAGAGAAAAGATGCTTTATTCTAATAAATCAGTGTGGGAGAGCTCAAACAAAATGTTCTTGTTCATTCCGAATGAGTATTGGCCTGCTTAAGGCTCTGAGAAGAACTGGGGGGAGAGAAAGGAGCGATCGTTATTTTATCTTCCATTCTCCTGGATAAAATTCCTGCAGGAAGGACTCTGTTTCCTTCCGATGCCTCTCCACGGCGCTGTTCTTAATGTGCACACTAGAAAGCGGATTCCTTCTTACCTCTTAGGAAGCGCTGGTGTTGGGGGAAGGAAATGATAAAAACAGAAGCAGAAACTAATGACTAAGAAACAGAGAGACAATAGGATGTGTTGCGTCAGTAGCTGATTCTTTAAAAATAAATGAGTACCATAGTCGATCTCTGGCCGATCGAATCAGGAAAAGAAGAAAATAGATTAAATTAAGAAGAAGGAAAAGGACGTCAGAGATACAAGGAGGGCGTTCTGAAAGCCTAAGAGAATGCCGTGTGCAACTTTATGCTGGTAGATTGGAAAATCTCCCTGAAATGGACGATTTTCTATGAAAGTCTCCAAAATGATGAAAGTGGAAATAGCCGATCTGGGATAAAACTGTCATTTATCATCCCCGTTACCTAATACCAGAAATCACGGCCAATTAAATTTAACGAGAAAGTAATCAGTAGGTGGGTGTCCTCAGTGAGGAGACAGACGTTCGTTCTTATCTGCCCAGGAAATGTGGCTCTAACTGGACATCCCCAGGAGAGCACCTGCAGGAAACTACCGGAACCATGGATAATTGGGAATTGCAGCCCATAATAAAAGAGGGCGGAACCCTGCAATAATCAGAGAATAGAAGGTGAACGGGACACGGTTGAACCAAGTGAGCACAAGAAGAAAGGCACCAGACCTGTGCGAAGGAAAATCTAAAACTTGACTGAGGAGCAGGGCCGGGACTTGTGTGTGGGGTACGTGTGAACTGTCGCATCACGCACGCATTTGCACAGCAGTTCGTGGGGCGCCTGGGTGGCGCAGTCGGTTAAGCGTCCGACTTCAGCCAGGTCACGATCTCGCGGTCTGTGAGTTCGAGCCCCGCGTCAGGCTCTGGGCTGATGGCTCAGAGCCTGGAGCCTGTTTCCGATTCTGTGTCTCCCTCTCTCTCTGCCCCTCCCCCGTTCATGCTCTGTCTCTCTCTGTCCCAAAAATAAATAAACGTTGCACAGCAGTTCGTGAGTTCGAGCCCCGCGTGGGGCTCCGTGCTGACAGCTGGGAGCCTGGAGCCTGTTTCCGACTCTGTGTCACCCTCTCTCTCTGCCCCTCCCCCGTTCATGCTCTGTCTCTCTCTGTCTCAAAAATAAATAAACGTTTAAAAAATAAAATAAAATAATAAAATAAAATAGAACAAATCAATAAACGTGATGCAAAGTGAAGTTCATGAAAAGTAATAGGTAGGTGTGAGTAGCCTGCCCATTTTTGAAAAGGGACAGTGATGAGGGATGATTTGCTCAGTCAACTCTTCACATATACGTTTTTACGTGTATTTATTTTTGAGAGGGAGACGGATGATAGAAGACGGGGGTGATAGAAGATAAGTGGGGTCCGGAGCCGACGGCCAAGAAAGAATTCTTGAAGACGTCTTTGGTGCAAAAAGATGATTTTATTAAAGCCCGGGGACAGGACCCGTGGGCAGGAAGAGCTGCGCTGGGGTCGTGACGGGTAACTCATTACATGCCACCCCCCCCCCCCCAGGTTGGCAGGGGACAGGGATAGAGTAGATCTCTAAGGTATTTTGGAAGCAAGGTTTCCAGGACCTTGAGGGGCTGGCTGTGGCCAGGGGAACGTCATTTATTACCGTTTAGTAAAAACCCTGCAGAAGGGAGAGGGGGGCCATCAGCTTGGAGTAGGATTGCCAGCATATATGCTGGGGCAGTTGAGATAAGGAAGTACATTTACAGGATCCTCGGTGGGGATAATGTCAGGCTAAGATCCTCTTTTGCCCCCAGCAGAGTGTCATCATCGAGGCAGCTGAGCTCCTAGAGGGAGGTCACTCTTGGCTTCAAGGACTTGTCAATGGGCTGTAGGCAGCAAGGGAATTTAATTTTTCATTTGCCCGAGTTTCCCCGCAGCACCACGGCAAGCACTTAAACCCCTTGCCTTTGTTCTTGGGGGGCCGGGAGTCTCCGAGGAATATTCTACCCGGGGGTGGGGGTGGGGGTGTTGTTAGCCTGTATTTTGCCCTCAGCCTGCCCCCAAGCTCCCTCATCACAGGGGAGAAGCAGAGAGAGAGAGGGAGAGAGAGAGAGAGGGAATCCGAAATAGGCTCCGCACTATCAGCCCAGAGCCCGATTCGGGGCTGGAACTCACCAACTGCCTATCAAACCTTTAAAATTGAAAGCACCGGGGGGACGCCTGGTTGGCTCAGTTGGTTAAGTGTCCAACTTCGGTTCAGGTCATGATCTCATGGTTCCTGAGTTAGAGCCTGGAGCCTGCTTCGGATTCAGTGTCTCCCTCTCTCTCTGCCCCTCCCCTGCTCATGTTCGCACGCGCGCGCTCTCTCTCTCTCTCTCTCTCTCCCAAAAATAAATAGTTAAAAAAATTTTTTTTATCGAGAGCAATATGAATCATGAACACAAAAAGGCATTCTTCTATCTCTCCTTCATTGTTTCCAAAGGTCAATTCATGTTTAGGATGTAGAAAGCTGCAAGGACACCACCACTCCTAACCCAGGAATGAGAAAAAAAGGCAGGACCTACAAAACCAGTTTTTCTTGAGCCTGTGAGGGAGCTAAGCCCACAAGGAAATAAAAGGAAGCCCACTCCCAGTGGAATAGTGGCCAGCCCCTCTGCGGAGAGGCAGGATGTGTGGACTGCTTCTCCTTTAGCAGAGCACGGAGAAAAGGGACAGCCGGAACGACAGGGGAGGAGAAAACAGCTAACGTTTTCATAAATTCTGAAAGGCCTCACACGGGGTATCCTGACCGTTTAGCATAACTGGGAGCCCCAGACTCAGCAGAGACCACGCTCACTCTCCAGCCCTCCCGAGGGCCAGCGGGGACGGAGGGGGCTCCTACTCGACCTTGCAGGGCAGCTCCCTTTCCCAGGCTCAGGCCACGGGAGCCCCGCTGCCTCTGGGGAAGAGAACAAAAGACACCTTCCATCTGATGACGCTGGAAGAAGAGCCAATTGAGCCCAAAGGAAGCAGAAGCAAGGAAACAATCAAGGCAAGGACGGCGATCGATGACACGGCGGACAGAAACAGGGAGTAAATCAATGAAATAAAAACAAATGGGACTTTGCAAAGATCAGTGAAACGGACAAAGCCTCTAATTCAGATGCTCAGAAAAAAAAAAAAAAAAAAGGACACAAACCATGAATATTATATACCAGAATCACACAGACTTCAAAAAGAGAATAGAGCAATATTAGGAAGCACTTCATGTAAACAAATTTGCTAACGTCCGTAAAGCGGAAACATTCCTCGAAAGACACACACACCTGAAACTCACTAAAGAAGAAATCGATGACCAGGTAGTCGAATTGGCCCCCTGAAGAAACAGAAGCCGCTACCAAACTCCGTTTGGCTGTGAACACAACTCCAGGCCCAGAGGGTATCTATCCTACAATCTCACGCAAACTCTCTCAGAAGACAGACAGGGGCAGAGCTCCCAGCCTGTTTTAGGAGGTGAGCGTAACCCCAATAAGAAAGACACCGCAGAAAAGGCAATCAAAGACCAACAGCCCTGCTCGTAACAAACACGAAAGATACGTAAAAAAAGATATTAGCAAGTCAGATGCAACATTTTACAAAAGGGATGATGCTCAATCACCAAGTTGGATTTAACCCAAAAGGTAGGCTCGGTTTATCATTGGAGACGCTATCGGCTTAATTCCCCATATTCACAGAGGAAAAGAGGAAAAAAATATGATTGTCTGAGTCGCAGAAAAAGCATTTAGCACTCATTCAGCATCCATTCATGATTTAAAAAAAACAAAACAAAAAACTCTCACAAATTTTAACAAGTCCCTCTCACAGAAGGAGGGATGGAAATTTCACGAGTCTGGCAAAGAGCATGTATGAGAAACCTTGTACTTAACATCACACCCAGTGGTGAAATATCAACCACGTTCCCCCAAAGATCGGCAATAAGGCAAGGCTATTGGCTCCCATGACTCCTGGATAACATTGAACTATAAGTCCCCGCAATGTAAAGCAGCTCGAAAAGGAAATGTAAGACCACAAAGAATGAAAAAATGGACAGAGACTCTCTTTATCTGCAGACGACATGATTGCTAGGTAGAAAACCTTAAGGAGTTTGGGAAATATCTACCAGAACTATGAACCGAATTTAACAAAGTCACAGAATAAAAGCAACTAGAGAACTTAGCTTTGGTCTTAGGCATTAAGCAACAAACAATTGCAAAATGGAATTTCTCAAAAGATTCCATGTGCAATAGCGTCAAGAATTGCAAAATCCTTTCGTGATACATGTGTAAGGGCCACTAACTAAAAACCACAAAACCGTGGAGAAAACAATGAAAAAAAAAAAAAAAGTCCTAAGTTAAGTGGGAGGGGAACCACATTCCTGTATCAGACTCAACATTAGTAAGATGTCAGTCTCAAGCACTTTCCTCTGTAATTCAATTCTTCCCCCATCAAGGTCCCAGCAGGCTTCATTAATAGAAATTGATGGAATGATTCTAAAACTTATATAGAACTGAAAAGGACTCAAAATAGATCTATGATGATAGAAATGTTCTACTGAGCATTGTAAATGTGATTACTGCATGTGAGGAACCAAATCTTTTCGTTTTACTTAATTTTAGTGATTTAAATAGCCCCACGTGGGTCCAGTGACCCGCCACACTGCACGGCACAGATCTGGAGCGTCTCAAGCAACCTGGGGAAGCGAGACAACTGCAGAATTCACACCCCCGCGCCCCCGCCCCGGGTTCAAAGCTTACTGTAAAGTCACAGTAATCGAGATAGCACAGTGCTGGTGTGGGAACAAATAGATTTACGGAACAGAATAAAGAGTCCAGAAGTACACCAACGACAGTTGGTCACTGGATTCAGATAGTCACTAAAGCCATCCAACGGAGAAACAGAAAGTCGACAAGTGTTTCGAAAACCATTGGATATCCGTACGGGGAAAAAACAAAACAAAACACATTTCAACCCTCATACCATCCACAAAATATTTACCTGAGATGAATCAGAGACCTACATGTAAAAGTCAAAAGTACATTTTTTAAAAAGAAATTAAAGGGGCGCCTGGGTGGCGCAGTCGGTTAAGCGTCCGACTTCAGCCGGGTCACGATCTCGCGGTCCGTGAGTTCGAGCCCCGCGTCGGGCTCTGGGCTGATGGCTCGGAGCCTGGAGCCTGTTTCCGATTCTGTGTCTCCCTCTCTCTCTGCCCCTCCCCCGTTCATGCTCTGTCTCTCTCTGTCCCAAAAATAAATAAATGTTGAAAAAAAAAATTAAAAAAAAAAAGAAGAAATTAAAGAGTATCTTTTCATCGTGTGGGTTGACAAGTTTTTTGAACTGGGGTTGGGGTGGGGTGGGTAGAGCACTAGGGAAATTTCTGGCTGGTGATGTTCTGTATCTTGATGGGGGCTTGGCTGACAGCTGTGTGTGCATTTTTCAAAACCCGCTACACCGTGGACCTAAGACGGATGCTTTCATTGTCTGTGAATTAACCCCCCAGAAGCAAAGAACTGTAAACAGATACTGAAGTCTAGTTGGTGACATGCATTCTCAGGTCCTTGGGAGTGAAGTGTACTCATATCTTTAACCTACTTTGCTACACATTCAAGAGATCTATGAAGGATGGGGAGAAGGACGGATGGCTGGATATGCGATACAGGAAATGTAGCAAAATGTTACTGATAGAATCTAGTTGGTGGACACATGGATGTTTACTACACAGTTTTTTTCCCAACTTCTATGTATGTTGGGAATTTTTCATAAAATGTCGGGGGGAAAGGAAGATATACCAATGGCTGGTACCAAAAAAAAAAAAAATGCTTAGCATCATTAGAAATCAAGGAAATGCAAACTAAAGCCATTGTGAGATGCGATTAAACGCCCACCAGAAAGGCTGAGATTAGAAACGAGTGGCAGTACAAAGCGAAGACAGAAAGGTACATCATCATGAACTCTCATACACAGCTAACACCAACAGAAAGGCTGGCCGTTTCTTATATTTGATACACCTTACCTATGACCCAGCGATTCAGCTCCTGGGTATTCACCCAAGAGAAATGGAAGCACAGGTGCACAAAAAGACTTCTAAGGAACTGCTCACAGCAACTTCATTCATGTTTGCTCAACCTGGAAATGGCCTCGATGTCCATGAACATGGTCTACCCGTAGAATGGAGCACTAATCAGCAGTAAGCAAGAATTGAACCACTAACGTATGATGCCAACATGGATGAATCTCACCTACAACGTGATGAGCACAAGAAGCCTGGATACAAAAGAGCGCACGCTCTAGGAGTCCATGTGTATATTAAGTTGCAGAACAGTCCAAGCCAATCCGTGGGCGTAGAAATTGAAAGAGCGGTGGCAGAGATGAGAAGAGACCATCTGGGAGAAGGCACGGCGAACTCTCTGGAGTGATGGAAATTCTCCGTCTTGATTTTGGTGGTGGTTATATGGGACAGACATTTGTCAAAACATATCAAAGAATGAATTTAGGTTCTGTATGTAAATTCTATCTGTATCGCTGCACGTAAATTTATGTCTCAATTTTTAAAAAAATGAATATATATCACAAGCCAGGGAAGAAGAGCTGTGAAAGTTACATACCTCCATGTAATGAAACATTATGAAATCCTTAGCTTATCTGCAAGTAACATTTTTAACAACATGGTAAAACACGCATCATATGAGGCCAATTTTATGAAGGACACAAAATTGTATGTTCAGTGTAATCCCCAAGCTGGAAAAAAATAATAACTATTTCCTTGAGTCTAAGATGCTATTGATCTTAGGACTAAACACAGATTTTAGGGGCACCTGGGAGGCTCAGTCGGTTGAGAGTCCAACTTTGGCTCAGATCATGGTCTCAAGGTTAGTGAGTTCTACCCCCATGTTGGTCCTCTAGTAAGGACCTGCTTGGCATTCTCTCTCTCTCTCAAAAATTACTAAACATTAAAATAAAGACTAAACACTGATTTTAATAACTTTTCCTCTTTGATTCCTCGACCAAGTTTGAGTCTGAGCCCCCTTCACCTTCCTTGGGCCTCCACTCGGATATGGAGAGACCATATGGAGAGATTCTCCGCTTGGAGAGACCACACCTACCCTCCTTCCCTAATATGATAAGCAGGTGGCTTTATTATTCTTCTCTCACAAGAATGAATATTCCAATGGGACAGTGCCTCTGTCTTACCATTACCTCTTCAGCTTCTAGAACAGCACCTGGCATACAGCAGGTACACAGTCAATGTGCTATTGTGTTTGTTTTTCTTATTCAGATTCCGAAGGTTCTTCTAAACCACTCCAGGCAGCTGAAATGCTCGGGGCAGCATCACTGTGACTTGGTGATTTTCGTGTCCTCAAACCTCCTTTAGGATTGAGAATACCAGTGTTTTTCTCTGCTTTTCCTATTTTCTTATTTTATAGCTTTATGAGGTTTTTTTTTTTTTTCATAACGTAAGTAAATTACGTGTAACTGGTTTATCGAAGAGTCTCAACTTGTTAGGAATATAAACAGAAACAATTTCATTTCTTCCCAACCCCTGATCCGAGTGGGATCTGCCGGACCACCCCCCCCCCCCCCCCCCCCCCGCTTCCAAGATTTTCTTGTCATTTTTGTCTGCAGAACAGTCTCTTGGTGTTTAAGATTGGGCTCTGTTTGTTTCTAAAGAATGTTCAGCTCAAACACAGTTTGGGACCTTGTCCCCTTCCTTCTCCGTGGGGCTGGCTAGAGCTCTCTGGAGGCCTGGTGGCTTGAAGGGGCTGGCGAGGCCTTCTCTCGACTGGACCTCACTCGGCCTCGCCAGGCCACAATGACCCCCCATGGTGGGCCCGCTCAGGGGAAGAAGGCATGCTCCCTCCACCCTGGCCACCTGACCCCGCTCCCATCTGCCCACCTCTGCTGGTGATGCCCCCAGGGAGGGGGCGGCAGTCATAGTCACTGCTCCGATGCACTCTTTCTTCCCCCAAACAGTGGCTCGGGCCCGGGCTCCCTCCATGGGATGCTACCACCCCTGGCACTCCTCGGTTTCCAAGGGCGCCTTGACCATGGGCCCTGGTCAAACTGGCAGAAGGGGAGGGAGCGTGGAAGACGCTTCCCACCCAGTGGGAAAGGAAGCTTTTGGTGCAGGGAGAAGAGAAAACAAGTTTAGTGAAGAATCCGCGAGGCTGCCCAAGTTTCTGGTCCTGGTAGAAGGAAGGGCTCGTGTAATCCCTTCGGGCGTGGGCGCTCAAGGCTCGTCAGCAGCCGTCTGAATCCAGAATATATACTTCATTCACTGCCTTTTCTTCTCGTGTGTGAGTCTTGGCTACAAGAGGAAAAGCCCAGGGGCGCCTGGGTGGCGCAGTCGGTTGAGCGTCCGACTTCAGCCAGGTCACGATCTCGCGGTCCGTGAGTTCGAGCCCCGCGTCGGGCTCTGGGCTGATGGCTCAGAGCCTGGAGCCTGTTTCCGATTCTGTGTCTCCCTCTCTCTCTGCCCCTCCCCCGTTCATGCTCTGTCTCTCTCTGTCCCAAAAATAAATAAACGTTGGAAAAAAAAAAAAAATTAAAAAAAAAAAAAAGGAAAAAGAAAAAAAAAAAAAAAAGAGGAAAAGCCCAGCTCAATGCCCTGCCTCAGCCATTAATGGCTTTTCCTGACAGGTGGAGGCCGTAGCAGATGTCCTGAGCCCCGGGTGGCCATTGAAGACTCACGGGCAAATCACACGAGCCTTTCCCATCATTGAAAATGCTGATCTGGGGCGCCTGGGGGGCTCAGTCCATTGAGCGTCCAGCTCCGGCTCAGGTCATGATCTCACAGTTCGTGAGTCTAAGTCCCGGGCTCTGTGCTGACAGCTCGGACCCTGGAACCTGCTTCAGATCTGGGTCTCCCTCTCCGTCCCTTCCCCACTCGCACTCTGTCTGTCTCTCGCTCTCTCCCAAAACTAAATAAGCGTGAAAAATAATTTTTTTTTTAAAGAAAAAGAAAATGCTGATCTATCACCTGAGAGGGCTGGCAGTTTTGATCAGTTTGACTGTGGCACTTGGGGTGTGACCAACAGGTTTCTAGGGACACACTGCTGTTTGGAATCCAGAAGTCTCCACAGCTACACCCAGAAGCCATGGAGCCTAGGGAAGGACCCCTGACAGAGGCACCAGGGTCAAGTCCACAGAGCCGTTTGTGATGTGGGGGTCGATCGGTCGCCTGGGGTTTCAGGGAGGCTGTGGGAGATAAGTTAGGGTCACAAGCTGCTTCCTGCCCCCAGGAGCCTGCCCACTGGGGTGGGGAGATCTCAGGAGCAGAGGCTGGGGTAGGGAAAAAGGGGGAGCCGCCACGCTGGCCGAGAACCAGCCCCACGGGACAGTGATGGGTTTCCAATGGCTCCTGGTGAAGACCAGCGACAAGCCAGATGGCACTGAATGCCAGGGCCTGGGCAAGCCACACCGTGGGGTTTGCCAGCCAGACACCCGTCGGGGACCAGTTTAATCTTGTGGTTTCAGGCTCTGCCCTCTCAGTGGGAATTTCCCAGCGGGAGGACAGGCATGTGAAGGGTCTCCTCCCGGCCTTTGTTCGTGCAATAGGGGAAGAAGACAAAGCTACGCAATGTTAGAAAGTCGTGGATAAGACTCTTATTTGCCGGGGATAAGATTATACGAAAATCCAAGAGGATCAACTTTAAAACTTGTAAGAAAAAAATTAAGATATCATACAATGGCAACATAAAAAATAATGCAGCATCAGTCTCTCTAATACAGCCCGTGCAAAACCCATCGGGGAGAAAAAAGAAATGTGTGTCATTGGCGATAGGAAAAAGATGGCATCTGTTTTAAAAATGGCACCAGGGGCGCCTGGGTGGCTCAGTCGGTTGGGCGGCCGACTTCGGCTCAGGTCATGATCTCACAGTCCATGAGTTCGAGCCCCGCATCGGGCTCTGTGCTGACAGCTCAGAGCCTGGAGCCTGTTTCGGATTCTGTGTCTCCCTCTCTCTCTGACCCTCCCCCATTCATGCTCTGTCTCTCTATGTCTCAAAAATAAATAAACGTCAAATAAAAAAAATAAAAAAAAAATGGCACCAATGTGGGGGCGTCAGGTGGCTCAGCTGGTTAAACGTCGAACTCTTGGTTTCGTCTCAGATCACGATCTGAGGGTTGATCTCAGGGTTGGCGAGCTCGAGCCCCAGGTCAGGCTCTGCACGGAGAGCCCAGACCCTCCTTGGGATTCTCTCTCTCCTCTCTCTCGGTCCCTCCCCTCCTGGCGCGCACACTCTCTCTCCCTCTCAAATACATTTACAAAAAAAAAAAAAAAAAAAAAAAATGGCACCAATGTGGATAAAAATACAAACTTCATATGGGACCGAAAATAGGATGTAAATGAATGGAGGACTGTAATCTGTTCCCAGAATGGATGAGTGAGCATCACAGTGATGTGCATTTTTTTTCCCAAAGACGTTTATAGGATTAATTAAATTCTTATAAGAATTCTAACGCAATTTTGTCTCATTCTAAGGTTTACCTTTAACAACCCACATTTGTAAGAGCGGAGGCATACGTGCTTGTACGTGCTCGTGTGTGTGCCTGCGCTCGAGTGTGTGTGTGCAAGTGAAAAAAGGCTAGGAGGGAATATATAGAAATGTTAACTGTGTTTCTCCGGGTGGCGAGCGTGCGGAGCTTTAGTCTTTTACATATTCTATATTTTCTAAGTTTACGCTATGCATACTACCCTGCACTACGGACGCTACCATAATCCAAACAAGTCAACAAGTACTAAGTGATGACGGTCGCCAGAGAGAGATCGAGGGAGGATAGAGAAAAGCTTGTAGCCCGCGCGGAGGTGGTGAGCGTCCTCGGAGTGGGCGGCAGGAGGTGGAGGCAGGTGCAGGGACCGCGCACCTGCGGGGCCTCGCTGCCCCTGGGCTCCGGCGGAGAAGCCGGGGCACGATGGTTCCCGTGGTCCCCGTGGGTCCTCCCGGGGGCACCCTTGGCCCTGACCTGCTCGCTCTGGGCCGCACACCGTGTGGGGTGCCTCCTGGACCCCCGGGTGTTGAGCTGCGGCCCCGGGCACGGTGGGCAGCTGGCCTCTGGCCACAAGTGCAGGCAAGAGGCTGGAAACCTTCCAGGCCCCACTCGCTGGGAGACGCACAGGGCTCCCAGTTACCACTGCCTTTCGCAGTTGAGATGTCTTCATTTCTGATCTGCGGGATGGTCCCTTTATTACATTCAAATGCTTGTGTACATACGTCCAGTAGTGTGTGTGTGTGTGTGTGTGTGTGTGTGTGTGTGTGCTGCTGGTGGTCTTTCCTGTCCTGTGCCTGGAGCTGAAGAGGGAGGGTCCGGCACAGACCCGGTGGTGGCCGGGACAACGGCCCGGAAGCAGCAGCAGGTAGAGGTGAGAGACTAGACAGACGGTGGCGAGGAGGCAGGCAAAGAGGGATCCGGCGACCGGGTCCAGGTGGCGGGAACAGCACTTCCAGCCGCGTGGCGGTGGACAGTGACTCGCCCGCTCTGGACCCACGTCTCTGCCCGTCAGGTGCTACGAGAACACCAGCACTGCCTCGGGCTGCGGAGGGGACGTGGACGGAGCCATGGGAGGCGGCACGGCACCGACCACACAGTACACGCCCGGGACAGCCTGGCAGTCACGCTTCCCGTGAAAGTCAGGAGCAAGACGGAGGACAGCAGTAGCAGCAAATAGCATCGGGTGGCACAAAACGCACACTCAGAGCAACGGAACAGAATACAGAACCCAGAATGGACCCGCAAACGTATGGCCAACTCATCCTTGACAAAGCAGGAAAGAATATCCAATGGAATAGAGACAGTCTCTTCAGCAAATGGTGCTGGGAAAACTGGACAGCGACACGCAGAAGAATGAACCTGGACCACTTTCTCACACCAGACACAAAAATAAACTCAACACGGATGAGAGACCTAAACATAAGACAGGAAGCCATCAACAGCCTCGAGGAGAAAGCAGGCAAAAGCCTCTTTGATCTTGGCTGCAGCAACTTCCTACTCAACACGTCTCCGGAGGCAAGGGAAACAAAAGCAAAAATGAACTGTTGGGACCTCATCGAAATAAAAAGCTTCTTCTGCACAGTGAAGGAAACAATCAGCAAAACTACAAGGCAACTGACAGATTAAGAGAAGATATTTGCAAATGACACGTCAGATAAAGGGTTAGTATCCGAAATCTACAAAGAACTTATCAAACTCAACACCCAAAAAACAAATAACCCAGTGAAGAAATGGGCAAAAGACATGAATAGACACCTTCCCCAGGAAGACATCCAGATGGCCAACCGACACGTGAAAAGATGCTCAACACCACTCATCATCAGGGAAACACAAATCAAAACCACAAGGAGATACCACTCACACCCGTCAGAATGGCTAAAACTAACAACTCGGGCAACAACGGATGATGGCGAGGATGCAGAGAAAGAGGAACCCTTTTCCCACTGCTGGTGGGAATGCAAACTGGTGCCCCTGCTCTGGAAAACAGTGTGGAGGTTCTCAAAAATTAAAAATAGACCTACCCTACGACCCAGCAATCGCGCTACTAGGCAGTTATCCACGGGATACAGGGGCGCTGTTTCGAAGGCACACAGGCACCCCCATGTTTATAGCAGCACTATCCACAATAGCCAAAGTATGGAAAGAGCCCAAATGCCCATCGACGGATGAATGGATAAAGAAGATGTGGTATATATACACAATGGAGTATTACTCGGCGATCAAAAAGAATGAAATCTTGCCATTTGCAACTACGTGGCTGGAAGCGGAGGGTATTATGCTAAGTGAAATGAGTCAGAGAAAGACAAAAATCATAGGACTTCACTCCTATGAGGACTTTAAGAGACAAAACAGATGAACATAAAGGAAGGGAAACAAAACTAATATAAAAACAGGGAGGGGGACAAAACAGAAGAGACTCATAAATATGGAGAACAAACTGAGGGTTACAGGACGGATTGTGGGAGGGGGAGGGGCTCAATGGGGGAGGGGCACTAAGGAATCGACTCCTGAAACCATTGTTGCACCGTATGCTAACTAATTTGGAGGTAAATTAAAAAAAACAAAATATAAATGAAAAAATAAATAACATTGGGAAGTTCCGGAAACTCACATAAAAGGAGGCCACAAGGTCTGAATGATGGGACAGATGGTCACAGGCCACCATCCCCGGGACGCAGACTCTGAGACGAAGGTTCGCCTGCGAGACGTTTACTGGGAAGCGGTCTCCAGGTCAACGCCAGCGGGGAGGGAAGGGAGCAGGACCGGTCGGGGAGAAGCCGGTGTGGTCACGGTCTCCAGGCCGGGCAGTCCGCGGGGGGCTCTGGGGTCACCCCGTGTGGACCAGCCCTTGCGTGTATGCAGCCACAGGGAAGGAAGCAGGGCCGCGGTGAGACGGTGCCTTCATCTGCAGAACTGCCCGAGAGGGTCGGCCACCGACGCCCCCAGCGCCGGGTCAGTGAGCGCTTCGGCCCCGGACGGGAGCTTGGGTGGCGCACTGCATCTGTTCTGGAGGCAGACAGTCGCCATTCAATGGAGATGCTGCTGGGCGCCGTGAAACCCCGAAGGGGTCACTTGAAAAGCCGCACAGGCTACCCCGTGCTCCGTGAGGTGGCCCAATAAAAACCCCACCGGACTCTCCTGTCAGCAGCGATGACCTGTCAGTCGGTCTAAAGGACACTCACGACAGGAGCGTAATGACGACAGGACCACCTTCCCTGGGAAACGTTCAGCTGCTAGGATGCTTACTGCAATTCCATTGGACGATGACGATTGTAGGAGAGTTGCCTCCCAAAAGGAAGGGGGTGGTGCGAGCCCAGTGCGGCAAATCCAGAGACAGAATAGTATTCATTTATCAACCGTATTTTCAAAAAACGTCACGATGTTGGCAAGTTCTCATCCCATGTTAAGTGAGGGGAAAACAAAACAAAACAAAACCAGGCTAATGAGTATGTACGGTGTGATCCTGTTTTGTAAAGAAAGGAAACAGGACAAGTGGGTGTGGGGCTGGCTGGAGGTTCCAGTTTTCCTTGGCAGGTGGCCTGGGTGATGTGGACCCAAGACTCCCAGCTGTTGTCTGTCGTGCTGTCCTTCTGGTCAACCACTGAATGTCTCCCCAGGCGGCTTTCCTGTCAGCCCCCCGGGGCTGGGTGCTGGGGACACGCACGCCTGGGACGCCAGCTCTGCCCTCTAGGAGCGCGCCGCCTAGTGGGGGAGAGAAACATAAGCCGGATAACATAACGTGATGGTGTTTAATAGCTGTAAGCCTGGGGTGGGTGTGGGGTGTTGTTCCCGGAGGGCTTCTAGGAGGAGGAAATTTGACCCCGGTCTTTTCGCGGGACTGAGAGCACGAGGGGAGGCAGGAGGCAGGACTGAAGGGGGCGGACTGAGGGCTGTTAGGAGAAGCATGGGAAGGCCTGGGGAACAGAGCAGGTGCGGATGAGGGACATAAGGTTCCCGGCCCGGGGACGACACGAATAGAGCCAACACTCACCGAGAGGGAGACTCAGCGGGCCAGATTGGGTACCTTCGAGCGCAAAGCAAGAGCAGGGGGCACGCAGCCACTGAGGAGGCAGGCCTTGTTCCAACCCGGGCTCCTGGTCTCAAGCTGGGCCACACTGCGGGGGGTGGCTGGGGGACCTCAGCTCCGTACCTCCACTGTCAGGCGGGGTGGGTGGCTGGGACCCCGTGACCCTCTTAGGATCGGACATCTGGGGCCAGCCAGTAGGATGCTAGTGTGTCCAGCTGGATTCTAGACCTTTCCGTAGCAGAAGACACCGACTCGGCAAGACTAGCCAGTCGGGGCAGATTTTCACCCCCGTTCCCAAACCACCACCCGTCATAGAGAAGCAGTTAGCGGAGGCCCCAAGGGCAAGGGCTTGGGCTGGTAGGAGGAAGGGGCCGCCCGGACACGGGCTTCCACCGTCCACACCACTCACCAAAGCAGCCGCGCCTTTCCCAGCTCCGCACCTGTTCCCAAGATCTGGGGAAACCTTAGAATGAATTGTTAAGCTCGTCGGGTGAGGACGATTAAGAAAGCCTCAAGGGGGAGAACCCTCCTGGATAGGAATACGAAGAATTATAAAACCGAAGTCGTTTTAAGAAGGGAGGCAGAGGGGAATCGGTGCATCAGCAGAGAACAGAAAAGCCGGCCCCTGTAATAGATAAGACTTTCAAACGTGATGAGGGAAGCAACACACAGAAAGAATTAATGGGTGATTAATTGATTATAGATGATTAATTAATACAGGATTTCAGGATGTTTAAGTATTTGGAAGGAAGTCCACTTAGAACCTCACCTCCCACTATACGCCAGACTAATTCCAGAAATAACTGTATTAACTCTAGGAGGAAAAGACCTTCCATTTAAAACGCTGAAAGGAGCCACAGAGGACCCAGAAGGAGCCTCTGCTCAGCTCTTCTCCGACCAGCGGCTCTGAGTGGGCAGGACCCTTGCCGGGGGCCTGTGATGACCAACGGGTTCTGCGACGATGCTCGAATCTTCTCCGCCTTTTCCACTCTCCCTCATGAGTGCACGACGGCATTTCTCAGGGGCTACCTGATAAGTGATCTTGCAACAGATTAAGTGCTGAAGTGGGTGTGAGACCCCAGCTGTCTTCTATGCAGCCAGGCACCGAGGAAGTTTGCAGAGATGGAAAACAATGCCACTCTTCTCGCTCGTTTTTTTCTTTTGTTTTGTTTTGGGAAACACAGTTTTCTCTAAAATAGGCCACTTTGGTCCTCATGTAATGAGTTTATTTTCCAAATAGTATTTTCAAACAGTCTCCAATTTAATTTACAATATGGTAAGTGTTAATAAGTAAGATCTACGTAAGCAAAAGGTCTTTGGGGTCCTAAGGGGATTTTTAATGGCGCAAAGGGATTCGGAGACTCGAAGACTGGAGGACCGCTCTTGGTCTGCAGGCATGTTGGCCGCGGCCTGTCTCCCCCCCCCCCCCAACAAACCCCTGCCACCCAGCACAGCCACTCGTATACCCTGGCAAAGGGTTACTGAGCGCCTGCAGCGTGCCGGGCACGGTTACAGGTACAATGATACAGCCGAGAACAAGAGGGACAAAACATATGTGCCTGCGTTGTGTCTGTCGTTAGAGTCTAACAACAGACAAAACGATCCAGCGGCAGAGTGGGCTGGCTGTTCCAAGAGGTCAAAATTTCAGTCACACGCGCGCACACACACACACACACGCACAAAAGTAAAAAGCTGGACACACGAGCAGCCGGTGTGACACGTGACAGGTTAATATCTTTAATATATAACGAGCTCATACAAATTTATCGGACCCCAGTAGATAAGAGCAAAGGACGCTGACAATCCACAAAAGAGGAAATACACCTGCTTAACATGGAAAAGATGTTCGACTTGGCTAGAAAAGCAAAGAGACGCAACCCGAAACGCAGTGCTACGTTTCGTGATCAGATCAGCCAACGTTCGGCCAGGTGATAATGCTCGGGGCTGGCCAGATGGTGTAGTGGGCACGTACATCCTTGCTGGCGGCAGTGTCATCAATGGATACAGACGTTTCTGGAAACCATTTGGTCAATACGTGATGAGGGGCTCAAAGGTTTTCGTATCAATTCGATAATCCCACCTCTGAGAACCTAGCCTAAGGAAATAACTCGACAGCGGCGAAAAGCGTGATGCATGAAGAAATTCTCCCATTTCTGAGCGCGAGAGGTTAGAAACGGCACGGGTGACCAACCACGGGCACTCCCGTCCGGCTGCGTGATGGCTTACATGGCCATTTCAAACTAAAGTTAGCAATAACACGTACTGGGGAAGAGCCCCTGATAGAAGTGAAAACATCTACACGATACCGTATCATTACAGAAGGTAGTGTCACAACTATGTCCGAACAAAAAGAAGAAAAACCATGATGGGGGGGGGTGGTGGGGAGAAGGGAGAGGCCTGGGGGGGAGAGCCATCAAAATGTTAAAATTTTGCTTTTTCCACTTTCTCCCTCATTTTCCAAAACTTCTAGAAGGTGCAGGCTGGCGTTGGTGATGAAAAGACCCGGTAAGCGCACGGTTACTTGTTCACGGGAAGGAGTTCGTGATGGGTCCCTCCCATCCCTTCGACCGCGTCTGCAGTGCTCCATCCGCCATCACAGCCCACGCTGGGACCCCGAGGGACGACAGGGGGTCGTCAGCTCTCTCCACACCGCGGACCCGTCCTACACCCAATCCTCTCCCTACGTTCGCAAGCCACCACGGCTGCCGGACTCGGTGCTCGGCTCTTCCTTCGGCAGAGTCATCTTGTCCTCAGCTCTAAGCCCCCCGTCTAACGCTTCCTGGCACGGGGACCTTAATCCTCCCACCTAAACTCTACTGCTGGTGGTGGCCCCAGGGGGTGTCCTTCTATACAACTCTACGGCTTGCCCCCTTAAGGCAGCCTAAGCAAGCGCCCAACGTCATTACTATTTCTCGTCCCATGGGCCGAACTGCCGGAACCACGGTCACCCAGCGAGCGGTGTGTCCCCCTTGACGGCAGGGGCCTGTGCACCGGGAAAGTCTTACCAGAGCCTTCTCTGGGCTTTTTGCACCCCCGTCATTGCTTACTCATCGTATACTTACCTGGCGCCCCTGAAACGGGTCTTTGCTTTTACCCAGACATCACCAGAATGCTTTAGGTCATTAAATTAATCCCAAGGTCGCGCTATACATTCAGCCAGGAACTCACCCCTTGTTCGAAATGCCATCTCAAACGATGCCCTGTTACGCCCCGAAGGCTAACTTACCAGAGGGGGTATCGTGTAGACCAGAAAAGTCACAATATAGTTCGAATAATGTCAACACCATGAAAAACATAAAGCGTCCCCCCACATGCACTGTGTAACACTACTAACTGCCTGTCCCTTTTAGAAACCAATACCTGTTCTCTGCAATTTAGAGAAATTATAACCCCCAAATATGTACAAAGCAGCTCCCCTCCCCCGCTTCCTTCTCCAGCTTGACCCTCCCGGTCACGTGGTCTGGCTCTGGGCTGCACGGAGTTCGGGTCTCCCCCTCTTCCGCTAGCGCCACGGGGGTGGGGACTCCCAATGGGGGGCGACCCCCTGGGCCTCTCGTCTACTCATTTCCAAAGTTGCAGGTAGCGGTCAAGGTCGCAGATGTGCAATGGCACCCGTCCCGGCCCGCAGACGCCAAGCACCCACAGGTGAAACCCAACTCACCAAACCAAAGGAAGCTGGGGCAGCAGCCTGGACCGGGCACGACAGCGCCCCCCGGGGTCGCGCGGCCAGCCTGGCTCTCGGCCCCGCCCCGGGCGTCGCAAGCGCGGCGGACTTCCACGTGCCACGTGGGCGGGCCCAGGCTCGGCGAGATGGCACAGGTCCCGCCCCGCTCCCGCGCGAGGGCTCCCACCCTTGCCGAGCTGGGCCACGTGGAAACCTTGGAGGTGTCTGTTACCCCCTGCAGGCCGCCTTGCCCCCCCCCAGGCGCCCGTACCCCCTCCTCGGAGGGGCGCCTCCCCCTAGCAGGCAGACAGTAGGGCACTGAGCACAAAGAGAAAGTGATCTGTACACCCCCCACCAGAGGTCCCACCCCCCCCAGAATGGTGGCCCCACTGTGTGTCCTCCCCCAGTCATGCTTAAAGAGCACCATGGTCCCACCTGAACAGCCGTGGCTGGAATCCAGGGGGGCCTGAAGCCTGTTTTCAGGCAGTTGTTCAGCAGGGCAATTGGGCTAACAAGAGTTTGCAATGAGTGGGCGGCAGGGGTCCACGGACCCCAGCAGCCACTGAATATCCTTGACCTTGCAAGGCAGTGGCCGCTTCAAGAATGCAGTCACCTTCCCCAGCATCATCGAAACTCTTAGGAAGGAAGGATGGACCCCAGCACCCGACCTCTGGGTATCCCGACGCCCAGGTCTTCGGGTGGGCACTGAGGCTCTCCTTCCGTGGTCAGGCCAGGACCGTTCACCACAGGGCGGAGGGACCCAGGGCAAGACACCCTGTCTTCCCCCCCGTGGTTCCGGCGGTCCCGTAAACGCGGTTCGTTTGGCATTGAGTATGGCGAGCGCATCACGGTCCAAAGGGCTTGGCCAAGTCTCATTTAGAAAGTGACTTCAGGGCGTCCCCTGTGAGGAAGCGAAAGGCCGTCCACCATAAGAGGTACAGCTTTGTCCCTCAGAATTAGGACCCGAGTGCCAGTTCTGTACCGTCCCCACATTAGGACCAGGGTAGACCACAGCTCTTTCCCCTCACAGATGCCACCAAGGCCTTGGCGGGGCTGCCAGAGGCGAGGGCCCCTACCAGAAGTGCTTAATGAGGCGTCCCAGAGGATTTGGGTCTCCAGCTACGAGTTCACACTTTCTTAGACCAAGGCTGGACACCCGATGGACAGCCCAGGCATGGGGGTGGGGGGGGGAGCATGCTACACACAGGCTTTGGAGACCTACGGATGGTGTGGGTGGCTGAAGGGGCTGAGGCGAAGGCCACATGTCACCCGCGTGGAGACGGGAACAGGTCTCAAGCTAGACAGGGCTGCCACCAAGTGATACGGGGCAAAGAGGAGGGGGCAAGCACACACTGGGAGCCAGTGGGGATTCCCACTGGAGGCCCGGGGCGGCGGAGTGAGCCCCTGGCACCCACCCCTCAGCCGGCCGTGGGTCTCAGGCATGGATGTGGGTGAATGTGCGGTCTCTGGTGGCTGGATGAAACTGCTCGGCGATCCAAAGCCACAAGGACCTTCTGTGGCAGGTGAGTTCCAGATCCCCAGGATTCCCCCGCGCTGTCGGAACTCTGGCAGCTGAAGCCAGGCGCTACTGGCGTGCGTCCTCTGGGGGCCCCTCCCTTAGCCGCATGAGCGGGTCTTTCCCAGTGGCGACGGGGGGGGGGGGGGGGGGGGGGGGGGGGCGTACTGACTACGTGTCGGAGCGCAGGGTGAAGCCTGCCCCCCAGAAACGCTGGCACTACGCTCCCAGCAGCGAACACTCGGCCAGGGCTGGTGATCGCTAGGGGTGGGAAGCCAGACTCCCCTCCCCAGGGCCCCCAAACAAGGCACCGGCCCGGCCCAAGCAGCCGTCCTCAGGCGTCAGTGAGCTCGTCACCCCCAACAGGGCAGCCGGGGGTGGGGCTGCCACGGGGGCCCGCAGAGGGCAGAGGAGGAGCCTCGGCGAACCTGGCGAGGCCGGGAGAGGTCAGCCCAAACGGTCCGCGGCAGGCTGCAGAGTCCCTGTGACCGGGTAGCAGAGCCGTGGTCACTAGAGGAGCCGGGGTTGCAAGCAAGAGAGGGGACACATGCGCTCTAGGTACAAAGCTAGCACAGGTCACTAGGAAGCCAAGAGGGTAAGAGGGCGCCCAACAGTGAGGAAGGAAGATCTCCTTGTGGAACAGGTCGGGAGAGGCAGGGAGGAAGGTCTTCAAACCAGGGCGATGCCGTTGTATGGACGTCTCTTCTACGGAGCAAAGGGTGTGTGTATGCTGTCTGCGTGGCGGCAGAGGCGACCAGGGTGGTGGCCCATTCTTAAAGGTTCCGGGCTCGGGTGGGCAGGGCCGGAGCTGGGCTGGTCCCGTTGGAGGCTGGGTGCACGGGGCAGGGCCCCGTGCCCGTGGCAGCCAGCTGGCGGCACAGCATCTGCCGCTCCCGCACGGCCCGGTTAGAGGCAGAAGTCTTCCGGATTTGGGCGCGCCGCGCATGCCGCAGTGGAGACTTGTAGGTTCTCCGCAACTCTGCCAGGAATCCCTGATAGTTGTTTCGCAAGGGGCTGTCGGGTTGCATGTGGGGGATCGCCCACTTCTCCGCCTCCCCGGTCAGCCGGGACACAAGGAACGCCACGCGCTCGGCCTCGCCTGGGAAGCGGGAGGCCTGGAAGATCATGAACCTGTCCATTTGCATCAAGAACCCTGCCAGCTGGCCCGGGTCTCCGGAGAAGGGCTCGGGCAGGGAGGTTGGAGGCGTGGTCATCGGTCGGGTCCCGTTGGAGGTAATCGCCGAGATGGGCGGGGTGATCTGCAGGGCCCCCGGAATCCGGGCCCTGGTGCGTAACAAGGTCAGCTCTGCCATCACGCTCTCCAGCATGTTGGTGAGATTGGCCTTCTCTGCCCGCAGGGTGGAGGCCTCCCGCCTCAGCGCAGAGTTGGTGAGGCGCAGGGAGGTCAGGGTGTCGATGACGTCATCCATCTGGGCATTGGTAGACGCGGCCGAGGCTGGGGTTTCAGCTTTTGATGTCTGGGGTTGGACCATGTTGGCCAGAGGGCAGCCAAAGGCCGAGACCGGTGGGCTGAGAGAAGGGGGTACGCGTAGCCCAGAACCTGAGGCCCTGCGATGCTAAAATGGGGGTAGGCCCAGACGGGAATCGGGGAGAGGGCGGGGTGCAACACGCAGGGTGGCCGAAGAGGGCAAACAAGAAGAAGGCAGGGCGGTCGGAGCCCAGAGGACGAGCACAGCGGGCGCCAGGCAGGTGGCGCAGGCCCTGCGGACGCCGATTCCGGAGGCGGCTCCTTTATCGCGGACCTTGCCCGGCCAGCGCGGGCTGCACAGGGGGTTGGACTGTTCTGGGCCCTGAGGGAGGAAAAGATGCTTTAGAAAACGTCTGGGACTGCGTAGACAGGGGCAGAAGGAAAGGGCGCGGCGTGGGGGAGGGGGGCGCCCGGGCCCGAAGCCCCCTCCCCGCGCGGGGCCCGGCGCCCACCGTGGGCAGAACAAAGGGCGGCTGCACCTGCGGCGGCGCGGGGGGCCTGGGACGGGCGGCGGGCGCGTACCTGGGTCTCCCCGGCTTCCTCCGCGGCTCCGTCTGCCGCGCCGGCCGCGACCAAGATGGCCCGATCGGGGGACGCGGGCGGGCCGATGAGTCACGGCGGCGGCGGCCCGCGGAACTGCTTCCCGGTCAGGTCAGGCCGGGGCGGCGGCGGGAGGCGGGCGCGGGCGGCCTCGGGCGGGAGCACGAGCGGGGGCCGGGGCCGGGGCCGGGGTCGGGGTCGCAGCGGAGGGAGGGCGGGTCGCGGGCGGCCGGGGCGCGGGCCGGGCCGGGCGGGCGGGGCGGCGGAGGCGGCGGCGGGAGGGCCTCAGCGCGCGGGCCCCGCTGGTTGCCATGGAGACCGCCCGCTCCCGCGGGCGCGGCGGCGGCCGAAGCCCCGCCCCGGAAGTGGCGCACGCAGCCCCGCCTCCCAAGGCTACCTCTCGGCGTCCTTCCGCGGCAGCCAATCAGCGACGTCCGGGATGGCTGTGTTGTTTATTATTGGGGGTGGATGCCTTCCTGTGTTTGTAGCTCTTCCTAAGGCTGCCAGCAAAGGTCTTTTCGTATATGTTGTCATTATATATTTTTCGTGACGCTGGCTTTTCGTAATGTATCTTGGATACAAATTCAACGAACCACATGTTCACTGTAGCGAATTTTGATGTCAGAGAAGTCTTAAAAAAAAGTGCACTTTGTATCACTCAAGAGTCCCTCGACCTGAACAGAACAAATAGTAAAATTTCTGTAGTCCCACCCTGTCATTTTTTTCTTTGATATAGTCTATTACCACATGTTACTTTTTGTACCTCCTGAACTGGTTTCGAACCGTGACGTGTGAGCAGTTTCCTATTAAAGCTATTTCTTTTTTCTTTTTTTTTTTTTTTAATGTTTATTTATTTCTGAGACAGAGACAGAGCATGAACGGGGGAGGGTCAGAGAGAGGGAGACAGAATCTGAAACAGGCTCCAGGCTCTGAGCTGTCAGCCCAGAGCCCGACGCGGGGCTCGAACTCACAGAGCGTGAGATCATGACCTGAGCCGAAGCCGGACGCCCAACCGACTGAGCCACCCAGGCACGCCCTATTAAAAAGCTATTTCAAAAGCATGACTTTCAGTTAGTGCCTGGTAATCGCATATACCGCAATTATTGCCACCGAAATCGCATGCCACAACTTATTAATCGCTCCCCTTTTGATAGATCTCTTATTTCCATGCGGAAGTTTTATAAACCATATTTGTGTATAAGTCCCAGCCCTTCCCCTGAC
The DNA here is from genome assembly GCF_018350155.1 of Leopardus geoffroyi. NCBI lineage: Eukaryota > Metazoa > Chordata > Mammalia > Carnivora > Felidae > Leopardus > Leopardus geoffroyi. The sequence continues at coordinate 137,739,504 of NC_059341.1, forward strand.
AAGTTCTCCAGGGTAATCGCCAAGGAGTGAAATTACTGGGCCAAAGGGTACGAGCCATTTCAGAAACTCCGGGGTCTGGATGCTTTTCCCGCTTCACCTTGCTGTGCTGCTTCCGACTGGTCAATTCCAGGCCGGGACACGACTGGAAAGAGAAGACACCCAGCGTGCCAGTCTTTCCGGGACACGTCTGCGAAGAGGCTGAACCCCTGACGGAAGTGCCTGCTACAATTTCAGGTGCTGAAATTGACCCGGTGAATCTTAAATTCCCAGGTGCTTTGAATGTTAGATACACCCTGATTTCAGGAATGATAAAACATAAATTTGAAGAAAGACGTAATTTATTTGTATTTGACATTATTTCGGGTAGGATACAAAGCGTCATCGCATAAAAGCAGTGAAATAAAAGTTAAAAGAACTTCAAAAATAAAAACAGGGGCAGAGTATTTGGCTTCCGATCCAGTTAATCTCTGGGTCATGCCCACGCTCTGAGATAGCCTTCTCTGCTACAAACGCAGAGCAGCGACAAACTAGACAAAGAAAGTATTGAGAGGATCTGGCTGGGCTCAAAAGCAAGATGAACCCCACTGTGGGCAGAAACACAAACTGCTGAGTATTGATAAATCCATGGTCCGGGGACATAATGGGGCCATAGGACTGGCAACAGAACCAGGCTTTCTCTTTGAAACTGGGGGAATGCGGGGGTCACCTGTATGTCAGAAAGGAGTCTGGAAAATCTACTCTGACCGTTTCATGGGACCACAACTTCTGTGAAGGTGTATGTAGCCTTGGGACCAGGAAGAACACACAGTACCACGAACCTCACGACCCCTGGTTTGACAAGTAGACCCTAGAAGGCCAGGAAGGGTGAAGCAACACCACCAATATAAAACATGTTCTGTACTGTAGAGCAGGGCATTATGGGAGCAACCCCAAACTGCTAAACTGGGCAGGAAGGGGGCTCCAGGGAGTAGGAGGGTTGAGTACACAGAGAATGCACACACACACACACACACACACACACACACACACACACACACAGAATGCAAAAGACAGCCTTTTACCCAAAAATGAACCTAAAATGCAAAACTAAAGCCCATGAAGACATCGAATGCTAAGAATAATGGCCGCCAAAATGAATAATCATAATATAAATTAACTCTAGGTGAAATTAAATTAATAGAACAGTGTAGGGGAAAAAAGACTTTAAAGGAAGCATGTTTAGGGGACTCCTGGGTGGCTCAGTCGGTTAAGCATCCAACTTCGGCTCAGGTCACGATCTCACGGTTCATGGGTTTGAGCCCCGCGTCGGGCGCTGTGCTGACAGCTCGGAGCCTGGAGCCTGCTTCGGATTCTGTGTCTCCTTCTCTCTCTCTGCCCCTCCCCGGCTCGTGCTCTGTTCCTCTCTGTCTCAAAAATAAATAAACATAAAAAAAATTTTTTAAGGAAGCATATTTAAGATCCTCAATGAGGATAATGAAGGGATAACATTTGTAAAAAGAACAGACATGGGGAAGGGGCCAGGAAGGCAAAAATGTCACAGGATGAGGTGGCTATGAGAAAGTACCTTCCAAAAGGCAATAAAGTCAACTTCCATTTCCAGGAAGATGGAGTTCTTTCAGCAAAGCACAACAGAAAATAATGAAAAGAGAGAGAGAGAGAGAGACCTTAAAAAGTGGAGAGAAAAAGGCAGATTGGCTAGATTGTTCAGGACCCAAGGACTGACACAGCAGTGAGTTCCCTGAGAAGTTTGCATCATGTATCTCAGAGCTGGAGAAACTGGCAATCTGGAAATGCCAAAGGGTGCAGACAGACACATTCCCCACAAAAGCCTGCTCTCAAGCCAAAGAACCAGGAAAGATACAGCCTAAGAAGACAGAAAACTTTTAGACAATAATCAAACTCTCCAAAGTCAAAGACAAAGAGAGAATCTTGGAAGCAGCAAGAGGGAAGCAAGTGATTAAGTATAAAATGTCATCAATAAAATGAACATCTGGTTTCTCATCAGAAACCATGGAAGCCAGAAGGCAGTGGGAGGAGAGATTCAAAACGCGGAAAGAAAAGACTATCAACCAAGAATTCTATATTCAGCAAAACCAGCTTTCAAACGTGAAGGAAAAATTAGGACATTACCAAGTAAATAAAAACTGGAGGCCATTCATCCCCAGTAGACCCGCTCTGTGAAAAATAATAGAGGTCTCAAAAAAATATGTAAAAGAAACAAGGAAATTAAAAATGGTACAGTACAAAATATCCGCTTCATGTGAAAGAAGGCAGTAATGGAGGAAGAGAGGAACAAACAAACAAAAAAGTAGAACAGATAGAAACCCACAAAACAACAGATGTAAATCCTACCTTCTCAACAATACATTAAACATAAATGAATTAAACACTCTAGTTGAAAGGCCAAGATTAGAAAATGGAGTTTTTTAAATTTTGTTTTTTTTTTTTATTTTAAAAAAAAAATTTTTTTTTTCAACGTTTATTCATTTTTGGGACAGAGAGAGACAGAGCATGAACGGGGGAGGGGCAGAGAGAGAGGGAGACACAGAATCGGAAACAGGCTCCAGGCTCTGAGCCATCAGCCCAGAGCCCGACGCGGGGCTCGAACTCACGGACCACGAGATTGTGACCTGGCTGAAGTCGGACGCCTAACTGACTGCGCCACCCAGGCGCCCCAAATTTTGTTTTTTTAATGTTTATTTATTTTTGCAACAGAGACAGAGTGCGAGCAGAGCAGGGGCAGAGAGAGAGACAGAGAGAGAGAGAATCCAAAGCAGGCTCCAGGCTCCATTCTGTCAGCCCAGAGCCCAACCCAGGGCTCAAAGCCACGAGCCACGAGATCATGACCTGAGCCGAAGTTGGATGCTTAATTGACCGAGCCACCCAGGCGCCCCTGAAAATGGAGTTTTTTTAAATGATCCAACTCAATGCTATTTACAAAAGACACACTTTAGGTTCAAAGACACACATAAGTTGAGATTAAATGAATGGAAAATCATATAAAAGTAGGCAAATGAGGGGTGCTTCAGTGGCTCAGTTGGTGGAGAGTCTGACTTCGGCTCAGGTCCTGATCCCACAGTTCGTGGATTTAAGCCCCACATCGTGCTCACTGCTGTCAGAGCAGAGCCCGTTTTGGATCCTCTGTCCCCCTCTCTCTGCCCCTCCCCTGCTCTCACTCTCTCAAAAATAAAGAAACATCTTTTTTTTTTTATTTTTAAAAAAAATTTTTTTTTTTCAACGTTTATTTATTTTTGGGACAGAGAGAGACAGAGCATGAACGGGGGAGGGGCAGAGAGAGAGGGAGACACAGAATCGGAAACAGGCTCCAGGCTCTGAGCCATCAGCCCAGAGCCCGACGCGGGGCTCGAACTCACGGACCGCGAGATCGTGACCTGGCTGAAGTCGGACGCTTAACCGACTGCGCCACCCAGGCGCCCCGAAACATCTTTTTTAAGTAGCCAAAAGAGAACTGGATTGGCTATGCCAATATCAAACAAAATAGGCTTTAACACAAAAATTGTTAATAGAGAAAAAGAAGGACAGTTTGTAATGATAAAAAGGTCAGTCTGGCGAGACAACAAATATGAACACATATGCACCTAGCAACAGAGCCTTCCATTTCAAATTCTACCTACAAAGGTTTAGCAAACAAGAATTACAGTCTGGTTCAGTGGAATAGAATTGGAAGTCCAGAAATAAACCCTCACATTTACGGTTAATTCACTTTCAAAAAGAGGGCCAAGATAATTTAGTGATGAAAGAATAATCTTTCCTCAGACAACTGGCTATCCATAGCAAAGAATTAAGCTAGTTCCCCTCCCTCACACCTGGTACAAAAATTAACTCAAAATGGAATCAAAGACCTCAATATAAGAGTCGAAGCTATAAAACTCTTTGAGGAAAAGCTAATACTAAATCTTTGTCATCATGGGTTGTGGAGTGATGTCTTACATACGACACAAAGTACCAGTAACAGAAGAAAAAACCAATTGGGTTTTCCCAAAATGAAAAACTTTTGTGTTTCAAAAGATGCTATCCAGAAAGTGAAGGGACACCTGGGTGGCTCGGTCGGTTAAGCATCCAACTTCGGCTCAGGTCACGATCTCGGGGTTCGTGAGTTTGAGCCCTGCCTCGGGCTGTCTGCTGTCAACACAGAGGCTGCTTTGAATCCTCTGTCTTCCTCTCTCTCTGCCCCTCCCTTGTTGTCTCTCTCAAAAATTAAAATTAAAATTAAAAGAAAAACAAAGTGAAAGGATAACCCACAGAATGGGAGAAAATATTTCCAAATCATATATCTGACAAGGGTCCAATATCCAGAATATATAGAAAACTCTTATAATTCAATAATGAAAAGACAACCCAATTTCTTAAAGGAACAAAATACTCGAGCAGATATTTCTCCAAAGACAATACACAAATGGCCCATAAACACATGAAAAGATGTTAAACATCATTAGTCTTTGGGGAAATGCAAATCAGAACCACAACGAGCTATCACTTCACACCCTCTAGTATTACTGTGATTTAAAAGATCGACGGTAACAAATGCTGTTGAAGATGTGGAAAAATTGGAAGCATCATCCATTGCTGGTGGGAACGTAAAATGGTGCAGCTACTGAAAACCAGCTGGGCGGTTCCTCAAAAAGTTACACGGAGACTTTTCGTATAACCCAGAAATACCATTCCTAGGCATATGCCCAAGTTCATTGAAAACATGTGTCTACACAAACGCTTGGAAATGAATATTTGTAGAGGCATTATTCATAACATTTGTCAAGACATAACCAAGCCACATGTCCACCCACTGATGAATGGATAAACATGTGCTATCACCGTACAATGGAATATCGATTGGCCATAAAAAGGAAAGAAATCTGATACGTGCCACAGCATGGGTGAACCTTGAAAGCGTTCCGCTGTGACAGAAGTTAGATACAAGGACCATATGTGTATGACTTTATTTATATGAAGTGTCCGTGAGAGGCAAATCCATAGAGATGGAAAGTATTTGAGTGGTGGTTGCCAGGGTCTCCGGAGGGGAAGGGAATGAGGAATGGCTGCTGGTCGGAATACAGTTCCTTTGGGGGTGATGAAAATGCTCTGGAGTTAGAGTTGATGGTTGTATACCCTTGTAAATATACTAAAACCCACTAAAATGTATTGTTTTTATTTCTTTAAGGGTTCTCTCTCTCTCTCTCTCTCTCTCTCTCTTTTATTTTAGAGAGAAAGAGAGCACCCGAGAGTAGGGAGAAGGGAAGAAGGAGAGAGAGAGAGAGAGAGAGAGAGAGAGAGAGAGAGAGAGAGAATCCCAAGCAGGCTCCACGCACAGAGTGGGGCCTGACCTGGGGCTCAATCCCGCAACCCTGGGACCATAACCTGAGCTGAAATCAAGAGTCAGATGCTCACCTGACTGAGTCACCCAGGCGCCCCAAACTGCATTCTTTTTAAAAGAGAACTTTATTGGGCACCTGGGTGGCTTAGTCGGTTAAGTGTGTGACTCTTGATTTCTTCGGCTCAGGTCGCGCTCTCACGGTTCGTGAGTTTGAGCCCCGAGTCGGGCTTTGCACCAACAGTGCAGAGCCTGCATGGGATTCAGTCTCTCTCTCTCTTTCAAAACTAAATAAACATTAAAATTTAAAAAATAAATAAATAAATGTATATGGAAAATACATATGGAAATAGAATAACAAAAAACATTTTGAAAAATAATAAAGTGGGAGGAATCCATCTACCTATTTCAAGAAAAGCTACAGACTGTGTTATATTAGTAAAAGAATAGACACATAGATCAATGGATCAAAGCAGAGAACCCAGAAGCCGACCCGTACAAACATGCCCAACTGATCTTTGAGAAACACAAAACAGAAATCCAACGGAGGAAGGATAGACCTGTCATCAAATGGTGATGGGGTGATTGAACATCCATGAGTATGTTTTTTTAAAGAACGTCAGTCTAAGTCTCTCATCTGCTATAAAAATGATCTGACTTAGATCTAAAACATAAAACAAGAAAACTTTAATCACATACCAGATAAAATCTTTGCAGTGTGGGGCTAAGCAAACAATCCTTAGATCGGACCCCAGAAGCATGGTCCGTAGAAGGAAACATTGATCCACGAGACTCCATCACAATTTAAAACGTTTTCTTTGTGAAGGACCCTGTTAAGAGGACACAAGTACAAGGCAGAGATGGGAGAAAATATTTGCAGACCACATATTTTTACAAAGGACGAGTATCTAGAACATAGAACTCTCGAGACGGAACAGGAAAACAGCAAACAATCCAATTATAAAATGGGCCGAAGACGTGAAGAGACACTTCACCCAAAAGGACACGCAGCTGGCAAGTCAACACGTGAAAAAATGTTTGCCATCCCTAGCCATGGGGGAAATGAAAATTAGAACCATAATGAGATATCGCTGCGTACGTGTGGAATGGCCATAAAAAATAGCAATGATACTGAATGCCAGCGAGGACGCAGGGAAACCGAATGCATTGCTGCGGGGAATGTAAAATGGTACAGATACTCTGGAAAAGTCTGGCAATTAAAAAACAAAACTAAACTAAAACCTAAGCCATACAGCTCAGCGATTGCCCTCTGGACTTTTATCCCAGAGAAATGAACATCTCAGGAGGCATTAGGGTGCGGGGGCCGTGGGTGTGGCCGTAAAAGGACACCAGGAGGATCTCCTGGGTCTTGTCCGGATCAATGTCAGTGTCTGGGGGTGGTGTCGCCCTGTGATTTTGCAAGATGTTACCAGTGAGGGAAACTGAGTAAAGGGTCCCACAGGTCTGCCTGTATTATTTCTTACAACTGCATGGGAGGGGCGCTCTGGTGGGGAGTTCCTCACTGAGAGTTGAGTTAGGGCGTCTTTTTTGAGACCTTCAAGTGGGGATGTCAGGCTGGCTCTGGGTTTGATTCTGGAGTTCTAGGGAGAGGTCTGTTGGAAAGTCAGTAGGAGGTAGATGGTATCCAAAGCTAGGAAGAGAGCGCACACAGAAATGAGGGGAGGGTCAAGAATTGTACAGTCCGTGGGGCGCCTGGGTGGCTCAGTTGGTTAAGCGTCCGACTTTTGCTCGGGTCATGATCTCAAAGTTCGTGAGTTCGAGACCCACATCGGGCTCTGTGCTGACAGTTCGGAGCCTGGAGCCTGCTTCAGATTCTGTGTCTCCCTCTCTCTCTGTTCCCCCCCAACTCTCTCTCCCTCAAAAATAAATAAACATTAAAAAAAAAAAAAGAATTGGGCCGTCCATGGGGTGCCTGGGTGGCTCAGTGGGTTAACCATCCAGCTCTTGGTTTCGGCTCAAGTCATGATCTCACGGTTTGTGAGTTCGAGCCCCGCATTGGGCTCTGTGCTGACAGTTGGGCACCTACTTGGGACTCTCCCTCTCTACCTCTATCTCTGCCCCTCCCCTGCTCATTCTCTGTCTCAAAATAAATAAATAAACTTAAAAAAAAAAAAGAATTGTGCAGTCCACAGTTTAGGGGTCTAGGACATGGGGAAGAGCCTGCTGAAGAGTGGCTCAAAGGGTAGAAGGAAACTACAGAGCCTCAAAAGCCAATTTTTGGCTTCCTGGAGGAGGAGGGCTGGTCAACCGTGTCAAAGTCTTTGCATGAGCAGGGCCACCATTCAGACCGGGATGCTTCTGAGAGTCAAACAAGCTACTCAAGATAAATACATCAATGCATTTCCTGAAACCTTATTTATAGTACTGATGGACCCGTGACTATGGCCAAGCTGCTGATACTTCCCAAAGCACACTTTCTTCTTCAAGGTGGTCTTATTATGCTTCATTTTGTCGTAAAACGTCATAAACGCTTGCAGTCTTACTCAGCATTGCACTCCGTGGTTGTAAATTTATTTATTTTTTTTTTTTTTACTTTTTTTAAGGTTTATTTTTGAGAGAGAGACAGAGCATGAGTTGGGGAGGGGCAGAGAGAGAGGGAGACACAGAATCCGCAGCCGGCTCCAGGCTCCGAGCCTTCAGCACAGAGCCCGACGCGGGGCTCGAACCCACGAACCGCGAGATCATGACCTGAGCTGAAGTCGGACGCTCAACCGACGGAGCCACCCAGGAGCCCCCATGGTTGTAAATTTAAGCCTGCAGACATCTTCAATGAACTCTTCTCTGCAGACTATAATAATTAAGAAAATCTTCCTACAGGTACTAATGTACAAGGTAAGCTCAGAAAAACTCGGGTCAGTGGAGAACATTCCCCATTCTATTTTTTATTGAAACACAGGAATATTCCAGCTCCAATGTCTCCATAGTGTATCCATTTTGAGCCCAGCCAGGGTACCGTTCTGCAAAGACTATTTTTGTAAGCCAAAACATGTCCCGCTCAACATTTGTTTGTTATGTAGTTTTTCAAGTGTTGTTTTTATTTATTTTGAGAGAGACAGGAAGAGTGTGAGCAGGGGAGGGGCAGAGAGAGGGAGAGAGGGGATCTCCAGCAGGCTCCTGGCTATCCGCACAGAGCCCGACGCGGGGCTCGAACTCGCGGACCGCGAGATCGTGACCTGAGCTGAAGTCGGACGCTTAACCGACTGCGCCACCCAGGCGCCCCGAGAAAGTTTCAAAGCTTGTGATTCTTGGCACCCATTCAACGAATATTTAAAGATTTCCGACGAATTTTGATGCAACAAAAAATTAGAGGACTCGTTTACCGAAAGTTCCATCCCACTCTGGTGCGTTGGGTTGATATGCAAAGTAGGTCTTAGAGGGCTCCAGCATTTCGAGGGTCTGATTAACGACTGCACAAAAGACACAAAGGACACACCGGGAGGCTGAAGTCTGTTTCAGTGGTCAACACGAACTTTGTCACGAGAAGGCTCGCAGCCTAATCTCTCTGCATATGTATAAAAATAGTTGTAAATGTTGACAACTCTAGTTTCTACTTTGATTGAGAACATATAACCAATTATTTGGATGCAGCCAATGTCAAATACATCTGCGTTCCAAAGGTATTTTAATTCGGCGAAAACATTGCTTTTTCTCGGGACGCCGTGGTAGATCGCCTCTGTTATTAAACTCTTGTCGTTTACCTGGAACTGAGCGTTTTTGTTTCCTCCCTGGACCCAGGCTGATATCAGTCCCTCTGGAAAACAACTCGGCAGGAGCTAGGCAGAGCTGAAGCCCGGCCCCTCAATCTCATGCACGAGGGCCCTGGGAAACCCAGGTGACACCCGTCAGCGGTAGACCGGAAAAACAAAATGCAGTAAGGCACGGCAGTGATTCTCAAATTTTATCGCACATCGGAATCACCTGGAAGGATTGATCCCACACCCAGAGTTTCTGATTCATCCTGTAGGTCTTGGGGGGGGGGGGCTTGAATTTGCATTTCTAACAAGGGGACTCTGATGCTGCCCATCTGGGGACCCTGATTTAAGAACCACCGTTGCAGAGAAATGACGGTCAGTGAGCCACGCCCCCAAAGAAGAGACTTCCAAACATCGTCATGAGTGGAAGAAGACACATACTGTGCTTCCCGTAGCATCTTCTTGTATAACGTTCAAAGCCAAGGACAACTACACTTTCTTCCTTCAAGGGACATATATAGGTAGTGAATGCGCTGAGAAAAACAAGACAGTGGTGGCTGCAAACGTCACGACGGTGATCCCCTCGGGGCAGGGAGAGGGGTCATCATAAGGAAGAGACACAGAGTCTTGCGGACCACAGGCAATGGGCCAGTTCCTGGCTTGGGTAGATGCTTTCCTTGGCAATCATTTAGCCGATTACACACTTGTGCTCTGTGCACCTGTTAGTGCCTGGTATCTCACAAACACTGAGTTTAAATCAGGAGCTGACGGGGCGCCTGGGGGTTCAGTTGGTTGAGCGTCCGGCTTTGGCTCAGGTCATGATCTCACGGTCCGTGAGTTCGAGCCCCGCGTTGGGCTCTGTGCTGACAGCTCAGAGCCTGGAGCCTGCTTCACATTCTGTGTCTCCCTCTCTCTCTGCCCCTCCCCCACTGGCACTCTGTCTCTCTCTCTCTCTCTCTCTCAAAAATAAATAAACATTAAAAAAAATTTTTTTAATCAAGAGATGAGAATCTAGGCAGGAAAAGAGAGAAAACTGGAGGAGAGAGATCAGGTTGGAGGCAGAGGACACGGGCACCTCTTGCAATGAATTCTGTCATAAAAGGGAAGGAGAGTGGGCGGTGGGTGGCTCGGGGCATTGGGGGCCAGGGGTGCTTTGTAAGATGGAAAAGTAACATTATGCTCATGGGCCGATGTACCTAGTGCATTGGGGAAGGAAAACTCGTTGAAGGGGAGAAAGACGACAGGACGGCCAGAACGACGAGCTGGAGTGGGGGAGGGACCTCGGCAGAAGAAGGGTCCAGAAGCAAAGGGGGAGGGGCCGGCTCCTCCAGGAGAGAAGCAGAGACGCAGGGCGTGGGCAGGTGGGCAGGTGGGGTGGCAGGAGCTGGTGGCAGACCTCCTCTGATCACGTCCATCTTCCTGGTGAAACACGGAGTGTGTTCATCGGCTCAAGCTGCCCGAATAAAGCACCACCGACTGGCGGCTTGGACAACAAAAATTGCTCATCTCCCAGTGCTGGAGGCTGGAAGTCCCAGATCAGTGTGTCGGTGGGGTTGGTTTTTCCTGAGGCTTATGGATGGCGTCTTCCCCCGTGTCCTCACATGGTCATCTGCCGATGTATGTGTGTGTCCTGATTCTCCTCTTCTTAACAGGACGCCGCTCATATGGGGTTCGGGCCACCCCTATGAGCGCATTTAACCCGCGTCACCTCTTTCAAGACGCTGTCTCCAAATACAGGCACGTTCTGAGGTCCTGGAGATTGGGATTTGATTGGACACGCTTCAGCCCGCGGTGGGAGGAATGGGATGAGTAGGTCAGGAAGACAACTGGGGGCAGAACTGTGGTCGGGGACGGTCAGAGAATCACGGTCCGGGTGGGTGGGCGTGACTGCCGGTGGCAGTAAGGGCCCCTCTGAGGATGGTGATCCCGCTCACCTGCTTTTCTCTCCATTCCTCCATTTATTTCGTCCATCTTCTGACACCTTCAAGTAGGTGCTTGGCTCCTCAGTTTCTGCCTTTCTTCTTGTGGCATTATGGCAAAGGGAGAGAAGCAAATGCCCCCATTTCATCCACGTGGGAAAAAGAACAGAACTTATTGGGGATCACGAGGGCCAGTAAGAAAAGAGTCAGAGCCTGGTACCCTCAGAAGCCCTGAGCTGGGCTGGAGGACGTGCCCTGGATGTACTAACTTTAGGGAGACAGGCTCCCCACCTGCTGCTCTGTCCTCTTGCCGTCAGCCTTGGGAAACCAGCCCGGGCACAGGGAAGGCACTCTTGGGGCTTAGGCAACGAGAAGCCCAGGTGAACTGTCTGGGCGGGAATTGTCCTGGAATGCCAACCACTAGCCATGGAGACTGAGTGAGGTGTCAGGTTTGTGCTCTGGCAGGAGGGGAGCCCCTGCCCCCGGGAGTATCTGTCGTAGACAATGCAAATGTCCTGTTGGTCCTTCCACATGAGAAAAGCATTTGAGGTTATAAATTTCCCTCTACATACTGCTTTAGCTGCATCCTTCCAGTTTTGATGTTTAGTAGTTTTGTCTTCATTCAATTCTTTTCTAACTTGCATCACTGTTTAATCTTGACCCATGAATTAGTGGAACTATATTCTTTACTTCCAATCCTGGACTTTCCTAGTTACCTAGAGACTTTGTCTTCAAGCCTAAAAGCCTTTTGATCAGAGAATGATCTAGTTTGTGGTCCATTTTCACAAATGCCCATGTGTGTTTGAAAAGAATTTGTATTCTACAGTTTTCTGGTGTTGGATTCCACACATGTCCTTTAGATTCAGTTTTGTGATTTTGTTGTTCAACGATTCTCTATCTTTCCTAAATTTTCATCTACTTAATCTAACAATTGCTAACAGAAGTGTCTTAAAAGTTCCCAGTGTTGGGGAACATTTAGGCTCTTTCCATAATTTGGCTATTGTTGAAAGTGCTTTTATAAACATTGGGGTACGAGTGCCCCTATGCGTCAGCACTCCTGTATCCCTTGGGTAAATGCCTAGCAGTGCTATTGCTGGGTCATAGGGTAGATCTATTTTTAATTTTTTGAGGAAACTCCACACTGTTTTCCAGAGCGGCTGCACCAGTCTGCATTCCCACCAACAGTGCAAGAGGGTTCCCGTTTCTCCACATCCTCGCCAGCATCTATAGTCTCCTGATTTGTTCATTTTAGCCACTCTCACCGGCGTGAGGTGGTTATCTGAGTGTGGCTTTGATTTGTATTTCCCTGATGAGGAGTGACGTTGAGCATCTTTTCATGCACCTGTTGGCCGTCTGGATGTCTTCTTTAGAGAAGTGTCTATTCATGTTTTCTGCCCATTTCTTCACTGGATTATTTGTTTTTCGGGTGTGGAGTTTGGTGAGCTCTTTATAGATTTTGGGTACCAGCCCTTTGTCCGATATGTCATTTGCAAATATCCTTTCCCATTCTGTCAGTTGCCTTTTAGTTTTGTTGATTGTTTCCTTTGCAGTGCAGAAGCTTTTTGTCTTGATGAGGTCCCAATAGTTCATTTTTGCTTTTAATTCCCTTGCTTTTGGGGATGTGTCAAGTAAGAAATTGCTGCGGCTGAAGTCAGAGAGGTTTTTCCCTGCTTTCTCCTCTAGGGTTTGGATGGTTTCCTGTCTCACATTCAGGTCCTTTATCCATTTTGAGTTTATTTTTGTGAATGGTGTAAGAAAGTGGTCTAGTTTCATCCTTCTGCATGTTGCTGTCCAGTTCTCCCAGCACCATTTGTTAAAGAGACTGTCTTTTTTCCATTGGATATTCTTTCCTGCTTTGTCAAAGATGAGTTGGCCATACGTTTGTGGGTCCAATTCTGGAGTCTCTATTCTATTCCATTGGTCTGTGTGTCTGTTTTTGTGCCAATACCATACTGTCTTGATGATTACAGCTTTGTAGTAGAGGCTAAAGTCTGAGATTGTGATGCCTCCTGCTTTGGTTTTTTTCTTCAATATTACTTTGGCCATCAAGCATGAAACCTACACATATCACAATAACTCTAAGCCCATATCTTTCAATAGTAACACTGAATGTAAATGGACTAAATGCTCCAACCAAAAGACATAGGGTATCAGAATGGATATGAGTGGCACTTGTAATCTTTGGTAAATGTTTTATGTTAAAATCAGTTGACCTGGTATTGATATGGCTACAGATTTCTTTTAGTGAGTGGCACTCAATTTTTCTATGCCCTTATGTCTTTGATGTATCTATTGTTCACAGCATGTAGCTACCTTTATTTTAAAAATCCTGTATGACAATCTTTGTCGTTTAACTGCAGAATTTGCAAGATTACTTTATTTATATTTATTGTCATTACAGTTCTGTTTGGATTCATTTCTGCCAACGCATCATATGTTTTCAAATTGTCACCAATTCTGCCTTTTTCTATCCTTCCTTGACTTCTTTCCGATTCAGTCTTTTTTCCTCTTCCCCCTTCCTCCCTGTATTAATTTGGAAGTTACACTATTTTTCTTCCTTCAGTGGTTACCCTAGTCAATGTAATAAAGAATTCTGAAATTCATCATGATGAATGGTTTCTGAACCACACAAGAACCTTAACCCACCTCAACTCTGATTGCTGGTCTCCAGATCTCATTATCGATGAATAATGCAAACCCATATGAAATTTTAAACCCCACAAAATGTAATTTTCCCGTGTAATCAGTTTTGTTAGACCTACCCCCATATTCACCACTGTCCTTGCTCACCATTCTTTCTGATTCACCTGACCTTCCATTAAAAAGTACTTTTCTTCTGCTAGAACTCTCTCTAGTGAAGGTATATTGAGTCAAGTTCTTGCAGTTTTTTAAATGTTTGAAGATGTCTTTATTTGACCTTCATTCTTAAAAAGCCTTGGGGCGCCTGGGTGGCTCAGTCGGTTGAGCGTCCGACTTCAGCTCAGGTCACGATCTCGCGGTCCGTGAGTTCGAGCCCCGCGTCGGGCTCTGGGCTGATGGCTCAGAGCCTGGAGCCTGCTTCCGATTCTGTGTCTCCCTCTCTCTCTCTCCCTCCCCCATTCATGCTCTATCTCTCTCTGTCTCAAAAATAAATAAATGTTAAAAAAAAAAAAAAAGCCTTTTTGCCAGATAGGTAATTTCTTTCTGCATATTGAAGATACCTCCCACTGTTTTCGGACTACCACTTGTGCTGGTAAGAACCTCCCCCTCCCTCTTCTCTCTCTCTGTCTCTCTCTCTCTCTCTCTCTCTTTCTCTCTCTCTCTCTCCCTTTCCTCTTCCCTCTCCCTCTTTCCCTCTTTCTCTCCCTCCCTCCTCTGATTCCACTTTATCTATGTGTGAATATCATGTCCTTATTCTGTTTGGAATTGATTGGGTTTCCTGATTTCAAGGATCGATGTCTCACACAGTTTTGGAAATCTGTCAGCAAACACTTCAAATGTCTCTCGGCCACATGCAGTCACCACCCCTCTTCTGGAACCTAGACGTTACTAATTCTCCTGAATCTGTGATCTATCTCTATTATCTGTGTCTCTCAACATCTCTTCCCTATTTTCCACCACTCTGTCCCACTTAGCTATGTTCTGGAGAGAATTTTCAGGTATATTTCTCAGTTCATTAATTTTTTTTCACTTTTCCCCTACTGTATTGGGAGATGTGGTATATTTATGCCCATGGGTTATGCAAAATTCAATTGTACGTAGATTAAAGACCTAAAAGTGAGTAACAAAATTTTAAAACTTTTAAAAGAAAATATAGAAGGATATCATTTTGGCCACAGGGTTAGGAAGAACCCCTTAAATAAGATACTAAAATTCAGACTTACATGGAAGAGATTGATAAATTCAGTTCATCAAAATGTAAGATTTCTGAGTGCACGTGCACACACACACACACACACACGCACGCACTGTAAAATGAAGGCAAGCCAAAGTAAAGATGAGAGCAGATGACTGCGAAAATTATGACTGATTGTTAACAAAAAGAGAATCATTCAATGGAAAAATAAGGAAAAATAAGGAGTCCTTAGAAGAAGCCCAAAGGACTAGCAAACAGATAAAAACAAAATGTTCAGCTTCACTCGCCATCAAGACAATGTGCGTTAAATCCACGATGGCCCGCCATATTCCTTGGCTGTGTATGTGTGTTCCTGTGTGGTCCCGTGTTCGATGCCTTGGCTTTTATCTAAGTTTTACATAAACATAGGTTAAAGAATCAAGTCATGGTACAATTATTCTTTGCTAAAGACAGCACTCCTCTCCCCCCGGCCCCATCACCCCTTCCCAAAATACGTACTCCTGCCTGATCGTTGTCCATTTACCTTCTATCTGTGAATAACATCCAATGGTGTTACCAATTACTTAAATGAGGCTTTATTTACCAACCTCCCATCATGGGAGGTGATGATTTAGCTTCCTGTCATGGCTGCCAACACCGCACCATCTCCTCCCTCTGTCTCTCTGTCTCTCTCTGTCTCTGTCTCTCTGAGACACACACACACACACACACACACACACACACACGCACAGGCTTCCTCTCCCTCCTCCCAAGAGGTTTATCTTGTAATTATGGTTCAATTTAAAGTGTTTGTGCCCATCCTCTTCCCTGCTTTCCAAATCTCATTTCTGCTGCCTCCTCCCCTGTTCTCTTTGTCCTTATGCAGTAATGTCTGTTAAAAATCCATCATTTTTAATGGCATGCTAGCAAGTTTGAAGAGGAGGGGGAAGAAATAGTGAGGGACTCACAGATCACCTCCAGCACCCCAATCTCCCCACCCGTTTTTATCTTGTTCCCTGAAGGCACAGCGTTTCCAGAATCTGAAAACACATCATTTTTCGACGGCGTGACTGTTTCCGAGATGGGTATCATAGATCCGGCCAGTCCTCAGGCCGAGGGTGGGGCATAGAGCGGCCAACCGTCCCCAGAACTTTCCATTTTAGAGCGGGCTGAGTCGGCCGCCCTGCACAGGGTACCCGAGTTGCAGAGGCCAGAGCTGTGAGCACAGCCTCCCTTGCCGTCTGCTCACCCTCGTCACCTCGAACCTGTGGACATTGGTAGCACCACAGGCTTTTAGGTTTGAACCTAAATATGCACCCCGGATCCCACGTTAATTTCGCTGGCACATGAGAGTCAAACTGTGTGTTTCTCCTCCCAGCACTGGGCTCTACGGGTCAAGTCTGTTTCCTTCTGCTTCTCTCCACACCAGAAGTGCGGGGTGGGGGGGCAGGGGGTGGGCAGAGGGGGTTCCCACACCAACCTCTTCTCCAGCTCTTGGGGGACACTGTCTGGTGCAATATAACTCGACTCTGACACCACAGCTTCGGACTCGGTCCCCAAGACTGCCCCCACTTCAGACGCCAATTACAAGTTCACGTTGTCATGCGTGCTTCTGACTGACCTGCTGTAAATCGGGGTTCCCACAGCCCCCTCCTCAGGGCCAGTAATTTTCAAGGGCAGCTCACAGCACTCAGGAGAACAGCTAAGTCGCCAGATTCCCAATGTGTTGTGAAGGATATGGCTCGGGGCCATCCAGACGAGAGAGATGCAGGGGACAAGGATGGGGGAGGTTCCACATCCTCTCTGGGTGCACCACCCTCCCAGCACCTCCCCTCCCCGTGTACAAGCTGTTTGAACCCCATAGTTTAGGGATTTTTATGGCGGCTTCATTCCACGGGCACCAGTGACCCAATCATTGGCCATTAGTGATTGACTTGACTTCCAGCTCCTCTCCCCTCTCCGGAAGTCAGAGGTGGCAGACGGGGCTCAAAGTCCCAACTGTCAAATCACACAGCTGGTTCCCTGGCAACCAGCCCCCTGCCTTTGGTGCTTTCCCTAACTCACCTCATTTGTATGACCTCTGTGTGCCTGAAAGAGGCTTCTTGTAAACAACAAGGCATTCCTTGCGCTCTTCCCTCTCTTGTCACTCAGGAAATTCCAAGGGTCTTAGGAGTTCTGAGCCAGGAACCGAGATCGAGACCAAATACATAACTCTTATTATAAATCACAATATTATAAATATCAGAAATCACCATAAGACAAAATGATGAAGCATTAAAACCAAACATACGGTCCTAGTTGGTTCCCTCGTGTTGTCTAGAAGAACCCTGACTCGTCCATACAAAACAGAGCCTGATGCAGACCAGCCCATGTGACCAGCAGCTCAATCACAAGTCACTGCTTGCACTTCGATGGGTTTCTTTTGGGTCTTTGAGTTGGAGGCTCATAGTTGAAGCTGTGTCAGGATCAGTATCAGCCAGCGACAGGCACGAGAGTGCTGCGTAACAAAATACCCCACACCTCAGCGGCATAAAACAAGAATCATTTCTTGTCTCCCATGTGCCTGTGGTTGGCCGGAGGGCAGCTGACAAGGACCGGGCTGGGCTTGACTCTAAGCTGCGGGTGTGCCCAATCCGGGTGTGCTCTGCCTGTGTTTATTCGGGGGGGGGGGGGGGAGGCGCAGGCAGACGAGGCAGCAGCTGCCCAAGGGGAAGCCCTTCTCATGGCAAACAGACCCAAAATGGCAAGCCCCCTTCACAAGCACGCTCAAGCCTTTACCGCAGCATGTCCACTAACATCCATCTGACCACAACAAGTCCCACGGCTAAGCCTAAAGTCCAGGAGCAGAGAACTGGTACCATCCACCATGGAACCAAAGCAGATCACGGGATCAGCATCCCTGAGGCAGCGGAGAAACCTCAGTCATGGGGATGGGAGCAGGGAGTGAAGATTCCGGAACAACAACCTATCTCGGCATCTTTACTCACAGCCTGTCTCTCTTAATTGGCTGTCCTGGGAACCTCCAGAAGGGTTTGCCTCTCTCTTGGAGGTACTCACTCCACATCCCGCCAATGAATTTTGCTATCATTTCTTATGACACGTTCTACGTCAGCCCATCCCAAACATATTTTCCAACTTCTGCGGGTTTATTCCCGAGCTACGGTAACAGACGAAAAGCCTGCGAGTTCGTCGTGTGTGATCCCCGTTCTTGTCACACACCTGCCACCGCCTTAGAGACGGGCGACGTTGCCAAATCTCCCAGGATAGATCCCACAAGTCCCAAGATGCTGGTGACCCATCCGTTTGTCAAAAGGAATATCACTCAGAGCCGAACACGCCTCTCTGTCTGGCTGCCTTTCGGAAGCAACTGCTCAACTCCTAGGGGTAAGTAACTCGGTGACGGGGAAACGAAATTCCCACTCCTGCTGCAAGCCCCAGGGGGGCTCCGTCCCACCGGGTCCGAAAGCTCGGGAGAGGTCAGATCACCAGCGCGGGATTGGGAGAGCACGGGTGCACGTACGTGCCATTGCAACAGCCACGTGTGGCTCAGAACCCGTTTTGGGCTAAACGCTGATGGCGTGAGGCAGAGAGAAATCGGGAAGTTGGGAGGAATCATGTGGGGGTGGGTATGCTCTTGTCCATGAGCGGTTTCCTCATCTTGCACGCACGGTGTCCGCTTCCTGAGAAACTCTTGTCGAATCAGTGGTACACCTTCGGCTTGGGGCCATCACCGGGGGGCGGAAATAGTGTCTGTATACCTCCTCGAATCTCTCTGGGGAGAAGGCTGAGGGTGCGTGGAGGGATGGGAGAAGCAGATAACGCAGCTGGCCAGCCACAAAGCACTGGGGTGACCCGCGAAGGGGCGGGCAGTCTGCAGATCGAGGAGTTGAGGCAACACAGGTAGGGATTTAACCAGAGAAGTTGGAGGAGAATTCTCGAGGGAAGTTGCCTGGAGAGCATGGTCTGGAGCGGGTCATGGAAACAGCCAGAGCCACACGGGATGTATGCCAGGTACTCCGTCTCTTCCTGTCCGGGGAGACAGGACAGCCCCAGGTACTGCGCCCCCCCCCCCACCTCCAGGGAGACAGGACAGATACTGAACCCTTCCTGACAGAGTTACCGTTAGGGGTGTGGGGTAATTTCTGGCTGGCAGGAACCCTTCCCAAACAGCTAGGCCACCTTCAACACCCGCGGGCTAGTAAGCACCGCCCCTGTTCCAGATCTGGAGACATCGCTGTGAACAAGACAAAGCAATGTTCTGCTCTCCTAGGGTTTGAGGTCCGGTGGAGGTGGGACAGACAACACACAAGGGAACAACTACATGGCCAGAATAATTTGGGACAGGTCCAGGTGCCAGGAGATGTCACCGGGAATGCCTGGGAGGCTCGTTTAGGTTGGGTGGCCAGGGAAGGCCCCTCTGAGGAGGTGATGTGCCCAACTAGGAGGAGAGTGGGAAGGAGTCGGTGAAGAAGGGGCAAGAGCATTCTGGGCAGAGGCACCAGCGGATGCAAAGGCCCTCAGATGGGAATGACCTCGGTGTGTTCTAGAACAGGGGAATGGACACAGGGCTACAGACACTGGCCAAGGCGGGCAACGGGAGAAGTGAGGCAGTGGGCGGGGCCAGCGAGTGGGGCGGGGCCTTGAGCGGGCGGAGGGGGCGGTGGGCGGGGCCAGAAGGCGGGGCCAGCTTGTGTGCCAGGGGCGGGGCCCGTGGGCGGGGCTTCCTCAGCCAGGTAAGACTAGGTTTTATTACAAGGGAGACAGGAAACCTTTGGGATTTTCGACGACGGGAATGCCAGTGACCGTGGAAATGGGCCCCCGGTGCGTTCCTCAGCCACAGGCTTCAGTGCATCAAACCTTGACTGGTGCCACATCCCCTGGACCAGCTCTCAAGTCAACACTTAATGAACACCTTAACATTTACCTTTAAATCAAATGATTAAAGTTAAAACCCCAGGTGCTTAAGTTAGCCTGAGGTTAGGGCCCATGGTCCTCACTAGGCTTTTCTAGTACAGTGGACATTCGGAGAGGTGGAAAAAATCTAGTTTAGGGGCTCCACAGTGAGACCGCATAAGAGCGTCTTTGGGTTGTTAAGTCTGTGCTGCGAACCCCCGTCCCTATGGATGTCCCTTCTTTTTTTTTTTTTTTTTAACGTTTATTTATTTTTGAGACAGAGAGAGACAGAGCATGAACAGGGGAGGGTCAGAGAGAGGGAGACACAGAATCTGAAACAGGCTCCAGGCTCTGAGCTGTCAGCACAGAGCCCGACGCGGGGCTCGAACTCACAAACGGCGAGATCATGACCCGAGCCAAAGTTGGACGCTCAACCGACTGAGCCACCCAGGCACCCCTGGATGTCCCTTCTTGATGTTCAGAGCTGGTGCTGTGTCCAAAGGGATTCCAACACACCTCTTCCAGCCCAAACCCTGGCTACCTAAGAACGTAACTTCATGGAAAACCTCTTTTCCTGAAATGTGGGCTTCCAGTAGTGAAGGAGAAACCAGCCGCTTCACGTCCGCATTGGGCGTGCACCTCTCCGCTGCTAGCTAGCTGGGTCGCCCGGGCAAGCCGGCTCACCTCCGGGGGCCCGGGGCTTGCCAAATGCAAACTGTGGACCATGAAAGGATCTGTGGTTAAGTAAATCAATCCATGTCATTGGGAAATAAATAAATAAAGGGGAGGCCCGCCTGATTCTTGCAAAGTGCATGGAACGCTTCCTGGCCCCAGCTCGTGCTCAATGAATGGCAGCCCTGATTACTGGGACTTTCTTCAAAACCACGATCGTGTGCACCAGCCCCTCCAGGAGCTGATTCATCCCCTTCGCAGCAGAGAGTTTCCTGGGTAAAGACAAGCATCTGCTGGCAGGTGCATCACAGGATCCGCTCTGACTCGTCGCCCGTCCTCGCCACGCGGCAAGATCCCAAAATGTCCTTTGATGGAGGGTTTTGCCAGTGGCTCCTCTGGTTTTCTCTCTGAGTGTGCAATGTGGCATTCGGTCTGTGGTTGTTAAGAAGCAGTGACTCGGCTTCCTCCGCTGTTGCTGCAGAGAGAAGTTTTGAACGATGTCGGTTTGATCTCACTGCAGCCTTTATTAGTAGAATTAGTCAGTTACACACCGGCAGGTCTTGTTTCGGGCTTGTTCCGGAAAACTCCACCACTTGGCCAGAGGGATTTCTGCTTTTTTTTTTTTTAAGGGAGAGAAATCTTCTCCAGCCTGCTGTTTGGCAGTTTCATAACGGTTACTGTCCCAGGGCCTGGGGACAGGCGTTCACTGGCATGGTGCAATCCATTTTCAGATAGATGTTTGTTTATTTTTGAGAGAGAGAGAGAAAGGGAGAGACAGAGAGTGAGCAGGGGAGGAGCAGAGAGAGAGGGAGACACAGCATCCGAAGCGGGCTCCAGGCTCCGAGCTGGCAGCACAGAGCCCGACGCGGGGCTCGAACCCACGAACCGCGAGATCACGACCTGAGCCGAAGTCGGACGCTTAACGGAGCCACCCAGGCGCCCCTATACTTATCCTGTTTTAATCCGTGGTTTTATCTTTTGGCTGCTTGTACAAGATCAGTGAGCAGGCAGATCCCCCCCCCCCCCACCCCTGCTCGAATGTGACACGGCCATCCTGGCATTGCAATCCGAGTGTGGTGTCGCACACGGTCGCCCGTCCAAGGACCTCTCGGCTGGGCCCCAAGGGCCCAGGGACCCCACTGATTTGCAGGCTGGGTACAGAAAAGCGGGACTGAGGAGTGGCCCCAGGGACCGGACGCTCATCATCACAGAGCCGGCCACCAGGCCCTTCACGTCGCCGGATCTGGTCCTCCGCCCTCTGAACTGGTGGCCATCGTCACCCCCGTTTTGCCGACGCAGGGACAGGGGTGCAGAGGGGGTGGCGGCTCACTCAGCCACACCCACTCAGGGGCAGAGGCGCAGCTTGGAGACAGGGCCTGCCCGGCACCACCCCGCTCACCTCTACCGCGACCCCGACTTCGTGTCTGGGGACGCGACCTCCCGGCTCTTGTGCCCAAAGAGCGGACGGGAGCCGGTGGGGACTCTCCTGCTTCTGGCTGGTGACACCAAGCTGGGTGCCCAGCAGAGACACCCCTGTTCCGCGTCCAAGAGCCGGCAGGGAGGGTGGAGAGAAGACAGGGACAAAGGGTGCTCGCGGGGCCTGGGACACGACAGGTGCTCGACAACGGGAGGCTCCCAGGGATCAGAGCCATCATAAACACTTTCGTCTCAGTCATTTTTGTGGGCTTCGCGCCCAGTGTGGAGGGCAGTATGGGGCTTGAACCCACGGCCCTGAGATCAAGACCTGAGCTGAGACCGAAAGTCAGACGCTTAACCAAGTGAGCCATCCAGGCGCCCCTCAGTAATCAAACATTTTTGTTTGTTTGTTTATTTATTTATTTATTTATTTATTTATTTATTTTTGAGAGAGCATAAGCAGGGGAGGGGCAGAGAGAGAGGGGGACAGAGGATCCGAAGCGGGCTCTGCTCAGACAGCAGCGAGCCCGACGCGGGGCTCGAACTCACGAACCGCGAGCTCCTGACCTGAGCCGAAGCTGGATGCTCAGCCGACGGAGCCACCCAGGCGCCCCGTGATGTTTTAATTTTTTTTTTAAAGCGTATTAATTTATTTTTGATGGGGCGCCTGGGTGGCTCCGTCGGCTGAGCATCCAGCTTCGGCTCAAGTCATGAGCTCACGGCTTGTGGGTTCGAGCCCCGCGTCGGGCTCTGTGCTGACAGCTCGGAGCCTGGAGCCTGTTTCGGACTCTGTGTCTCCCTCTCGCACCCTGCCCCTCCCCCACTCACGCTCTGTCTCTCAAAAACAAATAATACACATTTTAAAAAGTTAAAAAATTAAAGTTTATTAATGTATTGTTGAGAGTGAGGAGGGACAGAGAGAGAGGGGGAGAGAGAGAATCCCAAGCAGGCTTTGCGCGGTCAGCTCAGAGCCAGACACGGGGCTTGAACTCACGAACCGTCAGATCACGACCTGAGCCGAAATCAAGAATTGGACGCTCAGCCGTCCAAGCTGCAAGCTTGCCTGTGAGGCAAGGTGAATAACGTTGCTCCCCGGGGCCCTCGTCCGTCGATCCCTGGCCGGCCCCGGAGGGACCCGCCAGGCTGACCTCCATCCCCAGAGCTCAGTTTTGCCTGCCCTTGACCCTCAATACGATGGGATCTTTGGCCTACGTATCCTTCTGTGTCTGGGGATTTTGAAGCTCGTGCTGAGTGTATCCAGGCAGCTGAGTGACACGTCCTTACACAGAGGTCATTCACGTGTCTAGGGGAGTTTTTCTTTTTTTTTTTTTTTTTTCAACGTTTATTTATTTTTGGGACAGAGAGAGAGACAGAGCATGAACGGGGGAGGGGCAGAGAGAGAGGGAGACACAGAATCGGAAACAGGCTCCAGGCTCTGAGCCATCAGCCCAGAGCCCGACGCGGGGCTCGAACTCACGGACCGCGAGATCGTGACCTGGCTGAAGTCGGACGCTTAACCGACTGCGCCACCCAGGCGCCCCAGGGGGAGTTTTTCTTACGTGCGGTGCGGAAGCAGCCGCTCTGTGCATTTTGTCCAGTGGCAGGCTGGTTTGTGGTCCCACGTCCTGGCACCCACTCATGGCCCAGCTCAGATGTCCGTGGCTGGCTGCTCTCAGCCCGAAGCACAACCTTCCGCCTGCTTCTCTGCTCCCAAGACACCCTCAGAATGCCTGTGTCAAGGTACATACTGGACAGAGGTAAACTGTTGTTTATAGATCCGTCCCCCCACTGGCTGCGAGGTCCTCGAGGTGAGAACTGCTTCCTGCATCGGGCACAAAACGTGGCATGTCATGGGTGCCCAGGGGACAATCCTGCAGATGTCCACGGCTCTGTTGGCTTCACTCTCTCTCACTACGTGCAGATTTGGCCCCAAACTCTAGGCCGGTGTAACTCATTAGAATCCAAATGTTCACTTTTTGAATGTTTACTTATTTGGGCAGGGAGGGGCGGAGAGAGAGAGGGCGAGAGAGAATCCCAAGCAGGCTCTGCCCTGTCAGCGTAGAGCCTGATGCGGGGCTCGAACTCATGAACCGTGAGATCGTGACCTGAGCCGAAAGCAAGAGTCAGATGTCCAACAGATTGAGCCACCCAGGCGCCCCTGAATCCAGATAACTGCTGCTCCCTCGGACACAAGGCAGGCGTGGAGGATGCCCCGGCCTCTTTCCCAGAGTCTGGACAGGTGCCGGCGACCGGGAGCATGTCCCCAGCTTGCTGTGACTTTCCAAGTGAAGGAGGCCTCAGCCTCTGGGAGGAAGGTTGGCGTTGCCGCCGTCGGGCGTCGGGTTCCGGTGCTGGGGGTCTGCTCTGGTCTTAAAGGTCTGAGTCCAGGGCTGAGCCTGGCATCTAACTCTGGGCCGTTCGCGAGGGGAGGGCGAGCCCGGTGGATGAACGGCATCTGCCGTCTCCTGTCCTCAGGCTGGAGAAGAGTGTCATTCCAGAGTCCCCAAGCAAACGCGCCTCCTGGAGCCAGCCCCGGAAAGGCGAATGCTGTGCGGGCCACCATTTACACAGCGTCCTGGGACTTGGGTTCCAGAAACCAAGGGCCGCGTTCAAGATGTTCCTGAGCAAAGCCCACAGGGCAGACTCGCCCCCTCCCGGTGGGATGCTAAGATCAGGCCTTCCTTCCCTAGCAGACTGGAGGGGAGGACAGGAAATCGGAATAAAGTGCGATTATAAAGTGCGGAATAAAGTGCGAGCCCCAGGACCTTCCCACATGCTGTTCGTTCTGCTCAAAACGCTTGCCCCGCAACCTGACTCCCCCGCCCAGGTTCCTGGGGGCTCCCCACGGGGCAGGAGGGTCCCAAGGGAACCACTGGTTCATAAGCGTGTCCCCATCACACCCTGGTGTGCGTGACTTAGCCTTTCCAGATCTCGGCTTTCACCATCTAGGAAACGGGGACACGGGAGTGTATCTTAAGGTTGTCCTGAAGCCGAGATACGTTGCTTTGACAGAGGGCTCGGAGCAGGGCCTGTCTCGGGGGGTGCTCCCAGCCCAGAGACTCTCCCTCCCGGGGTGCCTGCTCCCTGGCTCTCCTGTCTCCCCTGCCTCGCATTTCCCTGCGGAGAATACAGCGATGTGAGCAAGCTCCAAATGGGCCACAGACCACACCTGTTTGTTCAGACCTTCTCTGGCTCGTGGTAGACCTTCCCCGAATGTTCGCCGAGGGAATAAATGACCTCTGCACGGCGAGGCGGCCCAGCAGGGGGCGTCCCACTCTCCCCATTGCACCTGCGCCCCCATCCCTGGGCCGGGCAAGGGCTCAGGGCTGCCGGCCGCGTCTCTAAGGACCTCTCGGGTCCCACTGCTCCTCCCCCACCTCCCTGGCCGAGCTCAGACCTCATCACGTGCAAGTGCCTGATCCTAGCTCTTCTCCACGGAGCGGCCGGGATCATCCTTCACAAACGCCACTGGGACCCCATCATGCCTTGGCTTGTGGGTCTTTGGTAACTCTGCACAGCGTCCAGCTTGACCTGGCTGTGAATCTGAGAATCTTCCGGATGGCCGGGCCCCTGTTGACCTTGCCTCCTCTTTGGGCTTTACCCCCACACCGCTTGGACCTCACTGTTCAGCCTCAGGGAGGCCCACAGTTCCCCTCCCGCGGCCCAGCTGTGGAGGCGCCCTCCTCTCTCTGCAGGACCTCACGAGGGCCCCAGGCCACCAAGATGGCCGTATCCCTGTGGGCCACCGCCATGGGGCCCCGGTGCTGGCCGAGGTTGAGTCCCTACCCCTGGGAGATGTTGACTGCGCAGTCTCACCGCCATCCCTCGGGTGCCTGCGTCACTCCCGTCCCCTCAGGGGCCACGCCTCGCCGGCCTCCCCCTACCCTCCCAGCACAGGGGACCCCTCTGGCCGCGCCCGGGATATGGGTGGGGATCCCACTTTCTGTCTCTTCTCTGCACGTAGCTAGGAACCACATGCCTGCTGTGTCTCAGGGTCTTGTGTGCTAAGAACCCGGAGAAAATTTAGGGGAGTCGGAAATCCTGAACACAAAGCTAAGGAAATGTTTCGGGCTGTCCTCTTGGCATGTTCTCCCGCCGCCCTGGACCCCCGCCCCCTCCGGCTCTGCACGTGCTCTGCCCACAGTCCCCCCGTGGACAATCGGTGAACTCCTAGGTGATGTTCAAAACCCGGCTCCCATGTATGTCCTTCTCTGATGGCCGGCCCCCACCCTGTGTCTCCTTGTGTCACCCTGTGTCACGGTGGCTTACCCGGTACAGCCCCGAAGATGGCTGGTCATTTTGGCTGTCTCCCCACTGGGCCGTGGCCTCCTCTGGGGTCAAGGACCACACCCTGTCACCTCCACGACCGCAGCCCCAGAGCACGTCCCCCACCCACATAGAACTTCACAATCCACAAACCTGTGGCCTTGCTTCATCCTCCCGACCTCCTCCCCGGGCATCATCCCTCCCCACCCCTGGGGAATGGAGAGCTGGCAGGGCCCCCCACCCGGCAACCCCCGGGGTCCACAGCTGGGGGTGGGGTGGAGGCAGGGCTGGGACTCCAACCAGATTTGATCAACTCTAGAGACGAGGCACGTTCTCCCAACCCAGCAGCCCGAGGAAACATCTGCCGAACTGTTTGCTGAATCATTTTCTAAATTGCTTCCCTCTCAGAAACTAAAAGCTCCTGGCACAAAAACACCCCAGCAGTCTGAAACACAATCGTCAGATGCCGTCAGCCCCCGGTGGCGGGCCACTTCTTGGATGTCGCGTGCGGTTACTACCTAGTCACGTGGTGATGCCGTCGGGTGCCCCCCTCCCGAGAGAGGTGCGCCCCCTTCTCACCCCCCACCCTGCCCCCGTCCGTTCAGTCTTGGCAGGTGTGACCCTGGGCGAACACGGTCCCCGTGGTCACAGTGGATAACACACAGCCGGTGCCCGTAGGCGTTCCATCACGGAAGCTTGATCAAGGCGAGGACGAGCGGTTCGCCACCCAGACCCTCCCATCAGCCGCAAAGCACTCCCTCCCCCAGCCGCTGGTGGGGGCGTCTCTGTCCGGGAGGCGATTCGCCCGAGGGCGTCCCTCCACGAGGCCTGTATCCAATGACTGGTTGGTCCCTGAATGGAAAGGGTGGCCCCTTGGCCTCAACCCCGGTGGCCCCTGCAGAGCCCTCCCAGCTCCGGGGCTCCCCGTGCCTGCCGAGTGTCACCGACCCACCTTCCCCGCTGCCCGCCCTGCGCCCCTCACCGCCGCTGGGGGGGTCCTGAGGACGCTCCAGTCGGCCTCCTGCACACAGGAGCCCAAGCTCAGACAATGCCTTCCTTATTATCATCCAGACCCTTCCACGTGTAAGCCCGAGGCTTCGGACCCCCAGCGAGAGGGCTGCCCGTCCAATCGCATCCTGTATCGGCAGGTTTTTCCGCAACAACCAACAAGCCTCACACCTTGATTGTTTGCAGCGAGAAACATTTCTTGTTCTCCTTCTGAAAAGCTATGGTTTGGCCGCAATGGCTTTCATGTGCCTCCTCATTCCAGAACCCAGGGGCTGGCGCGGGCTGCACGGCCAAGGGCAGGTGTGGGGCACCCCGGGGGGGGGGGGCTCAGGCGGTTAAGCGTCCGACTCTTGGTTTCGGCTCAGGTCATGATCTCACGGTCTCGTGGGTTCGAGCCCCACATCTGGCTCTGCACTGACAGTGCAAAGCCTGCTTGGGATTCTCTGTCTCCCTCCGTCTCTCTGCCCCTCCCCTGCTCACGTTCCCTCTCCCTCTCCAAATAAATAAACATTTAAAAAATAATTAGAATGCGGCCTATTCTCAGGCCCATTGCAACCTGGCAAGCCCGGAAAAGCGTTTATCGGATGCTTACTGCGCCCCAGACACTTACCAAGTGCTTTACAAGTAACGACTCACTTAATGCTCGCGGCGGCCTCATGTGCTACGTGCCAGTTTTGAACTTCTTTTATGGAGGAGAAGACGGAGGCCCAGGAGGTGAAATAACTTGCCGTGACCAATCGCTAGCACCCGGTGGAGCCCAGCTCTGAACCCACGCAGCTCGGCCCCAGCGCCACATGTATCATCAGTAACAGGTTTGGTTCCAAAAAGCCCTCAACCACCCGGAAAACCGACAGTTTGCAGCCGTTAGGAAGACACACACAGTCTGAATGACTAGATCTTACCCTTTCCTTCTGCGGGGACTTGGGTGGCATCCACACGCTTCCCCTCCCGAGAGAGCACCCCCTGATGGGGCGGGACGCGGACTTCCAGCCACGCACCCCCTCCCACCCCCGCTACAGCCCAGCAAGCCCCTCCCAGAAGCCGTGTCTGAAGCAGCCTTGAACCCACTCTAATTTATGAAAAACGTAACGGATCCTCTGAAGCACGAAGACTTCTAAACCATTAACAGGAAAAAACAAAAACAGACCACTTGCGCGTGTGTGTGTACGGAAAGAGAGATCCCAAATTTGGAAGGAGGGAGGGAGGGAGGGAAGAAAAGAAAGAACGGGAAGAGAAAAGAAACAAAACAAAACTCTGGGGCCGTGGGGTTCTCTTGCCGGCGTTTGCCTTGTGTCTAAATGTCACCACAAAGCCCGTTCTCTTTTCCGTCTGGCGCCTTCCACTCGACAGTTTGAGATCCGTCGCTGCACTGCCCGTGTCTCTGTCACTTTCGTGCCTGTTGCTAAGAAGATTGCACCGTGCAAATATCCCAAGCTTATTTATCCACCGTGTGTGTGTGAGTGTGAGTGTGTATGTGTGTGTGTGTGTGTGTGGACGGACAGATGGCCGGTTTCCAGTTGGAGCTGATCACAAGGCTCCCAGAATGTATCTTTGCATCTTTGGGCGAGCGTCTGTGCGTGCCTTTCCCCAGCGTCTACACCTTGGAGCAGGACTGGGGGCTCGTACAGGGGCTTCGGGGTTCACAGTCGTCGCCAGGCAGTGTTTCGAGTGGCTGAGCCGGTCACGTTCTCACCAGCATGGAATCCGCAGGGCAGAGGTGCAGAGGCTGGGAGGCGTGAGGGAGGCTTTTGAGGCTCTGATGGTTTATTTCTGGATCTGGGTGCTGGGTGCACGGGTGTGTAAGTGGTGAAGATTCATCCGGCAGCGCTCAGGGATGCGTGCTTTTCCAGACGTGTATCACACGTCAATCAAAGGTCGCAGAGAAAGTCTTTCTACGCACACTTAGATCCATGCGCGCGTGTGAATCAAGGTCTCTGCGTCCCCCGGCCATTGTGGCCACCCCCTCCTTCCATATTCAAGTATTTACAGATACCCCGTGAATACAGGGCCATACCCGCCAGGCACGGTGCCTGCCCCCACCAGGGCGAACACACTGGTGGCAGAAAAGGTTCATAAGTGAGCAGAGGAGCACATCTCCGAGGACTGAGGTGACGTGTGCGCCTGACCGGACACACAGAAGAAGGCTCGCAGTCAGCCGGGGGCGTCTAGAAACAGCTGCCCTCGTGTGTGCCTCCGGCTACGTCGGGACGAAGAGGGAGGGCGGGGTGCAGGCGTCCCGGGCGTTGGGAGCAGCAGGGAAGAGGCTGGGGCATTCGAGGGCCAGCAAGGAGGCTGGGACCAAAGGCAGTGAGCATGGGGGCAGGAGGAGCCAACTGGCACCCAGGGCCAACAGCAGTGGGGAGCCACTGAGTGTTTGGGCAGGAGAGCATCACGACCCAGCTTAGGCTGTGTCCCCAGGATGGCCCCCTTCAGGCTGCGGTCTCTCTTGCAGGATTCCTGTGCCTGCCCCCGAATTCCTGGAGGGCCACACTCGCGTTCACATGCCCCGGAGACGGACGGCCCCACATCAACATGCTTAGCCACCCTTATCTCTGGGGGGGGTAATTCAACGGTGCCTCTTCCTATGAGAGCTCCCCCAAATGGTCTTCAATGAATATGCATTAGCTACATGTTACTTACTTATAAATCCCTGCTAATTACATGTGTTAATAATTAACATACATTTTAAGTGGTTTCAATTGATTATTATTCAGAGGAGGAGGTTTTTGAAAGACGTACAGTAAGTGTGGAGTGTTGGGCTCCAGTGTCGCTTTTGGGGGCCCCGGGAGGACCGCCTGCCAGAGGAACCAGGTGGGAGCCACAGGACCCCTGAGAGACAGGTCATGTTCCACCCCCTGCCCGCTCGGGCCCCTCTGGCCTCCCGTTGAAGATGCGTGCTGTTTACGTCTGCCCAGAGTCCTTTCCTCTGGGGCACTACTCCACACCCTGTTTCTGGAAAGACTTTCTGCAAACCAGGTCTTTCCCCCGCCCTTGCCCCTGGGAGCCTCAGTTTCCCCCTATGTAGAATGGGCAGACTGATGCGAACCCTCAGTGTGAACACCAGCACAGGCGGGTCCTAGAGCCTTCCACTCTTAGCGACAGGTACAGCTGGCGTCTGGGGCCCACGGGCAGCTGGTCCTGAAGGGGGGGGGGTGCCACGACCCCCCATCCCCGCCTCAGAAGTGCAGGGTCTGGTCCTCCTCGGCCTCACCCTCCCGGGCCTCCTGAGCAGGGGCTCTGGGCCAGGCACCCCTGCAGGCTCCCGGGACCCATTGGTGAACGGAGTGGGTCCCTGTGCTCGGGGGCTTGTCTCCTAGCAGGAAGAGAAGGAGGGAATCATGCAGAAGTCTGTTAGATGCTCCCCATCAGGCAGAGACAAGAAAACCAGAAAGGATGGGACGCCCGGGGGGGCTCGGTTGGTTGAGCGTCCGACTTCGGCTCAGGTCATGATCTCGCGATTCATGAGTTCGAGCCCCGCGTCGGGCTCTCTGCTGACAGCTCGGAGCCTGGAGCCTGTTCCGGATTCTGTGTCTCCCTCTCTCTGACCCTCCCCCGTTCATGCTCTGTCTCTCTCTGTCCCAAAAATAAATAAAAACATTTTTTAAAAAAATTAAAAACAAGAAAACAAAGATAACACAGGGCAGCGTGGAGGGGGGCAGGGTGGGGGCAATCTTACAGTGGGTGGCCAGGGGACCCCGTGGGGAAGGAGGCCAGGGGCGGCCTGCAGACCCCCAGAGGGAAAGTTCCACAGGCAGAGCCAGGCTCTGGGGAGCGGTGAGCCTGGCAGGACCGGGGGGGCGGGAACAGAGGTCAGAGGTCAGGAGGGAGGATCCCGCGGGCCCGAGGGCCCCCTGAGGGCCAGCGTCCACTCTGAGCCAGACGGACCCTCCAGCCACCTTCCTAAGAAGCCCCATTGGCATCGAGGCCAGAAGAGGGGAGACCCCAGGCGCCCCCGCGGGATGAGGACGGGCAGCTCAGAGCGGGCGGGGGCTGAGGAGGCGCCCAGCCCCGGCTCCTTCAGTGTCCCTGTCCCTCCGCTTGGGCCCTGGCGGCCGCCTGCAGGCCCTGCTGTTCCGTCTCGGCCCAGGAACGGCACCCGCCACGGTCCCTGCCCCGAGCTTTAGGTTGAGATGTTGTTGTAGGACTGCCACCGTCCCCACGGGTGGCCCTGCGTGATGACATCGTCCTGCATGTGGGCAGGGGAAAGCCGTCATCCTCCCTTCTGCCCGAGCCAAGAAATTGCTGTCACTGCCTTCGCTGGGCGGCCAGAAGGCGTGGACTTCCCCTTGACCCGCACAGCTCTTTACTAGCCCCGCCCTCTTGGGTTTGCACCTGCTGATTCCCAAACTCAGGTGTCAGCCGAGCGGGGACTTTACCGTTAGTGCGGGGGGGGGGGGGGGTCAGGACGGGCGAAGGAGCCCCGGAAGCTGAGGCTGGACGGTAGGGGGGTGGGCAGGCTTCAGCTCTCAGCCCTGGCTCTCCTCTCCCCACCCCTGCCCTCCCCACGCCTCATCTCAGGTGGCCTCGTCTCCCGCAGCAAGACAGCAGCCGTGCCTCGGTCTCCCTGGTCCCCCGTGTCTCTGCGTCCCAGCCTCAGGTTTTCATGGGCCTCTCACATCTGCCCAGGGCCGTCCAGGGGAGGCAGGGATGCGTGCAATTCCCAGGCGGGGCCACAGTAGACACCCCCCGCCCTGCTTCTGTCCTTTGACTTACGTTTTCTGTTCTTATTCTGTGAACCATTTGAAACAAGCCCCTTTTGGAAGCATCTACTGGGCGGCAAAGGTGTTTTACCTCGTGACCTCATTTCACCTTCCCCAGGCCCTCGCCATGAAGTCGCTGCCCGCACCCATTGTACAGAGGGAGAAACCGAGGCTCGGGGAGGTGACTGACTTGGGCCCGAGGACACAGAGCTAGGAAGCAACAAAGCACGATTCACACACTGGCCGTTTCCGGCTCCGGAAATCATGCAGTGTTGGATTTATGTTTTTCTGTCTCAAGACAAACTTGTTCTTTGACCACTTCAAATCCCCCCGGGAACGTGGGCAAGAGTAGCGATGCGTTCAGTAAATAAATAAAAGCCTTAGAACGTCCGGAGTCATAATGGCCAGCTGTCTGGGGCCCTGTATCTAGGCGGAATCTGATGCTTCGGTTCCCTACTGACAGCCGAGCGTGATCTCCCGTCTTCAGCAAAAAAAAAAAAAAAAAAAAAAAAAAATCCCAAATGTCAAAACCTGATTTTAATTAGCAGAAATCTTTGGGCACATGCAACGCTGGGATCCATCTGGAACAGAGGGAGGGAACAGCTGTTTATTAGCTCCACAGAGACACAGAGAGAGGCAGGCGTGGTCAGTGTTCCTCCAACGGCCACCGGGGCCCGGGCCGCCCACTCCTCAGGGGCGATAGGCTTCCTGAGAGAGACGTTAGCTCGGTGCCCTCTTCACCTGCCCCAGGGACGCGTCTGGTACTCGTAGCACCTGTAGGGGGGCGTGGCGGGGCCCCAGATGCTAGAGATCTTGGGTGCTGACTGCAGAGATGGGGGCCAGCACCTGTGCTCACCGTCCTTGGGCTCGACGTGGGGGAAGGTCCGTCGGCGACCCGCTTGGTGGCCTTTGCAGAGGACCCAATTATCCCAGACCTGGCCAGGTGGCACTTTGGCCTGCTGAAAAACCCCAGGCTTGTTAAAAGCATCTGACAACAGCCTGTCACCCAGAAGCTGCCGGCGTCTGAGCACACGGCCGAAAACGCTCCTTTTCAATGCCAATTAGAAGGTCGTCACCAGCGGGATTTGAGACCTGCGTTTGCCTTTTGTGAATTTGCGTTCACGTTGCCACTTCCTCCGCTGGGGGGTTGGGGAGAGCCTAACTATACGAGAGGGCTCTCCAGATGATTCCCAGCGTAATAATCTTAACTCATACTCGCAGGCTCTGCTCAGGGCCCTGTAGACACATCTCGCCCAATGACACTAACAGGTAAGCACTATTGCTCTCTGCTCCCTTCCTGCTTACCAAAGGGGAAACTGAGGCACAGAGAGACGTCTTGGGCCCACGGTTGCACAGCTAGGTAAGGGGTAGAGCAAGGATTTGAATGGGCCAACCAGGACCGGCCCCAGTGCCTTTGTACCTGCCACTGTTCTCTCCACTCATCATCTAGACCAACCTTCCTCAGCCTTATGACTCAGGTCCAATCTTTGCTCTTCTGGAGAGGCATCCGTGGGTTCCCAGGAGATTGGTGCTCCCACCTCTCAACCTTCTACGTCCACCTTTCTGTCCCTCTTGCCCAGCCCGGTTCATTTCTACAGATCCAGGGCAAAATGTCAGAACACTCGTGGAGGGAAGGAAGCCAGAGACGAGGGAGGGAGGAGGCATCACATCCCCAAGTGAGGTGCTCTCATAATTGAGCAACCATGGGCCATTGGCTGGTTCCACCTCATCTCGGCTCCCAAGCACGGCCATCCAAGCTGCCCCAAGCCCGCAGGACTGTCCCCTGTAATGACAAGATGACAAAGCTCTCTTCAGTGGAACGCTTACCGTGTGCAGGCACCAACCCAACATTACAGAGGTAGCCTTGGAGGCACAGAGAGGTTAAGTCACTCACCTAGAGTCACACAGCCACAGCCTGAGACTTGTGTCTCAGGACGCCTGGCTTGAGAGACAAGGCACTTAACCACTCTGAGGTGACCACAGCAAGATTGGAGCCCTCTGCCAACTGACAGGCACGCCCCTCCGCCCCCTCTGCCCCCGCCCGTTTCAGACAATCCTTCTGGAGGCTTCATTATTCCAACCTACTTTGTGCCCCTTCCTTCATCTCTGTAAGGGAAGCCCTTGAACCTGGGACCTTAGCTGGGCTCAGCCAACTGTGATGTGAGAAAGCAGCTCCCTGGGAGGGAGGGTCCTCATGGTGGGCAGCCCAGGGCAGGGCAGCGGGCAGGAACCAGGAGACAACCCTCTGTGGGGGGCAGGGCAGAGCCACAGAACTGCCTTTTCGTGGCCTTGGCCCACATCGAACTTTCATGCTCATTTCTTAACTGACCTCTGCCCACACAGGGGACCTGAGTGAAGGGTCGGTGTTAAATCCAGCCAGATCCTGGCCCTGCCAGGTCAAGCTGTCAGAGCAGCCCCTAATCCTGTAGCCTGGCCCCCAGGGCCAGCCCAGATCTGGTGCCTATGACCCCTCCGGCCTCCACACAGCACACTTGGCCCCAGCCCAGCTTGACTCAACTCCCTGGAATCCTCCCCATCCCTTGCCTGGCTGTACCTCCTTCAGATACTTCTAGATTCACTTCATGTGTCCCTTCTTAATCCTGCATGACCTCCAGGCCAGGCCCCCGAGCTCCCACAGCTCTGTCCTTCTTCCTTCTGTCCAACCCAATGTCCACGCTAGGTGGCCATTGCCTGCCATCACCTCTGCCTCCCCCACCAGCAAAGCAACAAAAATTGAGGGAAGTCAGTACAAAATTCTAGGGCTGGAGATTTGCAAAGGGGTCAAGGCCAGGGACTGAGTTTGACTTTGCCTAGCAACCTCATGTACAGCACAGAGTGAACATAAGTATTACAGGGAAGGTGGGAAGGATTGGGGTATGAGTAGATGAATGAGAGGCTGGGTGGGGGAAAGGACTGGGTAGATGAATGAGTGGGTGGGTGGATGGATGGATAGGTTGAAGGGTGGGTAGGTAGTTGGGTGGTTGGATGAATGGATGAATGAATGAATGAGTGGGTAGGTGGATGGGTAGGTGGATAGATGGGTGAATGGATGGATGGATGGATGGATGGATAGGTGGGTGGATGGATGGATGGATGCATGGGATGGGTGGATGGGTAGATGGGTGGATGGATGTACAGGTTGATGGATGGGTAGGTAGATGGGTGGATGGATGAATGGATGAATGAATGAATGAATTAATGAATGAATGAATGGGTAGATGGATGGGTAGGTGGATGGATGGATGGATGGATGGATGGATGGATAGGTGGGTGGATGGATGGATGGACACGTGGGATGGGTAGATGGGTAGATAGGTGGATGGATGGACAGGTTGATGGATGGGTAGGTAGATGGGTGGATGGATGAATGGATGAATGAATGAATTAATTAATGAATGAATGAATGGGTAGATGGATGGGTAGGTGGATAGATGGGTGGATGGATGGATGGATGGATGGATGGATGGATAGGTGGGTGGATGGATGGATGGACACGTGGGATGGGTAGATGGGTAGATAGGTGGATGGATGGACAGGTTGATGGATGGGTAGGTAGATGGGTAGATGGACGAATGGATGGATGAAAGAATGAGTGGGTAGATGCATGGGTGAGTGGATGGATGGATGGATGGATGGATGGATGAGTGGATGGATGAGTAGATGGGTGGATGGACAGTTGGGTGGATGGAGGATGGGTAGGTGGGTGGATGAATTGATGGATGGGTGAGTGGGTGGGTGGATGGATGGGTAGGTGGATAGATGGGTGGATGGATGGACAGGTTGATGGATGGGTAGGTAGATGGGTAGATGGACGAATGGATGGATGAATGAATGAGTGGGTAGATGCATGGGTGAGTGGATGGATGGATGGATGGATGGATGGATGGATGAGTGGATGGATGAGTAGATGGGTGGATGGATGGGTAGGTGGATGGGTGGATGGATAGTTGGGTGGATGGAGGATGGGTAGGTGGGTGGATGAATTGATGGATGGGTGAGTGGGTGGGTGGATGGATGGGTAGGTGGATAGATGGGTGGATGGATGGACAGGTTGATGGATGGGTAGGTAGATGGGTAGATGGACGAATGGATGGATGAATGAATGAGTGGGTAGATGCATGGGCGAGTGGATGGATGGATGGATGGATGGATGGATGGATGAGTGGATGGATGAGTAGATGGGTGGATGGATGGGTAGATGGGTGGATGGAGAGGTGGGTGGATTGATAAGTGGGTGGATGCATAGATGGATGAATGGATGAGTGGGTGGATGGGTAAGTGGATGGATAGATGGGCAGGTGGGGTGGATGAAGGATGGGTAGGTGGGTGGATGGGTGGATGGATGGGTGGGTGGATGGACGGGTGGATAAACACAGGAATGGATGGGGAAGAAATAGAACGGACATCCTGTGCTTTAATATGAAATTGGTTTTTCTTCTGCAGCAGGATGACCCCTATCTGCCAAACTGCACTGCCCCCTAGTAGTGTTAGGAACCTCTCCAGGGCTCCCTCTCCCTTTCCTGGGTTCCCCTCTGCCACAGAACTAAGTACAACGCATGCTCACCCTGTACGTCTGCATTTGTGGCCTCACCTGTGCGAGCCTGAGAACAGATGCGGTGTCCCCACAGGTGAACATGGCCGGGGTCCTTACCTTCTGGGTCTTTGTTCAGTGCCACCATTCGGTGCCCCAGCCCCATGGGCCGTGCTTAGAGCTGTGTCTGAGAGACAGTGGGAACTCAGCTGGCAGTGGGTTATGTCAGGGCAGTGGGCTCACTTACATAGACTGTTTGGGCCGCCCCAGGAGTGAGGGAGTACCCGCCAGGGGGAAGGGGAAAGGTTTCACAAAGGAGGGAGCATTGGTGGGTCTGGAAGGATGAGTCGGAGTTGGCCTGATCCGGAAGGAAAACGGTTCCAGCATCAGGACAGGTGTTTATTAACAGAAGGCCTAGATGAGTTGACCGAGAAGCAGGGATCCCAGTTGGAAGGTCAGCGAGAGAAAGAGAGCTTGGTGTGGATGTGAGGGACACAGAGGCCCAGGAGGGTGTTTCTGTAGCATATTTTAGGCCGAAGGTGTGGTTTCCCAGTAAGCGAGTCAAGGGGCCACCCAGAGCTAGGGTAGGTATGGGCTATTAACGTGCCCCCGAAGGTCCGCCCAGGGCTTGGCACGGAGTAGGTGTTCATAGACAGCATAGCCACACAGACCTGGGATCTGCTGGGAGGAGTGGCCATTGGATGGAGTTCTGGGTGGTCCCGGGCACCAGCTTCACCAGCCAGAGCAGAGGGAGGCCAGTCCCACCGGGCTCTCGTCCTCCAGTTGGCCCACAGACACGAGCTCTCCAGGCAGCCTCTGAAGGATTTTTCACAAAAACTAGGTCAGTCCGGAAACAAAAACGCTCCATTCACCTCAGATCCCTTGCGGTCCCAGAACACAGACAGAGGCTCAAACCCTTCACTTTGTAGAAAGCCCGGCCCTCGCCGCGAGGGCGGGGGAGGCCAAGGCTGACCCACCCACCACAGCCCCCCCAGGAATGCTGCTGAGCAAGACGCAGACAGGGAGGTGGGGAGGCGGGCCCCAGAGGGCTCTGCTCGGGCTCTCCCTGGCATTGGCCTCTGGGCAGGGAGAACAGTGCCAGCCCCTGGCCCACCCTGGCACGGGAGCCAGCCTCAGCCTCTCTCCCACGCCTGGCGCCCTGACTCTGCGACTCACGCCCCTCATTTCAGCTCTGCCCACAGTGGTTTGCCTCCAGCTCCGGAACCCTCACAGCCTCCCCCTTCCCCAGCCGGACGCAGCCGGCCTCTGAGCCTTTGCTCCCGCTCCGATCCTGGACGGACAGGGGAGGACCCGAATGAGGAGGGCGAGCTTGGCTGGTCAGAGCGGGCCCCCTTCCCTGCATCCAACCCTTGGAATCCCGGGTCCAGGGCAGCTCCCCGGCCAGCAGCACAGGCTGTGGAGTGTGACTGGTCCGGGCTTGAACCTCTACCCTGCCACTTACGGCCATGTGACCTTGGGCGAGTCATTTTACCTCTTAAAGTCTCGGTGTGCTCATCTTTAAAATGGGCACGTGCAGTGCCCTCCCCCCCGCCCCCCCATGGCATTGCTCTGTAGATTAAATGGGAGGCTGACTGACACCCCTTCAGATGAAGCGGCTGTCACCTGTCGCCACCCAGAAGTGTCCCAGGCTCGGTCCGGCACTGCTTACCCGCCCTGCACACCCATCTTCTGCACTCCATCCAGCCTCCTACTCCCCGGGTCTCCTGGCCCCTGACTTCTTGACACACCTTTGGTTTGCACAGAGAGGTTAAGTAACTTGCCCAAGGTCACATAGCCAGGGAGCCACAGAACTTGAATGGAAACGGTGACACCCTGCCTCCAGGGTCCCTGTTCTTCCTCAGGACCCTCTCCCGCCCCTCCCATCGTGAGCTCTGCTCTGGAGCTGTTGTGTTTGAGAGGCCTGGGCGCCAACTGATTGGAGATGTGGGCAGGTGGACTGATGGGGGATGGCTGCCTTCAGCACGTTGAAAGGGCTTAAGGCCACAGAGGGACCTCCCGCCCAGGAGGAAGCGGGCGGAACATGTGAGGAGACGGTGTGGAGGAAGGGCCAGGCCTGCCCAGCCCAGACGGCTTCCACCGAGGTTTATTGATCCACCAGGGCACCCAGCACATGCTCCCCTCTGCTGTCTCGCCGGTGACATTCCACTCGTCCTCACCACCCTGCAGAAATGTCCCCTCCTGCACCCTCCGGATGCTTGGCCAGCACCGTCTCTGGGCTCTGCCAGCCTCAGAACCTGAGCTCTGAACCTGAGCGCACGGGCTCTGGCTCTCAGCATACCCCTAGCTCCTCAAGGACTGGGCCTGGCCCAGGCCATCCCTCTGTCCCCGGCATGCCCAGCCCCGGCTGGACCCGAGCAGGTGGCACGGAGGGACGTTCACTCAACCGGTTTCCCCCACGGGCCCTGGAGGCCAGCGAGTTGGAGGCCAGAGCTCGGAGGCGGTGAGATGATGTAGGCACGTCTCCGGCACAGAGGCCCCCGGAATGAGGACACCTCGGCCCGTAGGGCAGGTGCCTCTGACCATACAACTGCTCACACTGGCTCATACCGACTCGAGCCCACACTGTCTGAGTCAAGATGTCCCTGCCCCCGTTGCCTCCCTCTTTGGGACCTGCCTCCCAGGTCTGGGCCGTGGTCCCCGAAGTGTCAGCTTGAGCCTTGGGCTGCTGTCGGCACTGGGAGCCAGGCACACGGGCTGGGAGCCTCCCCGGGGGCTGTCCTCACCTCGGGGAGCCGGAAGCCCGCGTGGATGTGCCATCCATCCAGGTCTGTGGAGTGCCTACTCTGTGCCAGGCGCTGTTCCAGGTACTGGGGGTCCAGCTGCGCATGAGACAGGCGGGGCCCCTTCTCTCCTGGAGTCATAGTCTGGGATGTGAAAGGGGGTGCTGGGCTGAAGCTGGTGTACCCCTCAGGGCTTTTCCAGAGGCCAGGCGGGGAGCCAGACAAGGGTAAGGGGGGAGCCTCAGTTACAGACGGTGGCCGGGACAGGTAGCAAATTGCAGGGTCCATCCCTCAGGCAGCTCCTATGCCTCATGGGCAGGTCCACAACTGGTGAATTATGTCCACATCTCAGCCCCAGGCTCCTGTCACCAGCAGGGGAATCTCAATCCATGTGGCCGACTTAGGGAGGAGGGACCAAGCCGAGGGCACAAAATCGTGGAGGGCTGAGCAGCAGAGACCAGTGCCAGGAGGCAGGACCCCGCGCCCCGCCGATCGACCACCGAAGAGCTATGTGTATCAACTGTCTACCGATGTGTAACAAATTATCCTAACGCTCAGCAGCCAAAACCAACAAACGTGTGTTCCCTCCCACTGGGTACGAGGGTCCGGAATCTGGCACCGGGCCGGGATCGTCTTTCAAGCTCCCTCACGTGGCTGTTGGCCGGAGCCCCGGGTCCTCGTCACGTGGCCGTCTCTGTCCAGCACCTCCGAGGGCTTCCGGCCACCCAGCCCGACCCTGGTGTAGGAGGGGGTGACGCAGGGCGCGGACCCAGCTGCGGGGGGGGAGGGGGGGGCCACGGGAGCCTCGGGGGTGGTCTCGGGCAGACCCTTCGCCTCTCTGAGCCTGGAGTTCTGCAAACAGGTGCAAACAGGGTGACGTTCCCCAGCTCGCAAAACATACCCCACTAGACTGCGAGCCCCCTGAGGGCGGGCCTGCGTCTTTTCTAACTCGGAGGCCCGGCCTGTGGTCGCTTGAAGGCACGCTGAGTGTCACTCCCCTGCTTACGTCCTTTTCTTTGTTTGTTTGTTTTTGAGTAGGCTCCACGCCCCAGGTGGGGCTTGAACTCACAACCCGCAGATCTTGAGTCGGATGCTCTGCCCACTGAGCCACCCCTGCCCTGCTGAAGCCCTTTCGACGGGTTCTGCAGCACCCCAGGGCAGAGCCCAAACGCATCTGCCTCACGTGCAGAGCCCAGGACCTGCTTCTACTTCCGGCCTCGTATCCTGGGCCCTGCACCCGCGCCCTGTGACCTCGCGGCCCTCCAGAAGCGAGGACGTTCTTCAGCCGCCTGATCTCCCTCACATCCTTTCAAGCCCAGCTCACACATCACCTCTCCTGTCACTCCGGGCAGCTCCTCCAGACCCGGGGTCCCGCAGCCGCCCCTTCCCGGAGAACCCTCCCCCTTCCTCTAACTGCCTGGCCCTCGGTCTCCCCCACACCCCGGGACGGCTCAAGATGGCGGGTGGCTCATCTCTGGGGCCCCGGTGGCCACCACGGTGAATGCTCACCAAGGTCCGTGGTCATGCAGACGGTGGTTTGGTTTCAGAAGTGGTGGGGCTCGAACCCTTGGACGGCTGAGAGGAGTCAAAGGCTCCCCCCGGGCGGCTCTGCTCACCGCTGCCCTCCCCAGCCCGCTGCTGCTCATTAGGGAGCGGCCTGGGCCCCCTCTGCAGAGACAGCTGAGAGGCTGAATAATTTATAAGCCTCGTACCATGGAGCGCGGGTGAAATATTTCAGCAGAGCTGAGACCATTCATCAAAGTTGGCATCACGCAGGGCTGCCCTTTCCTCGCCGGGGCGCCACCAAGGGAGTCGGCCTTTCTTAAAAATAGAAGCGTCATTATCAGCGCTCCCTCCACCAGGCAGCCAAAGAGGTCGCTCTCAAATGCAAATCCCGTCCTCTGGCTGGGACCCAAAGGGACCCAGAATCCCTTCTGTTGCTTCTCGGGGGTCAGGCTTCTCCTCGCTGGGTCTCCAGGACCGAGCCCCCCGCCGGCCCCCCGGGGCCCCGGCCCTGCCGGTGGCTTCTCTCTGCCTTCCCCGGGGAAAGCGACATTGGAAGGGACATCGTCAGGACCTAACTCGAAGAAGAGGGCAGCAAAGAGCGTTTCGAGCAGAGGAGACGGCCGGGCTCGGGCCCTGAAGCAGGCGGGAGTCCGATCGGTGGAAAGCGTGACTTCCCCCTGAGCCCCCGGGAAGGCCACACCCCTGACGCACCTGCCCCGCGCTGGGGTCGCGGGCCTGCACGTCCCGGGGAAGCCCCGGCTTGCCGTCCCTCCGCCACGGTGGCCACGGAGAACAGCTGTGGAAGACGGCAGGGCCCTGGGTCCCGAGTCACCGAACGGAGGACATCGCCCAGGAGAGCTACGAGCGTGCACTGAACCTTTCCTGAGAAAAACAATCACGTGAACCGTTGAAGCCGCTGAACTCACTTGTTCCCGCGGCTTCTCCCAGACGGACCGACTCAGTGAACGAGTAACAGCGGATTTCCAGTGTGTCCTCTGTCAGCCGCGAGGAAGCCTGGGCGGGGGAAGTCCCAGCCTTGCTCTGCGTTTGGCTGTCAGCTAAGGCCACGATAATTAGGGCCCTCGGAGGGGAGCAGTGACTTCCAGATAGCATTTCTGGAAGCCCCTGTGTTGGACAGGGAGTTGGGTAAGGCTGCCGGGGGAAGAGGGGGGCCCCTGGGGGAGGGAGAAGTTTGCGCAAGACCCCGAAACAACCAGAAAACCTCCTCCCTTCGTCCGCTGAGGTGATGGGACCCCGAACAAAGTCTCGCTTGGAAAATTGGTCCTGGTGCTTAAAGCATAAATCTAGAAACTTAAAAGCCAGCCTTGTCCAGCGCTGTCCCATCCCAGACGTGTGTGGGCTGTTGTCCCTCGAGGTATCGCTCTCCCACATTGAGATGTCAGGTCTAAAGTACGCATTCAGATTTTGAAGCCTCCCTACGCAATCAATCAATCAATCAATGCTTCTGGAATGTCTCCTTAATTACTCATATCGATTACATGTTGTAACAACGTGTCAGACATATGGAGTGAAATGAAGTGTATTCTCAAAATACCTCACCTACGTCTTTTTTACTTTTCAGATGTGGTTACCAGGGAATTTTAAACCTCGTGCGTGGCTCACGTCACACTTCCGTTGGGCGGAGTTGAGTCCAACCGCGTAATTTCACGGGCGGGAAAGTGGAGCCCAGAGAGGTCAATGAGCTTGCCCGAGGTCACTCCGAGGCACGTGGGTCTTGAGTCGTGACCCTGAGATGAGCTGCCTCAGGAGGGTGTCAAGAAAATCCAGCGTGCCACCCAGAGAGGAAACCAAACATCTGAGGGGGCGCGGTCTTCTGCCCGCGTTAACAGCCACGGAGGCGGGGGGCCGCGCGGGCATCCCAGCCCACGGACGGGGCCAGCAAAGGGCTCGTATACAGGAAGGAGAGCAGTAGAGACGGTCAAAGGGGAGGGGCCCGGGCCTCAGGGCAGAGAGAGCCTGGCTGCACCCGCCCCTGCTTTCCTCCTCTCTCAGGGTCACAACGACAGTGGGAACCGGAGGAGGCAGAGGGGCCCAGCTGCTGGGCCTCCCGTCTCTGCTCCTCCCTGTCAAGGTCAGCGAACGAAGGCTCAGGGACGACTCACCAAGTCCCCACCAGGACTCGGCGGGATTGTGTCCGTCACAGGTCCGGTCAGGATGCCCAGCTCCCGTGGTCAGGAAAGCAGAGACCCCTGCTGGCTCCTAAAATGTGCAGCTGAAGCTATAGGACGGTGCAGATGCTCTCACTGATGCTGGTAGCACCTGTCTCTCCCCCCTCCCAGCTCTGGGCCCCTGTGTCTGGGGGCTTCCCCTCCCCATGACCCTCCCGCCTCCGCACCCAGCCCTTCCCGGGGCCAAGACCATCAGGACAGATGTTTGTGTGTCACTCAAGAAGGGACTGTGAAGCAGGGAATCATTTTAAAACGTTTTTTAATGTTTATGTATTTTTGAGAAACAGAGCGCGAGTGGGGGAGGGGCAGAGGGAGACCCGGAATCCGAAGCGGGCTCCGAGCCGTCAGCACAGAGCCCGACGCGGGGCCTGAACCCACGAACCCCGAGATCGTGACCTGAACTGAAGTCCGACGTTTAGCCGACCGAGCCCCCCAGGCGCCCCCCAATTCTCTACTTTAAAATGGCTAATGGTGTGCTGTAGGAATCGGACCTCAATTTTTTTCAAGGAACGAACAGAACACGTACCTTAAACGTTGCATTTCAAGTTGAAAATGTCCGATTGAACGTTCTTGGGAGGCGGAGACTTTCCTCTGGCAACGGGCTGGCATTTCTTCAAGTGCCTGTCTTTCCAGCTTAAGGTTTCTCCCCAAGCAAAAAACGAAGATAGACTGCCCCTCCCCACCCCCGCCGCCCCCAAGCAGTCCAGTGCAGAGAACCTTCCGGACTTTACATCCCCCTGTGGCAGCCCTATTTGTTTGTTCTACTTTTACTGAGTCTTCAAATACTGGGGTTTCTTTCCCAGCGAATCAAACTCTCTTTCCTCACGTGGGGTCGCTCAACGGCGACCAGGACAACTGCTATGAGCAGGTTTGGAAGGGGACGTGGGATGAGCGGGCTGCCAGGCCAGCCGCGTGCCTCACGCGGAAAAGAGCGTGCATGCGTGGGGGCCTGGAGGGTCAGCTCCGTGGACGTGGGTCGAGAAAACTCCTGCCATAGCCGCTCACGGGCATCTGCTGAAACCCCGGCGGGCGGTGTCCAAGCAAGGAAGACGTGTATTTTTCGGATTTAACGAGGACTCGGAATCCATCTGAGGCTGACGCTGTTGATAGAACGTGTCCAACTCTGTCTTTGTTTATCGGCTGCATTTGCACGAAATTTAAGGAGTCAGATGGTTCTGTCGGCGGCTTCCCCAAAACAACAGACTGCCCCTCCCCTGCTTCCCCTCCCTCCCTGTCCCCCTTCCCAAGGGCAAACCATTTCAGTTGTTTCTAGCTTATTGTTTCGGTCGTTAGCATGGTGTCTCTAAATACCCTACTTGTTTTGATGACTTGGGGGGTTTTGGCTTCCTTCTGGTTTTGGGGTCTGGGCATTATCTCTTGGCTGTGCACTACGGGAGAGGGGGACATAGCTTTCCTTCGCCTCCAGGAGACCACACGCCAACCTCACCGCCCTGTTACGGCTATTTCATGCTTTGATCAGCAGTGAGGGTTTCCACAAGAGTGCCTGTGAAATGTTACAGACAGTCAGCTGCGGAGCGAACTGCGATTACGTCGCCTTCCCTACCCGAATTGTGTTTCCCTAGAGCTAAGATTAGTCGATGTATTTGTTTTAT
Source organism: Leopardus geoffroyi (assembly GCF_018350155.1). Lineage (NCBI taxonomy): Eukaryota > Metazoa > Chordata > Mammalia > Carnivora > Felidae > Leopardus > Leopardus geoffroyi. The sequence continues at coordinate 137,783,814 of NC_059341.1, forward strand.
ACCTGGTCAGTCTCTGAGTTCTCGTCACCAACTTAGCCACCAACTCCTTACCGATATTGTCTACACCCCACGCTCTCTCCCGGAGCCTCTGCGACCTGCTCGTGTCTGGCCCGTTGGTTCACAGCGCCTCGCACAGAGCTGGTGTGCTGGACACGCCTTCTCCCCTTCCCTGTGTTGGGTCCTCTGGGTCCTATATCCCATATCTTCCTGCTGTCTTGATGTTTCTCTCTCATTTTGGTGTGAGGGAACGTATCCTTCAGTGGTTTCACGAGAGAGAGCCCGTAGAAGATAGGTGTTTGCCGTGCCGCACAACCGGGAAGGCCTTTACATCGTACTTGAGGGATAGTTTGGCTGGGTATAGCAGGCAGACATCATGGAAGAAAAGAAGCCATGGCAAGTGCTGTGACGAAGGGGGCCTTGCATCTCAGAGGAAGGTTGGGAGAGAGACATTCGGGAAGAAGGAGGTTGGAGACTCAGTAGGTCGGAGCTTGTGGGGAATCACCGAAGCCAGGCACAGCTAGCGGCCATGGCGGGAGCACCCAGGGAGAGCCACTGGAGAGTTCTGTGGGCAGCCGCTGCCTGCGAGGCACAGCCACCTCTGCGGGAGGGGGCCGGGCCACGGCTGGCCAGCAGGGTCCATGGCAGAGGACAAGTCGAATGTGGAGCGAGGGAAGACGAGGACAAACTGAGACCCGCTGGGCCCCTTTGCCCCTGCAGGTCTGTGTCTGACTAGGAAGGTTCGGAGAAGATGGCTCCCGCTTTGCTCCCTCCCGACAGCCTTTGCTCTGTGGAAGCAATGTGCTCTCGGAATCTCACGTCCCTCGACCAGCAGAGCCCAATGGTGCAGAAGCAGCAAAAAAAATTACCTTCTTTTCCAGATTTATTGAGGGATAACTGAAGTAAAACTGAGTATATTTAAGGTGTACAACATGCCATTTGATACACGCACATCATGAAATGACGGCCACAATCAGGTTGACTAGTGCATCAATCACCTCACATAGTTGCCTGTGTGTGTGTGTGTGTGTGTGTGTGTGTGTGGTGACATCGATTGGTCACCAGAAACCTTGTCTTCCACAGGCACTCGATCCAGGGGACTCTGGGTAATGATTTAAGTGACTATGTTCCCACCATATGCAAAAGAGGAAAGGTCTCCAATTTGCCGTTCATGAGTGGCAGGGTCATCAACGCCTTTAAATCTGGCCAGATCAGGGGCGCCCGGGCGGCTCAGTCGGTTGAGCGTCCGACTTCAGCCAGGTCACGATCTCGCGGTCCGTGAGGGTCCGTGAGTTCGAGCCCCGCGTCGGGCTCTGTGCTGATGGCTCAGGGCCTGGAGCCCGCTTCGGATTCTGTGTCTCCCTCTGTCTCTGTCCCGCTCGTGCTCTCTTTCCGTCTCTCAAAAATAATAAATGAACGTTCAAAGCAATGTTAATGAAAATAAATAAATAAGTAGTAGCATGCTATTCAAGCATAAAAGAAGCAAACTACAGACACGTGTGACGACGTGGGGACCCACAGTCCTCGCGCTTCGGGGAAGAAGCCTGGCGAACGTGAGTACGTGCTGGGTGATTCCATTTACATGAACTTCCGGAACAGACGGAACTTACCGCTGGCCGTAGAAATCCAAACAGGGTCTGCCTGGGCGGAGCTAGGCCTGACGGGGCTGGAAGAGGCTCTCCTGGTCGAGGGGAACGTTTGACCCCTCGAGACAGGCATGTGGTACATGGGCGTCTATATTTGTCAAAACTCATCAAACTGGGCTTTTGAGATCTGTGTACTTCCCTGAATATACACCTCATTCTTATTTTATTTTTTTGAGTTTTTTAAAACTTTTTACAATGTGTTTATTTTGAGAGAGAGAGAGCGTGAGCGGAGGAGGGGCAGAGAGAGAGAGAGACACACACACAGGATCCGAAGCGGGTTCCAGGCTCTGAGCTGTCAGCACAGCGCCCGACGCAGGGCTCGAACTCACGGACCCGCGAGATCGTGACCTGAGCCGAAGCTGGACGCTTAACCGACGGAGCCCCCCAGGTGCTCCAAACGTGCATCTCATTTTTAAACAAGGAAAAGCGGATTAGAAGCCCTAAGCCCTTAGCTAATGTTTGCCGACTGAGGTTTTCATCGGCTGGGCTCCTTGGGGACCATCCAGGTTCAGAGTGTTGGGTCTTTCCCCTTGGAAAGGTCAGGTTCCCGGAAATGATCTCTGACCTCTTGCCCACGGAAGACCCGATCTGTCTGCCAGTTTTCCAGCAGCTGCAGCGAGAGGAAAACGACCAGGTGTCTTAATATTGAGTATGTCGCCCTCGTGTCCCTGAGGTCCCCCGTGCTCACGTGTTCCTGGTACCCCCAGCGCCTCACCCTTGCTAAGGTCTGAATATTCATTCTCCCCCAAATTCATACGGTGGCATCCTAATGCCCAAAGTGAGGGTCACAGGGGGCGGGACCTTCGGGACATGCTTAGGTCATGAGGGTGGAACCCTGATGAACGGCATTAGTGTCCCTGTAAAAGAGACCCCAGAGAGCCCCCTCCTCCCTCCCACCGCGTGAGGACACGGCTAGAAGCTACCAGCTGCGGAGCAGGAGGAGGGCTCTCACCGGAGCACGACCATGCCGGCACCTCGATCTGGGACTTAGCAGCTTCCAGAACCGCGAGAAATAAATTCCTGCCATTTACCAGCCGCGCAGGCCGGGTGTTTTGGACTAGCAGCCCGAACAAATAAAGACGGTCCTCTCCCGAGAATAAAACTCGGGTTTTCTGCGGAGCTCAGGAAGGGGCAATCGCCCGGCCGAGCGAGCACGGGAGGGAGACCGGAGGCTCGTGTTCCCAACAACCCTCCTGCCCCGCCCACATCCGGAAGCAAGTGGGGCCACCAATTTCTGAGCCCTGTGCCGCTCCTTAGCTTTCCACGCCGCCCGCTGAGGTTCCGCCGACTCAGCCCCGCCTGGGGGGCCACGGTTCGTCTGCAAGGTTTCCAGCTTCCAAAAACACTGCTTTGGCGTCCCCTCCTTTTCTCTTGGTACCCGAGAGTGATGCCTCTCGGGTGACCTGTACCATCATTTTGTGAGGTTTCACCAGCCTTTGCCCTGTTCTGCCCTCGGGTTTTATCCTCATGGTTGCAACGTGGCTGCTTCTGCTCCGGACATCCGATCCGCATCCCAAGTAGGCTGCGCCCAGCCCCTTCCCCAGGAAAGCAAACCAGCGCTCTTCCTCTCACATCACATCCGGAGCTCCTAGGGGCTCCGGAGCCTGATAACGTCTCCTGTTAGGTGGGTGCATCGCCGCTCCCACAAAACGGGTTCTGTTTAAGGTGGAAAATGGCTATTTCCACATCCCGCTTGGGCCGCGTGCCCATTCCCGAGTCGGGCGCTGAGGCTGGAGGGAATGGAACATATGAGGCTGGCTGGCCCGGGTCGTACGTCCTGTCCCCCACAGCGCCGTGGTGCGGGGATCCGCGCGGCGCTTTGCGGAGGGGGTGCTGGTTCCCCCACAGGAAATGAGGCGCCTGCCCCAAAGCCAGGGGAGGGTTCCTGGGCCCGCAGTCATGCGGGAACCAGCGTCCGGCCCGGCGTCCCATCCGCTCCCCAGTCCCATCCTATCTAGGACTCCGTCCGGCCCCTGCCCAGGCCTGGGGTGGGGGGCTGCGAGGGGAGCCTCCTGGAACAGTGACCCCGGACCCCTGAGCCGATGATCTCACCCGTTTCCGAAGGAGGCACCGCTCCCGAGTGTCGGCTGAGATGCTAACAATAACCAGGCGTGGTGCCGGCCTGATTACAGACGCTAAAAATAGCAGCTCGTTCCAAAGCTCATCAGGGGAGGACAGGGCAGTGAGCGCAGGCCTGCCGGAGCGGGGAGCGGGGAGGCACCGAGAAGGTCTGGAAGCCTGAGCCTCAGGACGGCCGTGGCCACGCAGGAGCAGTAGGCGTGCCGAGGGCCATCCCCCTGCCGGAGACGCCCGCGGGCACCGGCTGCCACCCGCAGGCTGCCGGGCAGGCCCGTTGGCTCCCTCTCCCCCGCGGCAGGAGGCGCTGCTCCTTGGAGTTCGGCCCGCCCAGGGATGCAGGAAAAGTCCCACGTCCCCCGGTGCTTACACGTGAGAAGACGGCGCCCCTGCCATCCTGGAACGCCCTGCCGAGGTTCGGCCCACGCTCCAGAGCCAGCCGGCCTGGGATCAGGTCCCACCTCTGCCCTGATTGGCTGGTGACCTTCAGCAGGTGCATGCACTCTCCGGCCCCGGGGCCCTCTTCTGTTAAACGGGGACACTGGGGCGTCTCCTCCTGGGGTCAGTGTGCAGGCTGAGTGATGTAACTCCCTGGGGAGTTTGGACCGGAGCCTGGCAGGTAGGGAGGGCTGTGTCTGGGCCAGCTATGACCGTCACCATTCACACCCAGGGCCCACGGCCACACAGCAGGAAGCGTGGGGCAGGATTTGGACGCAGGCCTCCCCACGCCCGGAGTCCGGGCACTTCCCCGTGGCCCAGCCGCCGGGTCTGGAGCTGGAAGTGATCCCGACAGGGGGCCACAAGGAGCCCTGGGTGGGGGTCCACAGCCTTGGCTTCCAGCCTGGAGCCCCCCCGGTGCAGGGACCAAGGCCTTGGGTGTTCGCGGCCTTCAACTTCAACCCTGCACCCAGCCACCGTGGGGAGCCTCACTTCCAGGGATCGGGAGACCCAGAGGCATCTCCACAAGGGTCTGCACGGTTGCAAAAGGCAAGGCTGTCACAGGAAGCAGGGTCCCGGGGAGAGGGCGTGTGGCCTCACCGGGGCGCTCACTACGGCCCCAAGTCAGCGCCGGGCACATCTGAGCACAAGCCCCCGTGGAGGCAGTTGTCGCTGACTGCGTGCCCGGCTGGGGTGCAGCTGCAGGGGTGACACAGGGGGCCTCAGCGAGCTTCCTTTCCGGCCACAGCGCCGACGTCCCCAGCGCCTGGGTCCCCGGCCCGGCACACAGCAGGGCCCCTCCGAGCACGGAACGATCAAATGCCAGCTACCAACAGGACAGGACTCAGGGTGCCCACTCACTCTCACGTCCCGTCCCCGCCACGGCCCTCCGAGGACAGTCCCACCGCCCCTCCCCGGATGTGAGACACGAGGCTGGAGAGGCCGCCTGGCCCTGGCGAGTTAGAGGGGGAGCCAGGGGCCGAAACTGACCTGTCTTCACGTCCCTGTGCCCACTATGCCCACTGCCCGGAACCCAGAGCCTGGGCGCTCACCCGGGGCAGCACTCCCCAGTTTACGAGGCCTTTTTGGCCAGTTCCCATCATCCGTTCCACACAGTGGAAGAACACGTTTCTGGGCAATGTGGGTGCTCAGAGAAGTCAAGCAGCCTGCCCAGGGCCACACAGCAGAACATACCAGGCCAGGCTGGCCCCCAGGTGGGGCTGCCTCCCAGGCTTCTACCCCTGACCCCGCCCAAGGGTCAGGTGTGCGAGCTTTCCGGTCCCGTCCACCAGGGACTGACCACAGAATGATGGCAGAGAGACTTCACCAGACGTAAATGCCCCCGGATGCCCAGCACCCTGTGTGCTTGTCACCGTCTACAGCCGTGTCACAGCGTGGCTGGGACAGGTCAGTGCCCAGCTCAGCAGGAAGTCCCCGACACGGAGCCCGGGGGGGGGGGCTCCCCCTGGAGGTGCTCCCGCAGGGAACAGGGTGTGGGGGCGGGGAGCATTCCTGTGTCAGACGTCGTGGGCCTAGAGCTGGCGTCCAGCTTGGCCTAGAAGAAGCTTATTCACGGAATAGGAAGTCCGGGGGGACCTGGACAACGCTCGGGTGAGCGTCCAACTCCTGATGTCAGCTCAGATCACGATCTCGCGGTTCGTGGGATCGAGCCCCGCATCGGGCTCTGTGCTGACCATGCGGAGCCTGCTTGGGATTTTCTCTCTCTCTCTCTCTCTCTCTCTCTCTCTCTGCCTCTCTCATGCTTGCACACACTCTCTCTCTCAAAAATAAATAAATTAATGGGGCGCCTGGGTGGCGCAGTCGGTTAAGCGTCCGACTTCAGCTCAGGTCACGATCTCGCGGTCCGTGGGTTCGAGCCCCGCGTCGGGCTCTGGGCTGATGGCCCGGAGCCTGGAGCCTGTTTCCGATTCTGTGCCTCCCTCTCTCTCTGCCCCTCCCCCGTCCATGCTCTGTCTCTCTCTGTCCCAAAAATAAATAAACGTGGAAAAAAAAAATTAAAAAAAAAAAATAATAATAAATAAATAAATAAATAAAAAAGAAATAGGTCATCTGAAACGAGGGGAGAGAACCTTTGGGTAGGGATGACCTTCCAGATGGAAGGGACAGTATGACGAGCAGCATAATATTGAGGCTGCCTGGGGTCCGGACACAGTGGGGCTGAGTCACAGACCTGGGCGGAGCCCCAGGCACAGACCTGGGGACCCACGGTTGAGTGTTGAGTAGGCGCAGTGACACAACCAGCTGAATGAGGGCCCCAGAAGGTGTCCGCGTGCTAATCCCTGGGACCCGCGAATCTGTCACTCAGCCCAGCAGGAGGGACTTTGGAGACATTGCAGACAGCAGGCCCCGGGTTAGCTAATCGAAGGCAGCAGCTTACACATTCATTTCAGGGAACCACCGAGGGCACCACGCGTGGCCGGAAGAAATGCCCACCCTTGCCACCCGGGGTCTCTGGTGCGAGTCCCTCGCTGCCCTGCTGTCCGCGCTCCCCCCCCCCCACCCCGCCCAGGCCCGCAATGCCAGGGCCTGGCCACAAAGCGACGTATTTTTTTAATATTTATTCATTTATTTCGAGAGAGAGGCAGACAGCAGGGGAGGGGCAGAGACAGAGGGAGAGAGAATCCCAAGCGGGCTCTGTGCTCTCGGTGCAGAGCCTGATGCAGGGCTCCAGCTCGGGAACCGTGAGATCACGGCCCGAGCTGAAACCGAGAGTCGGACGTTCAACCGACTGAGCCACCTGGGGGCCCCCGAAGTGACTTCTCTTTGTCAGCGAAATCGGGAGGCTCTTGAAGACAGCCTCCGTACCACGTTGTTCCGGCCACGCGGCCTGGCATCTCCGGCAGGGACAGTGGGGACAGCGCTCAGCCGGTGGGGCTGTGCTTACACGGATAGTCAGTCTGCCCAGGGTGGAGGGGAGCCCACTCCTCTTGGTTCAGGGTCACAGCTGCATCAGACCCTGTCCCCGCCCCTTAGGGCGTTCCCGTTTGGGGGCTCACAAGGGAGCCCGGGGAGGGGGCCTCTTTACCTCGCAACCATGAGGGGAACAGACTCGTCCTGACATCCCGAGAATAGAGGGAAAGAGGGAAGAATCCAGCATTGACCCGGCCTTTCCTGTACCACCTGTTAACCAAAGAGTGAGATGGTGGGGGGGGGGGGCGGCCTCCCTGTAAAATGACTCCGGGTAACAAATGAAAATGGCATGATAGGACCAGACCGTCCCGGCTCTGTGGCCTCTGGGCGATCAGTGCACGCAGGTGCTCCCTGAGCCCCAACACCATCACCGGCAAAAGACGGGGGACGGCCAGCCGTCACCGCGTCTTGATGCAAGACGACGATTGCCAGCCGAGCGAGCAGGAGACCGAGGACAGAGGAGGACGCTGAACCAGGCACGTGCCGTCGGCCAGCTGCGGGCGACGGGCAGGTCCACGGTCGAGCGGCCTCCGCCCCTCAACGGACACGTTAAGGAAAAGAAGGGAGGGAGACTCCTGCGCCTCAAGGGACTTTTAAAGGGTGATGGCTTCTCCTTGGCTGATGAGGCCACAGAGAAACACAAGCGAGTGATCGCTATGGAAGTCAGAACGGGGACCCTCGGCGGGGGAGGGACAGGGGGCACGGGGCACACGGGGGGGCCTCTGGGGCGGCTGGTAAGGTCTGAACTCTCGGCCTGGGAGATTGTTAAGCCATCACTCCTGAAGCTACACGGTTTTTGTGTGTGTTTTTCTATATCTGTGTTTCGTTTTACAACTCAAAGGCTTTTAGGGGCCCTGGCCCAGACGTGGGGCTGGGGGGAGCCTCGAAGAGCCCAGGGGCCCAGTGGACCCCAGGTTCTGACCGAGACAGCAGGGCTGTGAGGACTGTGGCACCTTAGGCTCACGTCCCACATCTGTCCCCCTCAGGAGCTTCCCCAAACCAAGCCACAGCGCCCCCTGTGACTCAGCCCGGCCCACAGCGTAATCAGGAGGCACGGAGCCTTTGTGGGCTGACTTTCTCCTCCCGGCTTCGGGGCTCGGGAAGCAAAGCACCGAATCCCCCGTGTGAAATCTCTCTCCTCCCGAAGCAAGTGGTTTCTGTTTTCCTGACTGAACCCTGACAGAGACACCTCCTGAAGGCATTTGTTGTAATGAACCTGGGGTTCCAATAACCCCAATCATGGCGACTGTCGTTATTTAATTAGCACCGAGGGTGTGCCATCGGACCCTCACAGGACCATGAGGGACTCCCTCGTCAGGCCAGTGTTCCGAAGAGGAGCCTGAAGTTCAGAGTGGGGCAGCAAGGGCCAGGTCCAAAATCGGCACCTGATCATGTCTGGCCATCCACGCCACATGGACCCTCAGCGGTTGGGTGACCCTGTACCAGACGGCCTCTCTGGCCTGTCTGTGGCCATTCTATCCACACCCTGTCCCCTCTGGCCCCCTACTCTGCACTTCCCTTCTCCAGACCCTCCCCAGAAGGGTCCCTGGATGTCCCTTTCTGCCTGCCTGTCACCTCCTCTGGGAAGCCGTGCCTGATTACTCCCCAGTGGAGTAATCCTCCCCCAGCTACACGGGCGGCCGTCTCCCCACCAGCCTGTGCTGCCCTCGAGGCCGGGCCTGACCATGTCGGCGTCCTCAGTGCCCAGCCCAGGGTCTACACTGCCGGACTCCCAGCCTCAGATAGCAATCACAAAAGCCCTCCGTTGGCACATGACAAAGCCAAGGCCAGAGAGGGGAAGCAACGTGCCCAGGGTCACGCAGCAAATAAAAGGCAGGACTAGGACTCGAGCCCAGGCTGCCCGCCCTCTGAGTCTTACCTCACACCGTACAGCTCCCAGAGGCAGCAAAGGAGGCGAGAGCAGGGAGGCCAGCCCGAGGAGGCTCTCAGCTCTACGGAGGCTGCCCCCTACCCTTCCCCCCGGAAGAATAACAAGGCCCAAACGGGATCGGCTCTGAAAAGGCAAAGTCACAAATAAAGAACAGCTTCGAGCTGACGACTGACACCGTCAGCTTCATTGCCATCTGTCACAAAGGCCCCCACAAAGACAATCCACGCCCAGCACACCTCCCCAGGGGGAGCTCGTTCCGAGCTGAGACGTGAGGCTGCTGGCCCTTGAAAGTAACGAGGGACCTCGACTCACTCGGCCCCAAGCCGGGAACCCCGGGCTGGGGATTCCAGGCAGACCTCAGGGCCAGGCAGCCACGCGTCACAGCCCGGGGGCCTCCGAGCCCGCCACGGGGACGACACACGGTGTGGGGCAAAGCACTCAGACCTCCAAACAGGACCCCCGCCCGCGGGCACTCAGAGGACCCAGCCCCAACTCAATTTTTTTTTTTAATTTTTTGATGTTTGCTTATTTTTTTTTTTTATTTTTTTTTTCAACGTTTATTTATTTTTGGGACAGAGAGACACAGAGCATGAACGGGGGAGGGGCAGAGAGAGAGGGAGACACAGAATCGGAAACAGGCTCCAGGCTCTGAGCCATCAGCCCAGAGCCTGACGTGGGGCTCGAACTCATGGACCGCGAGATCGTGACCTGGCCGAAGTCGGACGCTTAACCGACTGCGCCACCCAGGCGCCCGATGTTTGCTTATTTTTGAGAGAGCATGAGCAGGGGAGGGGCAGAGAGAGAGGGAGTCACGGAATCCGAAGCAGGCTCCGGGCTTCGAGCTGTGAGCGCACAGCCCAGCAGTGGGGCTCGAACTCACGAACTGCGAGATCGTGACCTGAGCTGAAGTCGGACGCTTAACCTACCGAGCCACCCGGGCGCCTCCCTCCCAGGCTGAACAGGGCACATTGCCGTGGCCGTGGAAGGGGTGCAGAGAGCACGTGGGAGGGTACGCCGCCTCCCGAGTCCTGGGCTCAGCCCAGGCACCTGGTCGTTTCCGCCCTATCCCACAGGGCCACAGGGCCACGCTCACGGTTGGAGTGGGCGGGCCACCCACCCACCGTGGGAGGGCACCGCAAAGCTACCCGACGAAGAGGGGTCATCACATGACTACAGTCTCCCAGCAGTGCTGGGGGATGGGGGTGGGGGGGCCAGGAGGATTAAGGGACTGGGGGTGTGAAAACACCTTGCAAACAAGCCACAGGAGGGCCTCCTGTTCCGGTCCCCTAGAGTGTCCCAGACTTCAGCCTCTGGCCCTCCAGGCTAGCCCTCATAGGAACATCTGCCTGCTTGTTCTAGAGAGCGATTCTGAGCTCGCCACTCCCCTATCTGAAGCTCATCCATGGCTCCCCGCTGCCCGCAGGGACTCTGCGACCTGGCCTGGGCTTGCCAGTCAGACCCCAACCCTCCTTCTTTAAACTTCCCCTTAGAATGACGACAGCAGCATGTGGCTTACGCCCTGTCCTGCCCCAGCACCTTTGCACACGTCCTCGGCCTGGAACATTTGCCCTTTGCTATTTCTTCACCCGCTGCTCAGTCCCTGGGCAGCCTCCCTTGTCCTCCATCTGGGCTCCCACGGCCCCGGGGCCCCCGGTCTCCAGCACTGGCCGCCCCGTGAGGTTCCTCCCCCTGAATCCTGAAGACCAGAACTTTCCAGATTCATTTCCCAGGTCCAGTTGCCCTGCACGGCGTGGCTGGCATATGGTTGGTGCCTAATAAATGTTAGTTCCTGTCTCTTTGCTCCCGTTTGCTCTTTCGTCACGAAAGGACGGCGTCACGAGGCTGAGAGGCAGGAGGAGGCTTAGCGATGACCTGGTCCTCCCCCACCACCCGCAGTAGGGAAACTGAGGCTCGGAGAAGAAAAGGCGCTCGCCTAGGGACACGCGGCAAAACTGTTCCTTCACTCATTCACTCATTCAACAATTTTTTATTAAACGCCTGCTGTTTGCACTGGGCACGGGCTGCATCTCCCGGTGCCACAGCATTTCCCCTTCACACGGAGCCTGGGCAGAGGGCTGGGGGCTGAGGCGGGGGGGGGATGCCCCCGAGTGTCCCACTTGGTCTTTGCCACCCGAGGGAGGCAGGGTCGGCTGCGAACACAGAGGCGGAGAGAGGCCACGGGATCTGCCTCAGCCACACAGCTATGAGTAAACCACAGGACTGGGACCGGCCCCTCCCACCTCCTCCGGCCACCCTGGGGAGTACGCATGCCTGGGGGCTCCGAGTCAGGCCAGGGTCAAAGCCACCGCCGCGGTGGGGAGTCCCAAAGGGCGTAGACTGAGAAAGGCCGGAACCCTGATCCGAGGCAGACAAAGCTCTTCGTGACTCGTGACAACCGCCTGTGTTTTTCTCCACTTGTGCCTCTGAATAGCGCCCCATCTCCCGATAGGGGTCTTTGAGGTGGCACAGACACTCCCCAGGGACACCCCGCCCTCCCCCACCGCCGCCGTGGCCCCTCGAGTCTCCGCACCGGGCACAGTCAGATGGGATTAGGATGCTGCGTACGACCACGTGACCCGGGCGTCCCCACGCTGGGCTCTGGGAAGGCCAGGTTTGCTCCTGAGATCCTGGGAGGGCCCCCGAGTAGCACGGGGCTCGCCCAGCCCTGGAGCGCGGGAAGGGCAGAGGGGCACAGGACGTCAGGAAAAGTGAAGCCATTCCAGGGTGGGTCCCCAAGACAACATCTGACAGTGTGGGACAAAGGGACCATCCGTAGGCCCTCCGGTCTTCCCCGATGGTGCCCATCGGGAAACCCCACCAGGGTTCGCTTCGGTGACGGAATGGGGTGTGGAGGGTGCGGAGCAGGAAGGGGCTTGTGAAGCCGCCGCGAGCCGGAGGGGGCAGAGTTCCCGCCTGGATCTGGGGAGAGACGCCCCTCTGCTCTCCCTGGTCCCCAGGAGGCCTGTGCCAGGCCCCGCGCAGCCCTTTCTCCCCAGCGCCCCATCCCGGCCGCGGGCCCAGGGATCTCTGAGCCCCGCCTCGGCAATTTGCCAGATCGTGTGTGCCCCAGCGAGCGGGTGACTGGATCCATTGTTCACAAGTTATCTTTAGACGAGAGCATTTATCAAGTTTAATTAACGTGTCAGGGACTCTGGTGCAAGAGATTGCTCTGGAAGCAGTCCTGATAATACCAATTTTTCTACATTAATGCCAACCCGACCCCGCGCCCTGAGCGGGAAATAGACCGTTAATGCCACCGCCACGTAACCCACAGAGACGGCTTCCCTCCCGAAATCAAATTAAACGTGCGTGGGTGCCCGAGCGGCGGGCCGGAGACCGAGACCCCGGCAGACAGCGAGGCTCTGTGGTCACCCGGCCGACAATCGGGGAAGCATCTGGGCGGCCCTCCGCCCCGGGCTGGGCCGGGCACTGCCCCCTTGGCGTGGAATCGTGCCGCCAGATTGGTATCTGCCTCCCCGGTTTTCCAAAGGTAGAAGCGGGGGCCCAGGAGGCTCCCTGATTCATCCGGGCCACGTGGTTTAGCTGAGCGAGGCCCCGGGACCCTTCACCGCACCCGGCGGTGCCTGGGTCGAGCCCCCAGCAGCGCACGAAGCGGACAGGGCCACTCTCTCGCGCAGCTGACGTTCTGCCGGGGGGACAGACAGGGGGGAGCAGAGGAGGAGGGGAAGTCAGCAGGGAGTGAACAGCACAGGTCCCCGGGCTGAGATCCCGCCCCCCACAGGCCAGCTGTGTGACCTTGGGCGCCTGACTTCACCTCTCTGTGCTTGTGCGTCCTCATCCGGGAAATGGAGGAGAAATGCCTGACTCTCAGGTTTGAGGGGTGAACCACCCGAGACACGCGAGGTCCGCGCGCTGTGCCTGTCCCAGAGCCCTCGGTAGATGGATGCCGCTGTCGTTAGAACCCAGAACGAGTGGCCCGGCCAGCAAGTGACTGCAGGCAGCAGGAGCTGTTGGCACTTCTCTGGGGGTTTCTGTGAATCAGAGCAGGCGGGTTGAAGATAAGATCCCAGAGGGATGCCGTTCGGAGACAGACGTCAGCTCAGTAGAGACAAGGGGACCCCGACAGCGGCCGCACGGCCTATGTGGGAGTGAGCTCCCCGTCCCGGGAGGATGTCAGCCGGGTCCCTTCCGTTAGGCGAGTTCAGAGACCACGGCCTCTGCGCTTCCCAGCTCACACTCTGGACCCAGGAACGTGCTTCAGCCTCCGGCCCTCGGGGAGGACGGGCCAACCCAGAACCTGCCTCCAGGGAGTCGGGGAAGAGAGGAGGCAAAGGCGGTGATAACCCAACAAAATGGCCAACGCTGTTCCTCGAGGCCTGGAGGTCCAGGGAGCACAGAACACCCTCAAAAGGTTGGGACCCAGGTGCCACCAGCCAGACGGTGCAGAACGCAGACTAAGGGGCAGTGGCCCGGGTCCCGCAGCCCAGGCTTCTGACGCGAAACGCCGGCAGGCCCCCCTCCCTGCGAGGGCTTCTCCGTAACTGGGACCTGTGTTTGCTGTCCCCTGGCCGCCACCTCCCCGGGCCTCTCTGTCTGCTGGGAGCTTTTGTCCTGCCCCCCTCGCTGCGGCTCCAAAACACCAGAAGCCGCCGTCTACACCCTGCGGCATCGTCTGTTCTGGGCGTGGCTCCCTTACCGCCAGGTGTGGGAAGTGATGCTCAGGGCCCCTGGGTCTCTATCCCCCAGCTCTAAGCAGAAGGTGCCAGGGCCGACATAAAATCGTATTCAGAGTCCCCGTACGGGCTGGGGGTCTGGCGCACACACACCACCCCCAGCTCAGGGCTCCTCCCTCCCCGACCCCTGCCCTCCAGCAGCGGCCTCCCTGTAGGCCCCGGGGGTTACCCACCTCTGCATTCGGAGGGCACAGTCACCCAGCCGCCGGAAGCATCTGGAACTCAGCCTGAAGTCTGCCAAGAGCACTGGGCAGGGGGCTGGGAGCAGCCTCGCAGGCACTTCGGACACGTCGCTGTCCCTCTCCGGGCATCAGGGTCGCACCTGTAGGACGAGGGTGGAAAGGATGAGCCGGGCCCGTGACTCTCCCGATCTCGGCGTTGCTAAGTAATTGGGCAACTTGAGGGAGCAGATGAGGCGTTCGCTGCGAGGGGGTGGGGACAGTTCGGGGCCTGAATCAACGAAGAGACGAAGGACCAAATTCTTCCTCAAGGCCTTCACCCTCCGCCCTCGCTGACAGCTGGGGTCACCCCTAAGATGCCCTGCGGTGTCCAGCCTGAGCACCCCTGCCGGGTCCCCACGTCCTCCTCGGCTCCCTCCGTCTCTTCCCCACCGCACCGAGCCTGGCTCTGGCCCTCCGTCCCTGCGGGAGATTGATCATCGCGGGAGACGACGCCTCACTTCCGCCGCCCGGAGGCACCACTTAATCAAGGCCACCGGGGCCCCAGATAAATTCTCGTAGCTTCCAGCGCACTGCGTGACGGGCAATTCAAGCTCAGAGGCAGAGGCAGAGGCAGAGGCTAGAATAGTCACGTCCCAGGAGGGGCCTGCACCTCTCAAATCCCCTTACCGGGCCCCCCAAGCCCCTCCTCCAGGCTGCGGCCCAAGCGTCCGGCTAAAGCTCCAGCCGACCACGTCCCCCCAGCCACACGGCACCCTGCAAGGGCTCCCGCTGCGGGTGGCAAGCTCAGCCAGATTAGGTCTGGCTACACAGCAGGACAACCTGAATTGAGAGAAGCTTAAACAAGATGGAAGGGGGAGGGGGAGGGGGAGGCCACACCTCATCCTCCAAAGCTCAGAGGTGGGGTCTCCGGAACCAGCATGACCTCTGGCCACTCACTGGAGACGCTAGTGTTTGTTATTTCTGCTCTCACTTGGCTTACGTCCTCAAGGTGGCCTCTTGACCCAGGGTGGCTGCTGGAGCTCCGGCCATCACATTCTCACCAGACTGGAAGGAAGAGGCAAAGCAGACAGCTCACAAGGGCCACGCCTCCAGCCAAGCCTTTAAACACCAAAGGTCTAGCATTTCCGCTTGTATCTTTGCCACACCTTCATCAGGAGTCCACGCGTATCCACAAAGGGGCCTCGTCAAGGCCGCGCTCCACTCCCACAGGCGATGTGCCCGTCCGAAGCCCTGGTCTTGTTTGGTATTTGGAGAACGGAAGGGTGGATATGTCGGGGCATTCTCAGTTCCTGTCCCGCCCCCTCCCGGGACCCCTCACAGCCAGCTCCCCCCGGCACCATGCAGTCTTGGCGAGGCCCCCTCAGCGCCCTCAGGGGCCCCCGCGAGACCCTAACCCACTTCCCGGTGCAACGTGCCCACCACAATTTGACTTTCCCACCGCTCACTGCCCTTACGGGCACCCGGCCAGGTGCCGTGGCGGGTCCGCCGGGTATGCCTCTGCCCTTGAACCCGGGGTCTGCCTCTGGGGAACCCAAACTGGTCCCCGGTGCTGCCCAGCCAGGCAGCGGGCCAGCCACCTAGCCCCGCCAGGAATGCTGGGACGGGTCCTCCCGGAATCTGTGGCTCATCTGCCCCTTCGGCAACCCGGTCCCCCCTCACTACCTTTACCCACAGAGCCCCTTCCCACGTGTGAACCCGATCAATGAATCACAGAGCCCATTCAAGAAGAGCTGCCACAACCCGGAAAACCGGTAGGGATTTCTCAAGAGAAGGAAGAGAGAGACGTTGTGCGCGGCTGTGCAGGTGGCGCACTGCACAACACCAGGGATATCGTTTACGCGGCCCCATCTTTCACGCGGGGAAATAAGGCTGGGACGAGTCACGTGGTTTTCTCAAAGTCCCGCGGTCGGGAAGGAGCGGACCGGGGTCTGAATCCTGATCTCACACGGGTCCCAAGTTCCCTTCTCCAAACCCCTCCCCACTCCAGCACGCTGCCCACACAAGCGTCGGAGAGCTAGAATTCACGCAGGGTCCTCTTGGTCAGGGGCCACGTGTGCCCCCCACACCCCCCCCCCGACACTTGAAACATCAGCTCTTTGCATATCAGGGACGATGGACTTTCAAGAAATACTGATATAGGGGGCACCCGGGTGGCTCCGTCGGTGGAGCGTCCGACTTCGGCTCAGGTCACGATCTCGCGGTCCGTGGGTTCGAGCCCCGCGTCGGGCTCTGTGCCGACGGCTCGGAGCCTGGAGCCCGTTTCGGATCCTGTGTCTCCCTCTCTCTCTGCCCCTCCCCGACTCCACTCTGTCTCTCTCTCCTTCAGAAATAAATCAACAAAAAAAATTAAAAAAAAAAAAAAAAAAAGAAATGACAGACGTCCTCCAGGACCAAGGTCTTCATGACACAGATGGGGAACCTGGGTGTCCAGAGCCACCGGGGGCTGGGAGGTGGCAGCAGAGAGGAAATTGGAGTCCTGGATCCTGATTCCTCAGCTGCCCTCCCAAGAGTCGTCGAGGAGATGGGGCCTCCCCCAAACTCAGGCCCACAGAATGAGCCCCCGGCTTTGTGCCGCGGCCGAGGACTGGGACGCTCACGGGCATCGGGCCTTCCCGGGTGGCCTCGGCCTCAAACACACAGGGGTGATGATATCCAGGGGCTCCTCGGCAAGGTAAGGCACACCCCGTTGGGGACAGCCTGCTCCGCGATGGCCGGTGACCCCTCTCTGCGGAGGCGGCTCTGGTCGGGGAGGCTCAGGAGAAGGGGAGAACTCGCTCGTGTTCGGGGGGGGCTCCGAACAGACCAGGGGAGCCGAGCTGAAACACGACACGCATCAGAATCCCCCGGAGAACTTGCTGACCCCACCCCAGGGCATCTGCTCCAGGTCTGGGGTGGGCCCTGGGATTCCCACGTCCCGCCTCCCTCTCCACCGCCCGGACCCCCCGCTGCAATTGCCAGGAAGGTTCGGCCACCGGTCCAAGGCCCCAGGCCTTGCTCGGGAAGCGGCGAGAACGGAGTTGAACCTGGATCTTGCACGTTTTCCCATCCACCTTGACTCCCGTGTCTGTTCCGTCCGCGGTCGGCTCTCCCAGGAGATGTAGTCGCTTTCCCTGAGCACCTACTGTGGGCCAGGCACTGCCTCCCACAGCGCGCACCTCGTCCCATGCGACGCGTGTGCCCGACGGCCCCTCCTACGGAAGAGAGTTTGCAGCTGGCGGTTCCTCCTGTTCCGTAGGTGCCGGAATCGGGATTTGAATCCACATGGCCCGGCTCCAAGCCCCGGGCCCTCCCCGCCACCCAGAGCCTTCGGCACAGAGAGCAGGCCCGTTCGCAGAAGGCGCCGTGACCCCGGGCGGGCAGCAGGAGGGACCACGAGGGTAAGTGGGTTGCTGTGGCCTCGTGCGCTGACGGCCGGGGCTGGAGCCCAGGCGCGCCTTCCGTGACCCCAGGGCTTTGTTCTCGCTCCTTTTCGAACAGACTCTCCAGCCGCTGATTTCCTCATTTTTAGCTCGCTTTTCTCGGGTCCTGAGTTAATTATTCCCAGACAGAAAATTACTTCTAACTCTAGAAGTCACTTCGGATGGCAGAGCTCATTATCAGCCTCGGGCACGCGTCCCTGGGAGCGCAAGGGAGACGTGCTCCCGCCGGGGACCGTAATTATGGAGACCCGGGGACAGAGCCACAGCCGGTACCAGCGGCTGGGCCCACAGAGCCAGCGGCCCAGGGGCTCGGGGTCCGGCTCCCATGACCTTCGCCGGCATGACCAGGCGCCCTGAGGGATTGGATCGTGCCCCCCAATAATTCACGCCCACCCAGAACCCCATTTGCAGGTGCGATTCGTTGAGGATCTTGAGATGAAATCGTTCTAGACTCAGGGTCAACGACCAAACCCAATGATGGCGTCCTCATCAGAAGAGGGAGGGACACTGACACAGGCAGGCAGAGACTGGAGTGACGCGGCCACAAGCCCGGGAGCACTGGGGCCACCATAAGCTAGAGAGGCAGGAAGGACCCTCCCCTGGAGCCTCAGAGGGAGCACAGCCCCCCTGCCGACAGCCCGATCCCAGACGTCCGGCCTCCAGACCGTGAGAGAGTAATTTCTTCTCACGGAGTTCCTTCTCTCGGTTCCCCGCCCACCCGCCGGCCTGCGTCCACCTCTCCCCGCTGGGCTACCACCCGAGCCCCTGGGGCGGGCAGCCCTCGGCAGGCTTCTCTTCGCCCTCCGTCCTCCGCCGCCCGCTCTGCTCACATATCCCCACGTCTATCTCCAGCCCGGACTCCGGTGTCCAACCCGCTGGCCAAGCAGAACCAGAAGTCCTCTTGCTTCTTGAACCACATTCCTCGACCTGTTGATGTCAGGCCCTAAGGACGCCCGGTGAACCAGACCCAGGTCCTAGGAGAAAGAGGTCGCAGATATAATTGGGGGGAAGTTTGGAGTCTGGCCGAGCCCTAAATAGCCTTCACGCACCGCCCGCTCCCAAAAGCCTTCCTGCTCCTAGGATGGTGGGGCCTCTCTGAGCTCCACCAGCCCCGGTTCACGCTGAGTCGTGCAGCACCGATGTTCAGGAACAGACAGAACAGGGCTCAAAAGAGTCACGGAGGCCACATTCCCCTGGCTTCCTCCTATGCCCGTCTCAGCAGGCGCCTCCTCATGGTCACATGGTGGCTGCTGTGCCTCCAGACATCACCGCCACAATCCAGGCAGAAAGAGCCAAAGGCTGAAAGTCACAAGCCGTCATCTCCTTGGAAGTCTTTGCCTTTTTATTAGAAGTGTCCCCAGGGAGTTCTGCCCACCTCTCACTGGCCAGCACTAGGTCGCGTGGCCATGTCTAGCTGCAGTGGAAGCGAAGCACTTGAAGGTTTTGCTCTCCAGTCTCTACATCAGAGGAAGGTCAGGGAGAAGCGGGAGAGGGCAGGTCGTTCAAGGCCGTCAGCTCTGGTTCGAGCGTCCCATTGAGGCTCCAGGTGGGGCCACCCCCTCTTCCCACGCACCCTGGGCCCCACTCAGATGCAAGCCACCACCCCCTCTGCCCCGATGCCTGCCTGTTCCTGTTGCTTCTGCCTGGCACCCCTGGCCGTCCGAATCTAGATCGTCACTCACAACCCAGCTGAAAGGCCACTTCCTCCATGAAGCAGTCCCTGATCTCCGCCTCCAGCCCCCAGGAGACCCTGCCCCTCGCCACCTGCACATCTGTCACCCGTTCACCACAACGCTGGAACTGCCCACCGCCCCGGGCCAAGGTCAGGGACTGCGGCCGGCTCAGCTCCGTCCATGGCCCCCTCCCCCGGCCAGCGCTGAGCCGTGCTCAGGCCTGAGTCAGAATCGGAACCTGCGGCAGTTTCCCTCCCTCCCCGTCCCGAAGCTCAACGAAGCCGGAGACAGAACAGCCACAGGGGGAGGTCTGCTTGTGCTCTGATCTCAGAAACGAGCAAGGAACGGTGCTCCCCCTGACCCGTAGGGGTGGGGACAGACCCTGTGTCCTGTGACAGAGAGCCAGCAAACACAGGAACCTGGGGCTGGTGACCCCTGTCTTCCCTCCGTAGGTCCCAAGCCAGCTGAAAGGACCGAGCAGGGGAAACGGAGGCTCCGAGAGGGAGCCCGTCAGGGACCGGGTGCACACCCGGTGACGTGCACTTCTGAGTCCCACCTAGGGCAGCAGGGCGGGTGAGGCCAGAGCCTGTGGGTGCTCACGCCTCCCGGCCCCCCGAGCGGCTCTCTGGGGGCCCTTCTAAGCGGGCTTTTCCTGGAGGACAAAACAAGTCTGCGGGCATGCGTCGCTGGCCATCCCACCTACGTCTTCCGGCGCCCCTGGGACTGCGCTGGCCAAAGCCACCAGCGGCTCTCCCCGCGTGATGCTCCGCCCTGACACCCCTGCTTCCAGCTGCCCGGCCCGGGGCCAGAGCGGGGGCCAGAGCAGGGGGTCTCTTTGTGACTCGGCAGCTGGACCGATCTGAAATCAGGCCCATCGGGGGCCCGTCCTCTGCTCCTAACCCTCAAGTGCCCCCCAGCCCCTCAAGTTCCTATGTGACCCCCCCAACATCAGCGCCTATCACCCCCTCATCCCCTCCAGGAGGCCACCCCCTCCCACCCCTGGGCCCCGTGTCCTAATGCCACCTGTTTCAAATCGCGATCTCCGTGGGGACGCTGGCACCCATGATGTCCTAGGTCTCCCTGGACCTTACTGCTGTCCGCCCCGTCGTGTGCTCTATCCAGCACGTAGTCGGTGGCTGGTTCTGCCTGAGACCCCTCGCTAGAAGGTCAGCTCCACGGGGCGGCAGTCTCCAGTCCCCCCGAGCCCGCAGGACAGCACCTGGCACCGATGGGCACCCACGCGATCCTTGCCGGCCCAAAGAAGAGGAGACGGGGGGCGGGCGGGTTTGGGGGCCGAGGGTGGTCACCAGAGTGTGGCGGGGACCGTGGCCGCCGGGGCGTCTCGGAGCCTGGTGGGGGAAGCCCTGAAGAAGAGGCCTTGGTGCCCAGACCAGCTGTGGGAGGGGAGAGGGGGGACGTGCGCCACGGGGCTCGTCACCGAGCGTGAGACTCCAGGCTCCAGGGCCGCACACGGAACCGTGAGGGCGCCCCCTACGGGAGGCTCCTACATAGCGGGCTGAGCCCCAGTGTGGACATTGAACCCCCTCTCGGGAGGGAACACTGCCGGGTTTTCCAGCCAGGACGGTCTCACCCGTGCTGCGCCCCAGGGCAGGGGCTGCGAGCAGATAGATGCCCACCGTGGACAAAAACTGGAGGAGAAACAGCCTAGTGCCCAGAGAGAGGGGAGCCAGTCACGGGAGCCCCCCAAAGTCGCCCACGGTGCGCGGGTATCATTTCACAAACGCTGCGACACGCGTTTCAAAGAAAACCCGAAGGGAAAAATGCAAAGAGAAACCAGAGGCAAACGTGCCAATCACCAGAACAAACAGACTATTTGGGCCGAGCCACCGAGCATGTGCGAGAGGGAAGGGTGCCATGGTAACCGTGCAAACACACGGCATCCGAAAGAGAAGGGAAAGGGGGGGGGAGCGTTCTCGGAGGCGGGAGGGAGACAGACGGCCCGACCCAAATGAAACCCGCCAAGAAAGAAGGAAAGTCCCCCCGACTGCTTCACGCTGTGAGGGACCGAACGGAGCCGTGCCTTCCGCCAAAGTCAAACTCGATGGGAGAGATCGTGAGGCTACAGAATGAGCCGCAAAGGGAGATTTCAGACCCGAGGAAAGAAATTAAGGACAAAACGTGCGTGGGGACCAATAAACGGGAAGCAGCCAGGAAGCTCGCCTCCTTCCCGACGTGGCTGGCATGTCCCTTCTCACTGGGGCCCCCCGACCACCCTCCCCCAGCTGCTCTGCTGTCCTCACGGCCCCCGCCAACCTCTCTCGTTCCCTAGGATGCACCTGTCAGGCTAATTGTCTTTCTGCCCCAACAATCTCCAAGAGGGAGGCTTTTACCTGTCTTGCTGTGTCCCCAAATAGGAAGCGACCCACTAGCCCCCGGCGAATGAACGAGGGAAACAGAACAGACCCTGACCACAATGGAATTAACGACGTAGAGGAACATTCTGGGATCCGTCACGATGACTGCAGCTGAGAAAGACAAAGAGGGAGAAGAGAATTCGAGAAGAGCCCGTAGACGCAGAATACGATACGACGCAAGGACGGTCAGCGCCCCCGCCTCGCAGCCCCGGGTACGTGTGACAAATTATGTAGCCAACACACGATGCGAGAGAGGGTCCTTGGAAGGAAGACACCACTGAAACTGAAAGTCAAAACCCCAGGTTCCAGAAAGCTTCGCGGCCGGCTGCCCCACCTATCTCTTAGGATGTCACAGATTTCAAGGAAACAGAAACCGCCGGGCATTTAGGATAAAAAGAAAATCTTCTGCAAAAAAGAAAAGAAGTCCCCGCTTCAGCAGGGATCTAAGAAATGCTTTGCTCGAATTTTAACAATCCCTCCCCCCTGCCTGTTCATTTTACCTGGGTGTAAAAATCAGACATAATGTTTTCACCAGAAGTCTCGTACGGGGAGATGGCATTTTCCTAAAAGCCTCTCTCTCTCCCTTCCTTTGTCTGGAGTGATGTTCGCCTCATGTTAAGGGCGATCGCTTCTGGGTCGTAGGATGTGGGTGCTTCTCACACCTCGAACATCGTATTTTTTTTCTGCTTTATCTGACGCTTAGGGGCTGCATGTTACGGCAGCACAGCCTGCATTGTTCTGACTGATACGATCGTATGTGTTGTTTTGTAAAAAGCGACAGAGCAGTTTTCCAAGGAGAAGAAAAAAGAATCGGAAAGCAAATATGCCAACGTGTTCACGTGATTAACTCCGTAAGGTGGAAACCTGCCCGTGGCGAGTCCTTGGACGTTCTCAGCGGCCGGGATGCAACAAATAGGGACTGTGGATTTGGGGGCGGGGGGGGGGGGGCGCAGAACAGAGATCACACAGGGCCCCAGGCTGAGACCCTCGGAACTGAGACGTTCCCAGTGGTGAGAGTTACTGGACCAGCGCAAAGATCGGGGACGCCCCACCGGGCTGCTGGAGCCAACTGCTTGCCCCTTGCTATCGCTTCCCATTTTCTAGAACTTTCTGTGTCTGAGCCATACAGTGGCCAACGAGAGGTGTGGTCTGGGGAAATCTGAGACTGGAAGCAGGTGGCGGCCACACGTGGGCCAACAAAAAGAGGTCTCAGGAAGGGGGACGGGTCCGCGGAGCTGGAATCTAGGAGGAGACGAGGCAAAGGGCCAGGACGTCACCAGGAAGTGGGGATCCGCAGGTGCGACCGGGAGAAGGAGCAGGGACAGCTGACCCCCACGTCCTACCCAGCCCATCTGGTCTCGTTCCGTTTTCAACATGGTGAGGAAGAGAATGTCGCGTGCCCGTGGTCCAGACCAGGAAACAGGCTCAGAGACGAACGTGATTTCCCCCAAGGTCACACAGCTCCTAGGGCCAAGCGGGGACCCAACCCCAGGCAGGGAGGTTTCGTCCCCAAGAGAAGTGGGTTGGAAGGGCCCAACAATTAGCCGTGGTGGACGTCCCTCCTTGGCTCCGATTACAGCTGGGCAGGGGCCCTGTCCTGTGAGGGGCAGTCCCCTCGCCAGCCAGGGTCTTGTTACGCCGTCCCCAGGCCTCGGTGCCTCCCTGGGGGCCTCCTGGCCTCGAAGCTTGAAGAGGACCCCAGCAGGTGGCAGGACTCGGTCCTAGGCCAACGGACCAGATGTCACCCACCCTGATTCACCGGGTCCTAGCTCTAGAAGGACCTGAATAATCAGCGCTCCCTCCCGATCCTGCCAGAAGCCAGCTGAGCCGACCGTGCACAGGTTGGAGTTACTCAGCCCCAAAACAGGGGTCCTCAGCTACCCACCGGCTGCCCACGTGCCTGGAGGGCTGGAGAGAGAATTTGCCTCCTTTCACATCCTGCCAGAGTCCTTCCCGCCCTTCAGTCACCCCGGTGCCAGCAGGTGGTCCCCCACAACCCCCTGCCCCGTTCTGCAGCACGCTGCTCCCCCCCCCCCCCCAGCCCCTGTCCCATGTAGCCCCCTGGGCCACAGCCCCTCAAACTGTTACTACAACCCTTTGGAGCTACTTTTTTCTTTGCCAGCGATTCCAGAGCTGAAAATACGGAGGCCGGTGGGGGCGGAGGTGGGGGGGAGGGGTCCTCCCATTCCGCTGCCACTTATGAGCCCCACCCGGCAGCAGGCAGGCTTTCCTGCTTCGTCTGGGTGTGCAGATGGGAGGGAGCTCCGATCAGCAGCCTGGCGGGGACCCTGGGGGGGGGGGGGGTGGGGGAGGGGGCGACGGGAAGAGGAAGGGACAGGTCGGGGGCCCAGAACCGCTGCACTCAACCGTCCCTCAGGCGGTGGCCGCAGGGCCAGAACGGGGCGGAGACCCCACCCGCTTTGGGCTGACAATGGCAGGGCATCGGCCCCCCGGTTCTCACGGGGGCGCAAGGGGAGGCCTGGCGTCTACTGGGGTCTATACATATCCGTGCTGAGCACAGGGCACCCCAACTACAAGGAAGTCACCGTACCCCGTTTTTCGGAGAGAAACCAGGGTTCTGAGGACGGAGGTGGCCTCCTCCAGATCGCACGGCGGGTAAGGGACGGGCAGGGTTTGAGCCCCGGGGTTGGGTGTGGGGCTGGAAAAGGATTTGGGGACAGCCTTGTCACCACTGCCCTTCCCTGTGGATCTCACCCCCCCCCCCCCCCGGGATGAGCGTCCTGTGGTCACTGTAACAAATGTAGGGGCTGAATGCAAATTTATTCCCTTACTGGCCTAGAGGTCAGGAGTCCAAAAGCAATTTCTGGAAGCTAAAATCAAGGTGCAGGAGGGGCTGGCCGCTCGGGGGGCCCTGGGGGGCGTCCGTTCCTCGCCTCTTCCGGCTTCTAGAGCTCGTGGCCCCACGTCCTCCTTTTCGTAAGGACCTTGTGATGACGCTGGGCCCACCCAGGTAATCCAGGATAATTTCCCGTCCCGAGATCCTTCACCGAATGAATCACACCCCCGTGGCCCCCTGCTCCTGGAAGATGCCATATTCACAGGTGGCAGGGGTCAGGACGCGGGCCTCTGTGGGGACCGTCACCCGGCGACCGCACCTGCAGAGGGTAGGAGGGAAGAGGCAGAGGCTAGCGGAGTGCGGGGCGCTGGCACACGTGGGCTCCTTCGGTCCCCACGGGGACCCTTGAGACAGCCCTGCCACCTTTTTACAGAGGAGGAGACTGAGGCAGAGCGTGCCGAAGTGACCCCCGGGGAGCGAGGGAGCCGGACCTCAGGCACAGACCATCACCTTAGTCACCGGCGCGGTGGCCGTTCAAGGTCAGCGAGCGCCGGGACCCCTGTAGGGCTCGTGTTGCAGGCCTGCCCCGTGGTTTCCGTGTTCCAGCACATTCCGCCACCGGTCCAGACCACACCCTAAGAATCACTGCCCCAGGAGACACGCAGGACAGGAAAGGCGGCCCGGGGGCCCTGGGGCCGCAGGGAGAGAGACGGCCTCCCCCGCATGCGGATCCTGAAGGCAGGGTGACCCTGCCCGCTGCAGCCAGGGGCAGTTTCCAGGTCGCCAAATCGGGGACAAAAACAGGGTCTGCCTCCCGGCCCGTGGGGAACCGAAAAATAGAAGACAGAAGACAGCTCTGGGGGCCCCAGTTCAGGGTGGGGCTCCATCTCCTTCCACACTGGATGGGCTCCGAGGAGGCACAGACCCCTAATTCCCATTTTTCCAGTAAGGGGGAGCGTAGGTGTTCAGAGGGGGCTCTGGGTGTTTTAACTTGTCTGTGCAGAAGGCGCCATGGGGGTCGTCTCTATATAAGCTTCTGGGAGTCACAGGGGGCATTGAGGAAGCACCTGGGAGAGATCACCCCACTCTCCTGGGACTGGACCCCTCGGCTCCCCATGCCCTGCACACACCCCCGGGCGCAGGGAGCCCCCGGGGCCCCGGCTGGGGAGGGTCCCTCGAGCCCCGGTGGCTTTGAGGAGCCAGCCCCACCCCGAGAGCCTCAGACCCCAGGTCCCCTGCCCGGGAGAGCTAGCAGTCTGCTCTTCGTCCGCTGACCCTCAGGGGACGCCTGGCTGACCCCGGGCCCCCTCCTGCAGGAGGGTTTTCAACCTCCGGGGTTTAATGGAGAAAAATGACCTCCCAATAAAATATTCATGCCGGGCCAAGGCTACAATAGGCTGGAAAGGAAGGAGGGCGATTTTTGTCTGGCACGAACGAGGTGATGTGAAGCCACAAGGCTGGCTTCTCTGACCTGTCTTGCCGTCCCCTCCCCACCCACCCAAGGCCCTGGGATCCCCACAGGGCAAGCTTCAGGGCCCGAACCCCGGGCAGTCACACAGGGCCACCCACCCTGAAGCGCCCCCTTCAGTTCAAGGCCCTGTGGCCACCACTGTGTAATTTTGATCCTGGAGCGAGGATCCCACTGCCTCACTCTGCACCCCAGCCTTCCATTACGCAGCCGTCCTGGGCATCTGGGAAGACAGCAGTGGCCTGACCCCGGGGACGCCAATGCTGTCTTCCTAGGCCAGCACGGGGAGGGGACGATCAGTCCCCAGGGTCCCTCACTTCCTTGTATCCTACACCAGCCTCGTGAGGCAACCTGTCAGCAATAACACAACAGTGGCTGTCATTCACATGTCCCGGGCTCCAGCTCTGCACCCGGCAGGCGCCCAAGCACGTCGTGTGACCCTCCAACAGCCTCCGGGGTGACGGCCCCCTTCACCATGAGGAGTCTTGTTGGCCCAGAGGCCCAATCCCTTGTCTGGTGCTTCAAAGACAACGAGTGGGGGACATGGCATGTTCTAGAATGACGGAAGGCCAGGGTGTCTGGGACAGGAGAGGAGAGGGACGAGCAGAATCTGGCAAGGAGGGAGGGCAGCCACAAAGGGCTCGGAGGCCATTCAAGGGTCTGGGTCTGGAAGCAGCCAGCAGAGTGCTGTACAAGGAGGGTCAGCCTGATTCGAACCCCTGACTCAGGGCCTGGGGACACCGTCCACGCAGAAGCCAGAGGGGGCTGCCCTTCCCCACGACAGCCCCCCTCCAGATCCTCAGCAGCTCCGCAGACCCTCCTTCTCACCCCAGCACAGCGCCTTCGGTCCGGGGCCTTTGCAAAAGCTGTGCCCTTCTCGCCCTTGACCCCTGTGCTCCCGGGAACACAGCCACTGCCGTGCCCGACGCTCCAGGGCTCCTCACGGAGGCAGGGAGGCCCCAGGGCTCTGCCACCTGGATAACAGGGGGCAGGATGACCACAGCAGCCAGGCACCCACTTGTGCTGGGGGGGTGGGGGGGGGTGGGGGGCGGGTCACATGGAAATGGGCCTTCTGGTTCCCGGGGCCTGAGGTCACCAGCTCGCCGCCTCCCCCTCTACGCCAGAGCTGTCGGTCGTGGGCTCGAGGGCCTGGCGGGTGAAACACGGGAGGGGGCTCCTGGGGCAGACGGTGGGCCCTGGGCGGTTGTGCAGGGGGAGCACACGACCCAGTGAGGGGCTGCAGTCAGCCAGCTCAGGACGGCTGTGCTCCCCTCGGAAGCCCCGCAGGTGAGGGCCGAGAAAGATGTTTCCAAAATGCATGGGAGGGTGAGCTTTGAGGAGAAACAGCGATGATGGGAGAGAGGGTAGGTCTGTGATCTCGTTGTCTCTCCCAGGGATCTGAGGTCTGATTCGCTGGGTCACACTGGGTCAGCTCTCGTTGTCCCAAGCCCCGCGCCCGGCACTGCCTGCCCGCCTCTCGCCCCGGCCGCTTCACGGCTTATCACCTCGCCTGTCCGCCGTTGCTCCCATGTCATCTCATCACAAGGCCGGGCCTTATTTCCAAGTTCAAATGAGATGGCAAGATGGGGAGGCCGGACCGCGCAAGGCTCCGTACGGCATGGGATGATCTGACTCGGGCGTGAAGGCTGCTGCTGAGGCCGTGGTGTGGGGGACACAGCAGGGGGCAGTTTCCCTCCCTTCGGGGCGACTGCAATGATGCCGGGAGGCATGAGGACGGCCTGGGCCAGCTGACGACCGTGGAGGAGGGACTGGGGCCGATCCCAGCTGAATGTTGAAGACGGAGCCAGTGGTGCTGACGGACGGATCAGCTGTGGGTGTTAGAGGAAGAGAGGGGGCAGGGGGACCCTCCAGACTTGGGGCCTGAGCCCCTGGGAGAGTGGAGCAAGTTCGAGGACCCGCAGGGGGCGGCTGGGGGGGCCGGGGGGCCGGGAGTCCACTTCCGGACACAAAGCGGGGCCACCGGGGTGGGTGTTTGAGTCTAGGATTCGGGGAACCCTCGGCCGGCCCCGGGTGGGGGAGGGGGCCCTCCGATGGGGCCCAGGCAGCCTGTGCCATTTAGATTTTTCTTTCCCCCCGACTGACGTCCCACACTTGCTGGCAGCTTCTCCGAGGAGACCACCAAACGATGACGCAAATGTCACAGCGCTTGGTCGGCGGAGACATTCACCGAAGCCCGTTCGTGTTTGTCAGAAGCTGTAATTCTGCCCTGTGCCTCACGCCTCACCGAGCGGCCCTCTTCCCGGGTCGTTTAACAGCTGGCCTGACACTCATTCGCGGGTGGCTAGCGGCCCGGAAGCGACGAGAGCTTGTCCCCGACGCCTGCTGGCCTGACACGGCTGGGTCGGCTGATGTCACGCTTCAGCGCACCTGTAATCTCTCCTTTCCAGAAGCTGGAGGCGTAGGCGGTTGGCAGGGGTGGGGGCTGCGGGGGGGGCTGTGGAGCTGGCAGGGGGTCCGGGGTGGGGCGTCCGGGAGGGCGGCGGAAGCTTCCTCCTGGCGACTGCAATTCCCAGCCGTCATCCAGAATTTCGTCCGTCTCTCCCATGGAAATAGCACTTTGTGGTTTTAAAATACACTCTTGCGGGACCCCGGACCCCCGGCTGGCTCCGTCGGTGGAGCGGGTGACTCTTGATCTCAGGGTCGTGAGTTCGAGCCCCACGTTGGGGGTAGAGTTTACTTAATTACAAAATACTTTAGAAAGAAAAAAAAAAATGAAATACAGTCTTGTGTTTAGTTTCTAATGTGATCACGGAAAGGACCGTGTGGGGCAGGGGCGCACCTGTACCTGAGGCCATTAGGAGGGCCAATAAGGAGACTTCGGGGGCTTAAATGGATGACAGACCTGGAGACCACCCTCCCCCCGACCGGGGAAGGATTCACCTAAAGGAATCGCAGGAGAAGTCGTGCCTGCTCTGACCTGACCTGCTCACTAGGGGCCGGGGTTGCTGGTCCCCCAGAGCAAACTGACCCCTTCACCTCCGAACGTGGCCGCAGCGGCCGGACAAGCGCGGTGAAACGGTAACGCCCGCAGCCCGAGCCAACCAGCGCCTACTGAGACATGAACTCAGCGCCCACGTCACGGTCCCCACATCACAGGGGAGGACACAGGTCTGAAGCCAGATCGTAACCCTCTGGGCGGCTCCCAGGTGGAGGCAGGGGGCTCACCCTCTCACCAGCTGGCTACCAACGCTCACAGTGGGCACTTGCACAGGTCAACCAAGCCCAGGTGCCTGCCAGCCTCGGTTTCCCTGCTCCCTGACCCCATTTGACCCGCGACCTCGCGTGCCTCCTCCACCGCCAAACCCCGAGGGAGGGGCACCCAACCCCAGCCCCACGCCCGGAGCGAGGCACGTCTGCGGTCAGCCCAAGAGCGACCTCCAGCCAGATCCTGGCCGGCCTCAGTGGCCCAGGGACCACGTCCCCTTCAGGCCCACAGCGGTGGCACAGGGGAGGCTCTCGGTAATGGCTGCCCCCCCATCTCCCCCGCCCACCCCCTCTCCCTGCGACCACACCCCCGCTGGGAAATCGGCTGGTGGAGGTCACAGACGGGAAGGTCCCCAGCACAGGGGCCGGGAGTGGTGGGTGTGGACCATCTCTCTCCTCTGCCGGCTCTGCCCAGTATAAAGATGGCACTGGGTGAGGCTGGGGTGACCAGGGCATCCCTGAGCCAGGAGGCCACGCCTAGTAGGTCCGCCGGGGCCACAGGGACTGCCCCTCTGAGGAGGCCCTGGGACCTCGGGAGGGAGAAGGCCCGGCCCAGGGGCACACAGACAGGCTGCTCCGGGACAAGGCAGGGCACAAAGGAGTAGCCGGGGAAGGTGGGTGCAGGGGGGGGAAGGGGGGAAGGGCCACGAATAAGCAGGAGGCCGTAGCAACCAGAGTGCAGAAAGTACTTACTGTGTGCTCCTTAGTCTGCACGTTAGCCCGAAAGGGCCAAGGTTATTATAGCCACATCCCAAGAGGAAGCAGAGACGGGAAAGTTGAGACTTGCCCGTGGGCACCCAGTCCAGGACCCAGGTCTGAGGGACCTCCTCTCTGATCCCGCACACGCCTCGGCCCCGGGCCCAGGTACCGGCCAGCCTCAGTTTCCCTGCTGCCACATGACATTCCCAGTGCCCGTGTTTCTTCTGATGTCACCGGGAGTCTAGGCCCCGAGCGTCCCTACTGGGACCGTCAGAACAGCAGGCGGGGGCCTCTGCCCAAAACGGAATGGAAGCTTCCGGGTGGACTCCAAGAAGCCAGGGCGACGGGCGGCAGGCCACCGTCAGGGCCCCCTCGACACGGGCCATCCTCGCCGGGAGTCGGGAGACCACACGCTGGCCGTGAGACCCTGGCTGCGTCCCCTCCCCTCTCCCGGCCTCGGTTTCCCCACCCGAGGGGTGGGGACAGTTGCACAATCAGCCCCCGGGACATGGAGAGGACGGAATGAGTCGACGCCTGAGAGCCCACGAGACATGCAGGTGCGGCAGATGTGAGGGCTGGCTCCTGCGGCGGGGGCGGTTGCCATGGTGACGGGTACTCCGTGTTTAGCGGGTAAATAGCCTCTGCCCACTGGAGCGGCTGGTCCTGTCTCCCCCAGCATCCCCAAGACAGGCCCGGCCCGGAGGCGCGCACGGCCCCCAGGCCCTCGGCGCCCTGTCACCTCTCCTTACCCCTCCTTCCCTCCGGAGCGAGCCTGGGGGCGGGCCAGGCTTCTTCGCTGTGGTCCGGAACCTTCCCCCGGGACCGGACCCCACCCGGTTTCCTGAGCACAGCTTCAAGTCAGACACACACCATCCCACACCTCTCTGTCTCCGCAGGAAGTGTTTCAGAAAGCGTCCCGGGACCGAGGGCTCACCCCGCCGCGCCCTCGAAGTGCTCGTCGCCACGCAGGCGTGGGTAGAAAGAGATCGTAACCCCGGAGTGGGGTCAGGGCTGTGGCGGACGGGGCGGGGAGTCAGACACCAGGCCCCCTGGGGCCCCTTCCAAAGAAACCTTCCAGCTCCTGAGGCTGCGGGTAATGACCGCCTGCCAAGAGGGAGAAATTTCTCTCCTGCCATGTGCGTTCATGCTCAGCCACACCGCGGGTGATCCTTCGTGGCCGAGAGCTGTGGGGGGTGGGACAAAGACCCCTGTCCACACTCAACCGGTGGTGGTGAGAAAACCTGGTTTGGTAAATCTCGCCGGGCCGGTAGCGTCATTCAGCCCGTTTCGTGGGCTCGATCACGCGCGATTCCCAGAAACGCCCCCCGCGTCCTTCTCTGCGACAGCCAGCGCCTGCTGTGTGGACCCGGGGGGCCGGGCAGCGAGTGCCCAGCCTGACCCCACTCGAGGGACAGGAGGGACACCCGGACCCAGCCCTGGCGCGCCTGACACGTGGGCCCCAGGAAGACGATCCCAACACGACACGTAGTACAAGTGTTTATTACGAGACTAAGATCGGAGGAAGCCCTTGTGGCTCAGAAGAAGCCCAAGGACCTGGCATTAAAAGCAAAGAGAGAAAGGAAAAGGGAAGAGGAGGAGGAGGAGGAGGAATAAGAAAGGGATGTGGCTCCAAGCCCCCATATATTTCTAGCGTGAGTGTCTTGGGGTCCTCAGCCCAGCCACCTCTCCAGGGGTGAACAGCAGGGAATGGTGACGAGCCTAGAAGGGAATTTCCCGGAGGGTGCAGTGGTTCAAGTACTTGGGCATTTCCCGCCCCTCCCCGGCCACGGACACGAGGGGGACCTGTGCCTCGACGACGGAAGTGCCTGACGTGGCCCAGGCAAAGGTCCTGGGGTAGCGCTCTGCCTGCCTCCTGGAGAACAGCGATAGCTGGGGTGGAGCCAGCAAGGGGAGGAGGGAGGGACAGGACCAGGAGCCCGAGTCGGGCCACCAAGACCCCCGCAGGCCACAGTGGGAGCCCCTGGCGGTGCTCAGGGCCACGTGACCGCGCCGTCTTGTATTTCGGTCGCCCCGCTCTGACCATGGAGAGGCTGAGCAGTGACCGGCTGCATTGGGGGTGCATTTGGAAGGCCCACGCGATAGCCATGGGACGATGCCGGTGAGGCGCCTCCCCCGGGGGGGGTGGGGCGGGGATGTGGTCTCCTGAGCAGCAGACCCGGGCATCTTCTGGCCCTGGGTGCTCGTTCCCCGATGACTGGGACCCCGGCCGCAAAGCTGGCAGAAGCGAGGGTGCTCCTGGAGGCCTGATTTGCAAATCGTGTTTTAATTGCTTGGAAACGATCGGCTGTGTCGCTCCAAACCCTGGGAGACTTCATTTCCCGCCTTTGGTGGAAAACCCACTAAGTGGCTGTGACAGAAAGAAGATTACGGCTCCCGGGGCTCCCGGCACCCTCCGGGGCATGGCCCGGCCCAGCCCCCAAAACCTCCTAGCACCCCCCCCCCCACTGCACCCCGGTTCCCGCCTCCCAGCTGGTCAGAACTTGGCCGGAGTTTCGCCCTTTCAAACGCAAGCCAGGCTGAGCGAGGCGGCGGCCCAC
Organism: Leopardus geoffroyi; assembly: GCF_018350155.1. Taxonomy (NCBI): domain Eukaryota; kingdom Metazoa; phylum Chordata; class Mammalia; order Carnivora; family Felidae; genus Leopardus; species Leopardus geoffroyi. The sequence goes on from NC_059341.1 coordinate 137,815,883, forward strand.
CCACCCAGGCGGCGCGTTTGTTCCCACAGACGTTGGCCGAGTGTCTACTTTGCCCCCAAGACGGTCCCGGTGGGTGACGCCGAGCCAGCCCCTGGCCTCCCGGAGACGGCGATCCGGCAGAAGAGACTGCCACGCACAGCTCTTCACCTGTCCTCCTGATCGCGGTGGTTGCCAGAAAGATAGAAGGGGCCTGGGGGGGGGGGGGGGGGGGACGTGACGTGGCAGGCAAGGAGGGCTCTGGGAGGAGGCGGCAGGACAGGGCGCAGACACCCGGGGTGGACGTGGTTGGGGGGGGGGCTGAGGTCAGAGAGGCCGGAAGCACCAGGTCACATGGGGTCAACGCCTGACCGTTTGCAGAGCACTGTCCCACCCATCTCCTCTTGGTGAGCCTGGGGGGAGGGCTCCGCTCTTTTTCGTTTTAATTTTTGTCATGTTTTATTTAGTTTTGAGACAGAGACAGGGCATGAGCAGGGAAGGGGCAGAGGGAGAGGGAGACACAGAATCCGCAGCGGCCTCCAGGCCCCAAGCTGTCGGCACAGAGCCCGACGCGGGGCTCGAACTCACGGACTGTGAGATCGTGACCTGAGCTGAAGTCGGACGCTCGACCGACGGAGCCACCCAGGCGCCCCAGGAGGGCTCTGCGTTCATGTCCACTTTACAGAGAGGGAAAACTGAGGCTCTGGGAGAGAAGGTGACCCCCCACGAATCTCAGAGCCCAGACCCACCCGCGGGGCCAGGTCACTGTGTATCCAGCCAGCCCACTGTCTCTGGGGACCTGGAAGACAGTTTCTCCTCCTTGCCTTGGACCGCTTGGAGGAGGGTCGGCTCTGCCGATCCAGGGCCGGGAGAAGGCGGGCACGGTCAGCCCCTGTCCTCTCTCCCCTGGGAGGCCACAGGGAGCCCCTCACTTGCCCCCTGTGCCTGATGAGCCCCTCCCCTTGGCCTATTCCTGGCTTCTCACCCTCAGATGCTTTCAGGGCCTTTCTCCTGCACAAACAGATCCTTCTCTGAACCTTCCATGGCTCCCCATTGCCTTCCGGATAGTCTGACTGGGAGGCCCGCGAGCCCTGGCTGCTGCTGACCCCTCCCTTCGTGTCTCCCCGACCTACTCCCTTAATGCTTTCTGAACCCAGACTCCCCTCCGGTGCACACCTGTGCCCCTGCCCTCTCCCTGGAAACCACCCCACCCCCGGCCTTGTGAGCCATGGCGAGACCGGTGCCGGTGGAGCGAGGGGCCTCTCTCAGCTGCTAGAGCCTGACTGCATTCCCTGCCACGTGGCCCTTCCATCCCCAAAGCCGGCGCTATTCCCCATGTCCGATCCCTGTCTCACTTTGACAGCCCAGCCCCTGTGATGGACTCACCTGATTAGGCCAGGCCCACTGAGGATACTTTTCTCAAGGTCAAACAATCAGGGGCCTTAATCGCATCTGTGAAGCCCCTTCACCGCAGCACCTGACTAAGTGACAGAGAAGGTGCCGTATCCAGGGGGTGGGGACTTGAAGGCCACGTCGGAATTCTGCCTTCTGCATCGCCCTCTGAGAGAGCCTGACCCCCCTTCCCAGCTGACCCTGAGGAAACGAACGAAGAGAAAAGCCAACTACGCGCACCTTCCCGGCAGCACGGGACGCTCACGCATCTCCGCGGAACATGCCTATTTTCCTGTGAGGTTGGAGAGAGAGGAGTCAACACTGAGAAGCCAGGCCGTGAAGCCCCGGGCCAGCCAGAATGATCTCTGCCACCCCACACAAGCAGTCACCACCCAAACCAAACAGAACTTTCTCCCAGCTGTGAAAAGTCCGTTCTTTCTTAGGGCGTCTGGGGGGCTCAGTCAGTTGACCGTCCAACTTCAGCTCAGGTCACGATCTCGCGGTTCGTGAGTTCGAGCCCCGAGTCAGGCTCTGTGCTGACGGCTCGGAGCCTGGAGCCTGCTTCGGATTCTGTGTCTCCCCCTCTCTCTCTGCCCCTCCCTCCCTTGCACTCTGTCTTTCTCTCTCAAAAATAAATAAACATTTTTTTAAAAAGTCACTTCTTTCTTAATCGTGATGTACTAAGCAGCCGTGACGAACACCGCATGCTGTGGGGCTTGAACAACCCACATTTATGGTCTCACAGCTCCAGAGGCCGGAAGGCCGGGATCACAGCGTGGGCAGGGCGGTCTCCTCCCGGGGCCTCTCTCCTGGGCCTGCAGACCGCCGTCCTCCTCTGTGTCCCCACACGGTCGTCCCTCTTTGCGCGTCTGTGTCCTTTCCTCCCCTTCTTAGCAGGACGTAAATCACAGCGGATCAGGGCCACCCGGATCACCTAGCTTTACCTTTCTCACCTCCATAAAGGCCCTGTCTCCAAATACAGTCACGTTTGAGATACTGGGGGTGAGGACGTCAATGTGGAATTTAGGAGAGCACAGTTCATCGCTTCTCGGCCTTTTGGCCAAGATCAAGTGTGGAGAACACAATTCAGCCCAAAGCCCGTGACACACGTGTCCTCATGGTTATATAAGCCTGCGGGTTATAGAGATCCTACAAGGGCACACAAGTGCTCAGTTTCTATTAGCGACTGATCTCCAGGAGTTGTGAAAGAGGGACTCCCAAGCAGGCCCCAGAGAGAGGAAAGATATTCCCGTTCCAAGCAGATCGTCACAGAGGCTGAGGACCTTCCCTTGGAAAGAGGGAGAAGACGCTTGCTTTTGTCTCGTTTAGACACAAGGAAGATTCGTTGCTGACTGCATACCTTCAGCCTTGAGTCAGAGGTGACCCAGAGCACAAGCACCCACTACTCGGATTCACTACAGCAGCCCCATCAACAGGCGGGTAGGGAGACCCAGGGCCCTCGAAGGGCTGCTGGCTGTTCCCAGACGCAAAACCGTGTGTTACTGTGGTGACTTAGTCTCCTAGGGACACGCACACGAGCTACACAACGTAGAAAGTTCTATCTGGCCGACGACACACAACACGTGGTCAGAGTAAGAATGGGGGCCCTCCGAGGTCCACTGTGGCCATCGGCCATCAGCCCAACCAAACCACATCCCGGGACCTAGTGACATCGTGACAGGTGTCACTGACGCCGGAAGACAACAGAATCCTCAAGTCAGACCGGCCAAGGCAAGTACCAAACACACAAACACAACCCGGACGCCTGTCCCCTGCCGCCCTGCACATCAGGCCACCGAAACCAGCTTCCAACGTCAAAATTCTGCCGCCGTGCACCAACCACAACCCTCGGGAGCACACGCACGCGCACAGTGGCCGCGCTTTTGCAGCGCGAGCCCCCGCCCCCCGGCCCAGAGTGGAGGCAGGTGCACCGCGAGATGTACT